>NC_136978.1:19597162-19632162 GCF_032717465.1 Coenobita brevimanus
CCAGTCGTCCCCCTCTCTCATTTCACCAATCGTTTCTCTTCCCTCTTCACCAGTCGTCCCTCTCCCGTCTTCCGTAGTCGTGCCTCTCTCCCCTTTTCACCAGTCGTACCTCTCCCCTCTTCACCAGTCGTACCTCGCTCACCTTTTCACCAATCGTTCCCCTGATCTCTTCACCAGTCGCTCCCCTTCCTTCTTCCCCAGTTGTCCCACACCCCGCTTCCCTAATCGTCCCTCTCCCCCAATCGTCCCTCTCCCCCTTCCCCAATTGTCACTCCCCCTTCTTCCCCAATCGTCCCTCTTCCCTCTACCACAATCGTCTCTCTTGCTCTTCACCAATTGTCCCTCCCCCCTCTTCTCCAGTTCTCTCCCCCCCTCTTCTCCAGTTGACCCTTTCCCTTTACCCCATTTTTCCTTCCCTGTTTTCCCATTTTTCTTTCTCCATTTCACCATTTTTCCTTCCCCCATACCCAATTGTCCCTTTCCCCTTTTCCCCAGTCGTCGCTCCTCCCTCTTCCCTAGTCGTCCCTCCCTTCTCTTCCCCAGTTATTTCTCCCTCTCCCCTCCCCAGTTGCCTCTCCCGCCCTCATCCCCAGGCGTCCCTCCTCCCCTGTCGTCCCTCGTCTCCTGTGGCTTCTCTTCCAAACATCAATACTCTCCTGGCCTAGATGGATAAGATCTGGCTTCAGTAATCCCACTACTTTTTGTTTACCTGTCCCCGTCGCATTTCAGACTGCCGTGATAAGTCTTAAACCAATAAGGGAGTTATACCTGCGTATGGCAATTTTATTTATTGAGAAAAGATAACCATTTCCACCCGACCTCTTCAGGTAATTCTTGCATCTTCTTAACTGACACAGTTTTCATATGAGGGTATGTGTTTTCATCATCATAATCATCATCATCCGGACCTTCTCTCCCATCCTAGGGCAGGGTGAGTAACAGCAATGTCCAGACAGGCCAAAATAGCCCAATCCAATGCGCCACGCTTCCATGCACTCATCATTCAAGCCCCCGGAATCCTGGCTCCATCGGGTACGCCAAAAACATTCACCACGTTCTGTAGCTTCACATAAACGTATTCGATAGAGTCATTGTGTTCTCCATTTTAGTAATTTACGTTACCGGTGCCGTGAAAGAGACGCAATATTGGTTCACTGCAAGTCTGAGTCTCCACCAGGGACGGGTAAGCCACATTTGATCACACTGGCTTTGAACGGGTTGACAAGGGGGTTAAAGTTAGAGGAGAGGATTAGTTGTGTCCAACTCAAATATCTGACCTCGTGACTGTGAGGCGAGAACTCTACGAGGAGGACAGGGCTGACAAAATCGCTTCCCGGCTCAGTCCAAGTATGTCATTTGTTTTATTATATATATTCAACTTAGGGTGGACGTTTCAAATTGGAGGGTTTTGATAGTCTTCCTAACACCTTCACTACCAGGGGGCTCTCCTAAGCTAGAGTAATATCCTCTAGTGATGGCAAAATTAACTCTACGTCGCTTCACCTGTGTGTGTGTGTGTGTGTGTGTGTGTGTGTGTGTGTGTGTGTGTGTGTGTGTGTGTGTGTGTGTGTGTTAAGCTGTCTGATCCTTTTAAAAACAAGCTTTCCAACATCACCACACTGACTGCAAGGAATGTTGACTATATTTAGGAAAATATATTTTGAAGCGAAGACTTTACTGAGATAAACATATTACTCTAGTGAGCATGAAAAAGCTTGTTATAAGAAACCCTGTATTTGCAGCATGTTTACCCTAACTCCTTTAATCTGATGATGCGTTTTTATATTTTAGTCTTGCTACCTTCAGACAGTAGTGTTAAAGTTAAGAGAGCGCTGCATGAATTCGTTACATAACACTAATAACCACTAATAAACAACTAGAACATCGTAAAATTGTCCAAGGACAGCTGTGAAAAAGAAAACTTCCCATAGTCACTGCTTACTAGAGGCCAAGTTATAAAGGAACCTTGAGGTCAAGGTAACTGATTTTGTGCATGACTTTAGGTCATCAAAGTCTGTTAGTCAATCAAGTCTGGTGGCCCTGGCTTTAATCCTCCATGGAGACTTAGGTGACATCCAGAGTATCTGGAGATGTCCCTTTTTTTTTTTTTTTTTTTCCCGGCGATCTCAGAGAATGATGAACAAGTTGAAACCATACTCCTATCTGCACTGCGTCCGCCTTAAGGCTATATTGTAGTAAAATTTCAGCTTCCTAGCATTAGCGCTTCTTGACACTGCATGGCTGACTTACTTTTCTGTGTCCAGATAATATCCGGAGATCCGATTGACGGATTGCCACCATATGTGGTCAAAAGAAGCAGACAGCTGTCCAGCTAAGTTGTCGAAGGTTAATGACTCACGGCCAAAATTTGAAATATCGCAGTTTTCAAATAAGTAAGAACTAGAACATTGTAAGATTGTCCAAGAAAATTTTTGAAAAAAACAACAACAACAACAACTGCGTACTAGAACCTGAGCCATAAAGGGACCTTGAGGTCAAGGTCACTATGAGAGATTCAGTTGACAGATTGCCACCATAATTGGCTCACAGAAGCGGACAGCTGTCTGACAAAGTATACCAAGTTTGGAGGCTTTAGGCCAAATATCCTTTGAAATATCGCAGATTTAAAATAATAATAATTATAATACTGATGATGATGATAATGATGATGATGATTGATTGTTTGATTGATGATGATGACGACGATGATGATTGATGATGATGATGACAAAGACAAGAAAACTTCCCACAGGGATGTGGGAAATTTTAATTAGAACACCAAAAATTGTCCAAGGTTTTTTTCTTTCAAAAAACTGTACACAGCCATTGCCTGCTAAAAGCCGAGTTATAATGGGACCTTGAGATCAGGGTCACATCTTGTGCAAGTCACCTTAGGTCTTCGTAGTCTATAATTGCACTAAGTTTTGTGCCTCTAGCTTTAGTCCTTGATGGAAAATTAAGTGACATCCGGAACGTTCAGAAAAGTCCAAATTCTTGTCCCCAGGCTAGGTCAAGGCACTGGGCTTGTGCATATCGGCTTAGGATATCACAGTCTACAAGTCCACCAAGTTTGGTGTCTCTAGCTTTAATCCTTCATGGAAAATTAGGTGACATCCAGCATATCCAGAAAAGTCCCAATTTTTGTCCCCAGTCTAGGTCAAGGTCATTGATCTTTTGAATACCACCTTAGGTCACCACAGTCTATAAGGCCACAAAGCTTGGTGGCTGTAGCTTTAATGCTTCATGCAAAATTAGGTGACATCCGGAAACTCAGGACAAGTCGAGGTCAAGGTCACTGATCTTGTGCATTTCATATTAAGGCCGCTTTCACACGAGGCCACCGGTGGCCGTCACCAGTGGCTGCAATTAGTTGCCTCCCATAGTTTTCAATGGAGCCTTTCATACGAGGCCACTGCGGTTGCCCGGCCGGCAACCAGCTCCTGGCGGTGGCTCGCTCGCGCAACTAGTGTCTGCCACTGGCGGTTGCTGCCACTTGCTGTAAAGCATTTTTTCAAATCGGCGCTTTCATACGGCTACACTAGTTGCCGGCCCCTTCACACTGGGCCATCAGTGGAGACCACCGGTGATCTAGCATGAAAGCGGCCTAAGACTTCGCAATCTACAAGTCCACCAACTTTGGTGGCTCTGTCATTATTCTTTCACAGAAAATTAATGACAACCGGAATATCCAGGAAAATCCCAAATTTTGACCGTAGGCAATCTCTGAGTATATTCAACCGACTAAGATCATAAGCCTTTCAGACTTGCTGTCCGACAAGGGGCGCATGCTATAATATTTCAACTTTCTATCTTAAGTGGTTTCTGAGATAGTGTCAACAAATTGGTTTTCTGCGTTCCAGCGTCAACAATATGGTTTTCTGCGTTCCAGATATCCGGAGATCCAGTTAAGTGATTTCCTTCAAATATTGCCAGATGAAGCGGCGAAGTGGAGGACTCGGCTGACAAGTTTGAAGGCTCTAGGCTAAGTAGCCTTTCAGTAATGGCCATTGAGCCTACTTTTTAAGAAGAAAGAATATTAAGAATACTGACAAAAACAATAAAACTTCTCACAGGGATGTGGGAAGTTCTTAACTAGAACAGAGTAAAATTGTCCTAGGACAATTTTGATATAAACTTCCCACGGTCATTGCCAACTAGAAGCCGAACTATAAAGGGACCATGAAGTCAAGGTCACTGATCTCCTGTATATGACCTTGGGTCACTAAAATCAAGAAGTCCACCAAGTTTGGTGGCTGTAACTATTCTTCCATGTAAAATCGGGTGACGTCTCTGTCTTCTGGAGTAGTCCAGAATATTAGATCACAGGCGATCTCAGAGAATAATGATCCGATCTGGACTACATTAAGCCCTGCATTCTGGCCATGTCCCAGATATATGCCATAAAAAATTTAGCTCCTCTAACGTGAGTGGTTCTTGAGCTTTAGGATCACTTTCTTCCGGATCCTATTCTGGTTCCGATATTTGGATCAGGATGATATTTGGTCAGATGAAGTGGTCAATTAGTACTATAATATGGCAAAGAATGAAGGCTGTAGCTCAAACGGTATGCAAATGGCAGCGATTTAGATCCTTCCCGGAATAATAATAATAATAATGGTAATATTGACAAAAGAAAACTTTACACATGAATGTGGGAAGTTTTAATAATAATAATGACAAAAACAAGAGAACTTCCCACAGGGATGTGGGAAGTTTTAGTAATAATAATAATAATAATAATAATGACAAAAACAAGAAGACATCCCACAGGGATGTGGGAAGTTATAATAATGAGCGGCAAGATGATGATCAAGTTAAATGTCTGTGCCGAGTTACTACCAATGAAAAAAGTTTATGGTAGTAGAATTACGCCAACTTATGTTTAATATGTTGGTATAACTGTTCTTTCTGAACATCAACTTATGTTTAATATGTGGGTATAATTGTTCTTTCTGAACAATCCATGGCACTGAGCAGGAAACGAATATCACTTTGAACTTGTCCTTTCACTGCTCAACAAAATTATAGTTCATTTACTTTAACCTAGCGAAGATATTCGTCTTTTTTTCAGTCTATTTTTCGTTGCTCAGTGTTAGAATAAAACAATACCTCGGTTCTGCATCCTTTTCATAGCAGTTCTTCGTGATTAGCATCACATTGTAGTGCTAATGTTTTGTTACAGCTCAGTATACAGGCTGGAGAAATGACAACTTTTCGCCTGTACTCGTTTTACACTAACTTGGCCTAAAACTACCAGCGCCCCATCTTATGCTGGGTTGTAACAATAGATTAATGCTAAAATAGGATGCGGGTCACGAATATCAATCGTCCACTGAGCTACGTGAAGTAAGCTACAAAAAGACGAAAATTTAAACCAGCTTCTCTCCATCTTGAATATTGTGTTGTAACAACAGATTAACGCTAGAACAGAATGCTGGTCACGAAGAAGAGTTATAGAGGTAATGTAGGGCCATAATATTGTCACATTCTACCACTGGCGTGAAATAAGCTACGAAAGGATGAAAATTTAGGCCAAGTTAAGGTACAAGAATTACAGTTAAAGTGAGAGGGTGGTCTGGTGTAGTGATGGGGTAAACTTTAAGTCAGATTCAATTTTGCTGCTGTTTCTGATTTTCCTGTAATTACTGTCCCTGTCTGAGCACCCCGGCCCGTCCTCTGGTCAAGACAGGTTATCATGGAAACATCATCCACACACCCCGTCACTCAGTCAGTCAGTCAGTCCGTCAGCCGGGGAGGAACTCAGACAGCCAAAGCGTGGTGGTGACTGTGCGAGTGGGATAATGGTTAGGTTTGCTTGTCGTAGTTTATCACAGTACTCTGCACCACCACCAACCATAAATCTTTCATGTCATCAATCATCATCATACTTAATCGCCATCTTCATTCATCTTCCTGTAGTCAAGTCACTGTAATCATCGTTACAGTTAATATTATTTTTTATCGTAATATTCAGTATCATCGCTGACGTCGTGGGATTAACCATCATTACCATTATCATCATCATAAACCCAACTACTGCACTTATAATCATCATCTTCAATGTCATCTCAGTTGTCATATCACTGTAATCATCATCATCATCATCATTATGATTACAAACATCAATACCTATCATCATCGTTTTCTTGAACATCATTAATAGGTAATATTAGTGCCATCATCATTGCCATTGCCATTGTCATCCTCCTCCTCCTCCTCCTGTCATCATGATTGTATTCCTATTTCCCAGCAAATATTCGATATACGTTGTTTTAGCGGAGGCAGTTGTCTAATTGCTGCAGTTGTTTAGGTGTTGAAATAGTTAAGAGTTATTTGCGTGACAGCTGTTTTCACACATTCAGGTCCAATGGAATTTAGGTATTTTATCCATACTGCCGCCAGTTAAGTATTAGGTGTAACAGTTACTTAGTTATAGCCGTTGGTGTGGGTGAAATGCGGTATTAGTGTTTGTTATAGCATAGCTGGTGTGGAGGCTGTTGGGCTGCGGTGTGTGTGTGTGTGTGTGTGTGTGTGTGTGTGTGTGTGTGTGTGTGTGTGTGTGTGTGTGTGGGGTGTTTGGGTTGTCGGGTGGGTGTGTTGAGTGGTCGAGTGAGGTGGGTGGGTGGGTGTTGTGTGTGTTGATGCACAGTATTGCTTTGGGTGGTGTTGTGATGTGTGTTGGTATTGTGTTGTATTGCGTGCATTGTGGTGGTTGTATTGGTGTTGTTGTTATGGTTGTATCCGTTGGTTTGGTGACTGTATATGTAGTGATCTTGCTGTAGGCCTGGTGTGATTGTAGCTGTTTAGTGTATGATGTTTATTGTTATTTTGCAGAGTGCTTATGTACTGTGTGGTGCTGCAGTGCTATGTTTGTCATTGTTTTGTTGAGAGAGAAAAATTTCCTTTCCTATAGTTACACCACCCAGTCAATGGTTAGGTTAAATTATGTTAGCTTAAATGAGTATTGTAGTGATATTGCAATGCTGTTGTGGTGGTGACCTTAGTACAGGCTTGTTTGGGTGTGGTTAGGTTAGGTTAGGTTAGGTTTAGTTAGGTTTAGTTAGTGCTGTAGTGGTGGTGTTGGTGTTGTGTTGCCGTGGTGGTAATGTTAAGATGGGTGGGGTTAGACGAGGTGAGGTGAGGTTAGGGGAAGTTAGATGATGTTAGGCTGAGTAATGTTGTGGTGTTGCTATGTTGTTGTAGTGGTGAGCTAACGGTAGGTTGGGTTAGGTGAGGTGCTCAGGTTGTTAGATCAGGTTAAGTGATGTATGATATATTATGATGATGAGGTTAAGATAGGTGGGGTTAGGTGAAGTGAGGTTAGGTTAGGTTATTTTATTGATGTTGCTGTGGTTGTTGTTGTGGTGGAGGGGGGAGGGGGATAGTTCTGTTCCTGTTGTGTTGTTCTGAGGGCCGCTCCGCCAATGGTTCTGTTGCCCTCAGTTTCATTTTCATCCTCGACCCAAATGCGTGTTTTTCAAGTCGTTAGCCGGCCTGTTCATCCGGGTTACGGTAAGTGCCTGGGGTCTCTCTCTCTCTCTCTCGTTTTTTGGCCAGATCCATGCTGCCTTTATTGATAGTCGCGTTTCTTTCTTGTATTCTTGTTTAATAGTGGCAGACACATCTACACTTCAGAATAAACCGATTCCGACCAAACCTGGACACAATGACCAACCTATGGCCTAGCTTGTCTACAAGGTTTTGGTTGTTGGGCAACTACTCGTTGCCTAGCAACGGCCCGCTTAGCCTCTCCGTGGCCGTTCGTCCAGAAACTGTCGGGACCCAGTGGCCTGCCACAGTACCATTTTTTTGAATTTTGAATCAATTGTTTTTTCTTACCCAATTTAAGAGAAATTGTTGCGCACCTGGCAATGCTGTTTTTATCTTCCTAAACCCATCGTGTACTTCTCAATGAAGCGCAGGAAAAAAAAAAATCGCAAAATGACAGCGTGCATGCCAGTGAAAACACAGAGGAGCGGGGGGAAAAAAAATCTCACTAAGAAATACCCATCTTTTTATCCCCAAATTAATTTAAGTGGTGCTGAAATGGTTTGACATGACTATATATGTGTATTTTGAACAAAATCACTGCATAATGTGGGAAGTTTCTTTTAAAAAATATGAATTTTTTTCACATTTCTTTATTGTGTTTATGCAAGTATCGAGTTATTTCTGTTGTCTGGGTGGTTTAGTTTGTGTCCAGAGAGAGGCAAGAGATGGTATTTTCAGACTAGCCATATAAGCGTCCTCCTTTGTGTGTACAGGCTGAACCGCAATGGCCCACTTAGAGCTGGCCATCATCGCCTACTGACTTGTTCTGTCTTTTTTGGCCTGCTCCATGCTGCCCTTATTGTTAGTCCCATTTTCTTTCTTTCTTTCTTTCATGTACTCTTGTATTCTTTCTTTTGGCCAGCTCCATGTTACCATTAATGTTAGTCGTATTTTCTTTCTTTCTTTCTTGTAGTCTTTCCTCTTTCTTGTTTAATTGTGGCAGGCACTTCTAGCCTTCCCTTCAGAATTAACTGATTCCGATCAAACTTGGACACAATGACCAGCCTTTGACCTAGTTGTGTCCACAAGGTTTTGGTTGCTAGGCTAATGATTACTCGTTGTCCAGCAACGGCCGAAAACCCTCTTCTTTTTTTTTTTTTTTTTTGTACTTTTCACGTTTAGAGCTGTAGAAACATTACTAATGGACATAGAAAGCTATGTCTTCTTTAGACATAATCTTGTGGTCATTCCGTATAGGAATTGTGCAGTCCATTTTTTCCCCTCTCTCCTGTAGTTTTCGAGTGGCAGCCCTGCTAAGATTGGCCTTAGCGTCCCAAGCAACCAGTACCAGTTTTCAAAAATGCCCTCCTAGTTCCCCAGTGGCTAGATGGAATTTAACGAAAGAGTGCATGCTAAAAAATACTGACTTATACTACAGCTTTCTATTGTACACCTATGTGCAACATTGGCCAGGTCAGGGGACAAAGGTCATCAAATGCAAGAAAGGTGAAAATAGCTAAAATCACGACTATGCTCAGGCGAAATGCTAAAGCTCTGAAGATTATTAAGTCAGGGCCATGATTCTTGGGTGGAATGTTGCACTGGAGTACCTCCATACAAGACTGACAGTCTCAAACCCTACTTCCAGTTGTTGACAGCGCACCTAGAAGTTCTACCTCTGGTGGGCCATTTTGTGAATTTCAAGTTCCCTAGCTCTGGCCACAGTGGGTGGATGGAATCGAATGAAACTTTGTATGCTTATTAACGTTAATGAGTACTACAAGTGTGCTTCGCACATGCATGACCTATATCCACCAAGTCAGAGGTCAGTGGTCATCAAGTGCAGAAAATATGAAAAGCACTAAAATTACGACCTTGCTCACGCAAAATGCTGAGGCTTCGAAGATCATTAAGCCAGGGCCATGAAACTCGGGCGGGAGGTTGCACTGGAGTATCTACATATAGAAATAACATTTGGTGTCAAAACTCACATCTGGTCGCTGACAAAGCTTGGTCCGCATAGAGCTGGCCATCGTCGCCTATCAGCTTCTTGTTTTGAGGGGAAAGGGTGATTTTTTCAAGAGTGACTTTGTCAATAGTTGCTGTAGATGGTTTTTAGTGGCACCTATCCTCTTTCTCCAGCAGCTGACCGTTTCTATGTTGGCAGGAATCTGAGTTGGTGTTATAGTATTGTTGGTACTGTTGCTTTAATTTTGTTGGAAGGTGGTTTTATTGTAAATAAGGACTGTATTTTCTAGTTCATTTCCCAGTAAGATGAGAGAGAGAATATTTGTTGTTTCCAGGCTGTATATTTAGATATGCTTTGGCATTGGTATTATGATAAAAGGTTTCTGTGTTTGTTTCTAAGTATGTATGCGCATGTCTTTGTTAACAGAATACCTAATCAGTGTATCATCTGATCTGAATCAAAACCTCATGCATAGTATGGTGGTCGGGGGAGACGTGGTTTGATTTTGATGCAGATCGATCGAAGGTCAAGGTGAAAGGTTATGGTGCAGCATCATGTCAATGAGGCTTTATTTGACTGAAATCAGATTTCGAAAATAACTGTATGGAGAATCGGAAAGAAATTATTCTTTTGCAGCCCGATTAAAGGTCAAGGTCATTGGCTAAGATGAAGTTAGAGCGTGGCATTGTTGTACTGATTAAGCATTCTCTCTACATTTTTTTTTTTTTTTTTTTTGGTGTGTGTGTGCTTTGTTAACGATGGTGCCTTTCATTACCTCCGCCAACAAAGTTCGAGTTGGTTATATATTCACCTATGTTTGTCTGTTTGTTTGTCCACTCGATATGTCCAAAAGCTCTCATTGAATTTCAGTGAAATTTTGCGGAAGAGTGGGCCATAGGCCGAGAAAGATATGAGTATATTTGGGGGCGGATCCGGATTCAGATCTGGATTCTGTGTATCTCGCTTCCAAAAGTTCTCAATGAATTTCAATGAAATTTATTAGAAGGGTGGGCCATAAGCCAAGAGAGAATTGATGAAATTTGGGGGCCGCTCTGGATCCAGATCCTGTGTATCCCACACAGTATCTCCAAAAGTTCTCAATGAATTTCAGTAAAATTTTGTGGAAGAGTGGGCAGTGGGTCATGTGATGTTCAGAGTAACTATCATAAAAGCGTAGCGTTTCGTGATGTTTCTGTGTTGTATCTTACCCCATCTGGTTGGGACGAGTAGCTATTAAACCTATGTGATTTCTACTTTGTAACCTGAGGATTCGAGTAGTATCAGCTCAGCCAGCATAGAAGTCACACATACTCGCGCTCTCCTCTCTGCTTTATGCTGCACGAAATAAACCTTTTAATCAAAACTGCAACTTTGCCTGATCGAAGATGGAACAACGACCATTAGAACATTACAGGTCAAGGAACAGTTAAACTTGGGGACGGATCCGGATCCTATGTATTCCACACACTATCTCCACGGATCCGGATCCTTTTTAATGGCAATGGCGGAGGTGTACGCCCTGAGTACTTTCTGTTTTTTTATATATCATTTTTATTCTTTAAGCTGTCATCGACAGTCTGCAGTGTACTTAAGGTTCTGATCTGAATGTGACAGCTGTGGTTAATGAAAATGCCACCGCCGCCGCTGCTGCTGCTTTATGGTGGTGGTGGTGGTGGTTTTGGGTGGGAGGATGCTAGCTGTGATTTGGTGACTGATGTGAAAGTGTATTGCATACTGGTAAAAGTTACAGTGTCGATACTTTTGGTAAAATTCGTTGGTGATGTTTGGTTAGCAGGTATCATCGTTGGGATCATTATTATGCCTCCGCCCACCTATCGGTGGAGGGGGCATTTTGGCGATTGTTCAATCTGTCTGTGCGTGTCTGCGTGGGTCCATGTGTTCGTAACATTCTTGTGGGCATGATAACTCGTGAACTCATTTACGGATTTCCACCAGACTTTTGTCAGTGATGCAGTATTAGGAGATAGCCAACTGCTTAGGCCAGCAAGGACAAAGGGTCAAAGGCCAAGGTCATATTGGGTTGACTTAGTTTATCCTTGTGGGGGCGATATTGCCTGAACCTTTAGACGGATTTCGACCAAACTTTTGTCAGTGATACAGTATGAAGGGACAGTGAACTGATTAGGTCAGCAATGTTAATGGGTCAAAGGTCTAAGTCATATTGGATTAACTTTGTTTATTCTGTTTATCCATGTGGGTGCGATATTTCCTGAACCCCTTGACGGATTTCGATCAAGCTTTTGTCAGTGATAAAGTATGAAGGGGCGAGAAACTGATTAGGTCAGCAAGGTCAAGGGGTTAAAGGTCAGGATCATATTGGGTCAACTTAGGTTATCCTTGTTGGCGCGATATTTCCTGAACCCTCTGACTGATTTCGACCAAACTTTTGTCAGTGATGCAGTGGGAAGGGACAATGAACTGATTAGGTCAGCAAGGTCATGGAGGTTTATGGTGAGTCCTTGTGCAAGGCCTGACGGAGGAATCTGAGCGACGCTCTGCTTCGACAGCTTAGGACCAAGTTCTCTGCGTTTCATTTTTGTTGTTGTTGCTCTTGTTGTTGTTGTTAGTGGTGGTAGTGGCTGCGTTGGCTGTTTTAGTGTTGTTATTTGGAATAATTGACATTGCTGTTGCAAGTAATTATAAAATATTCGGACTTTGTTGTTCTTGTTGCTGTTGTCGTCGCTAATGTCGCTGTTGTTGGTGGTGGTTGTGGTGGTGGTGCGAGACAGAGGGGTACCTACATAATCATTTGGTCGATGGCTGCCTCAGTTTGTTCGTTTGCCTGCACAAAGCTGATGGTATTAATGGATTTGTTGGTCATTATGTTCGTGTTGGCGACGGCCTTTGTTGTTGTACAGGGTGTAGTGTGTTGTGTTTGATGATGGTGTCTGTGTTTGTTAATGATGAGTATGTTTGTTAATGATGTCTGTGTTTGTTAATAATGTGTATGTTTGTTGATGTTAATGTTAGTGTTTGTTGCGAATGTTTGTTTGTTGATATTAGTTTGTTTATTGTTGATGTTTCTGTTGTCGATGATGTTAGTGTGTTTGTAGATGTTTGTATTTGTTGATGTTAGTACGTTTGTTGTTGCTGTTTGTGTTTGTTGACACTGTCAGTGTGTTATTGATGTTTGTGTTTGTCGTTGGTGTTAGTGTGTATGTTGCTGCTGTTGATGATAGTTTCTTATTGTTGTTGACTGGTTTTGTTGCTGATAATCTTTATGCACAGTTCCCGCCAGAAGGAACGAGGACACCTGGTTCGAAAACGCAGTGGTAGGGCGCCCATCGCACACGGTAACAGAGGCGAGGATCGAAACAAATACCGAGATTTGTTGAGATACGAGAGCTTTTATGATTAATGTGTTGTGCTGCCCGACTTAGCAGCTGATGTGACACCGACCTCTGCTCTCGCCTTTAAGCATAGTTACCCTCTTAAGTCATTATGAACCGCCAAAGAGAACGTATAGCTCTCCTAGGAAGAACAGTTGGATTACGGGACAGTGTGTTGTCCATGCGTGATACAGTTCGCCATCTGGTATGAATCAGTATAAAAATTCTTATAAAAATATCATTAACTCGCAAAGCTAGTATAAACTTCTTAACGTAATGTCAAGCGGAAGCAAAGCTTAACACAGATGAATATAATATTAAATACAACTGCACAATAAATAAAGTTTCAGTGGCGTAAGTATTAAAATCTACATTTACCAATACTATCATACGTGCCAGAGAGCCCCGTGAAGTGATGTAAAGTGGGCAGCTCGTAAACAATTCCCCCCTGAATATCACATTTCAATATACAAGTGACCCAATAACTGAGGAAAGCACATGGTATACTTTTAATGTTACCCTTTCCATTTCTTAATACATATGTTATACAGTATTATTTAGTTTTTGTTGGCAAGTATACGAAGCCGGTTAAATATATCTATCTGTACCTTCATCGCTAGCTTCCTTTCTGGTCGTTCTATAGCTGCTGTCGTAGACGGCCATCGTTCTTCTCCTAGATCTATCAACAGTGGTGTTCCTCAGGGCTCTGTCCTATCACCAACTCTCTTCCTTTTATTCATCAATGATCTTCTAAGCTGTACATCTAACCCTATCCACTCATACGCTGATGACTCCACCCTTCACCTTTCCATTCGGTTCCCGCAACGCCCATCTCAACAGTTACTTCAAGAAACAAGGGATGAGGCTATGGCACACCTAATGTCTGACTTGGCTCATATCTCTGACTGGGGTAAAAATAATATGGTTGTCTTTAATGCTTCTAAGACTCAGTTCTTACACCTATCAACCCGACAAAATCTTCCACAGCACAGGTATACCCACTAATGTTTAATAATATTCAGATTAATCCTGCATCATCCTTGAACATGCTTGGGGTTTCATTTACTCGGGACTTATCTTGGAAAGATCATATTACATCTCTTGTAAAATCTGCTTCCAAGAGATTGGGTGTGCTAAGCCGACTCCGCTCTTTCTTCACCCCTGCACAATTGTTGACTCTATACAGGGGTTTTATCCGCCCCTGTGTGGAGTACAACTCTCATGTGTGGGGAGGCTCCCCACATACAGCTCTTCTCAATAGGGTGGAGTCGGGGGCTTTTCGTCTCATTAGCTCTCCTCCTCTTACTGGCTCCCTTCAGCCTCTGTCTCTTCGCCGCACTGTTGCATCTTTATCTCTTTTCTATCGCTACTTTAATGGTCACTGCTCCTCTGAGCTGTTTGCTTGCATTCCTCCACCTCTACGACGGGCGCGTAGCACCCGTCTGGCAGCAGGCTCTCATCCCTTTTCTGTCCGGCTCTCTGATGCAAGAGTTGACCGTTACTCCCAGTCTTTCATTCATGCAGCGGGTCAGCTCTGGAGCTGTCTCCCTCTGTCTGTGTTTCCTCCTGCCTATGATCTCCAGTCTTTCAAACGCAGTGTGTCCAGGCATCTCAAAATGATCGGATCTTGAATTTGGCTCTCTATTGTATTTTGTTTTTCTCTTGGAGGGAACTGTTACTGCGGGCTCATGGCCTTTGGTTCCTTCTTCCTCGCATTAAAAAAAAAAAAAAAAAAAAAAAAACGAGTCGACTGGATCGCATTGCACTAATAAAGAGCCATGACAACACGCCACTGTACCCAAGTGCGATGAAAGCACAACCACAGAGTTTCTGAAATAGGTGTCCTCGTTCCATTTGACGGGAACTGTACAGTGCTGCTGATAGAAACTGTGGTTGTTGGCAATGATGATGTTTACTATGTTTTCTGATGTTGCTTGCTGTTGAGTAGCCTTGTGCAGTGTTTGTTATTGATGACGTTCATTGTGCTTATTTTTGCTGAGGATGTTTCTGGTCTTTGTAGATGATATCGAATTATGTTGATGTGTATTGTATTTGCTGTTGGTATTCATTATTGTTCGCGGTTATTTTATATGATGTTTATTGTGTTTGTTGATACTTTTGCATTTATGATTTTGGTGTTTGATATTGATGGTTATTGTGTTTATGTATTTTGTTTCATATTGTGCTTGCAGTTGTTGCTTTTAATGATTATTGTGTTTGTTACTGAGAAAACTGCCTGACGGTGGCGAGAAAAAAAAATATTAAAGACGTTATTGCAGTAAAGGGTTTAAAGTCAGTGTTTGTTTTCATGATGAGGAGGTTGTTCTTGTTTCTTTATTCATGTTACGGTTACTGACTCCCATTATTTCTTACGTTTTTTTAATTAGTTGTCAAAGATAGTTATTTTGGTTTCATTGTTTTTGTTGCAGTTGTTTTCATTGTCATCATTATCAATAGTGTTGTTGTTGCTGTTGTTTTTGTGCTTTGTTTATGGTATTAGCGCCACTAGTCGCAACGATTTTGTTAATGGTTATGATAAAGTTTTTTCGCTGTTAAAGTATGTGTTGTTGTTGTGGTTGTGGTGGTGGTGGTGGTGGTTCCTTTTCTCTTCAGCACTGCTTTTATGATGCTGGCTGATCGAGTGTTGTTCGTGCGCTGTGAAGGATGCACTGTCCTCCCTGTGTGGCTAGGTGTACGTCATGTAGCTGCTATTATTAGTACTGTAATGTTAAACTTATGTTGTTCCGTTTGAGGTTGTTGTCACTGATGGTGCTATTGCTTGAGAAAGGTTTGGTGTGTGTGTGTGTGTGTGTGTGTGTGTGTGTGTGTGTGTGTGTGTGTGTGTGTGTGTTTGCGGACGTGCATGTGTACAACTTTACAAAAAAGTATCGTTACTCAGGGGTCCGATAGATACGTAACGAACACTGCGATGGCTGCTGTTTCAGAAAGGTTGATACATTCATATCGATGCATTTATTACCTCACAGAAAATGCCTCTTGTATCCCATGCATAACCAACATTGTTGGATATGCAGGGGTACCAACAGTTTCCTAGTCCCCTGCCCCTTTCTCCTAAACTATCGTCGTTTGTTATATTGTTTAGCACAACGTCGTAACGATACTTTTTTGTACAGTTGTAAAAGAGAGCGTGCATGAGTGAGTGAGTAAACTTGTGCGCATGGGTTTGTCAGTGTTGGTTACTATTACCTAGGTAGTGACAAACAGGGTAACCTTGTGACAACACCATTAGCCTACCCATAGTGCCACTCACTTCCTATCATCCCCCCTCCACTTTCCCATGGTCCACCCCTCCATACATTCCTCTCCCCACCCCATGTCCCTTCTCCTGACGACCTTCTATTCCTCTCAGTCTCTACTCGCCTCACCCCTCCTCCTCTCCCCGCACCCTTCATTAGTCTCTCTCTCTCTCTCTCTCTCTCTCTCTCTCTCTCTCTCTCTCTCATATTCCTGTGTACAGTAATAGAACATGCACGTACACTAGCTCCAGAAAGTATCGGTGCAGAATATATGTTAAATATTATGACACACGGAACAAAGAATACTGGGAATTGCGGTTCTGTCCTCGCACATGCAGGCATCCCAGACGATAAATGACTGCCATACAGTATGAGATACCACTTGTGTCCTTCACGATGTGTAGGGAATGACCGTATATGTTATACTATATACAGGTATTAACGGGCTGTTACTGCCACATGGTCGAATCATTCCGGACGGCATCGGACCCACGGTGCACCGATACTTTATGGAGCTAGTGTACATACACGTAACATAATCCTGTGTACATAAATCATAAACACACACACACACACACACACACACACACACACACACACACACACACACACACACACACACACACACACACACACACACACACACACAATCCCCCTACCAATCCAAATTCTGCTAATGACGATAGGACGTATATTTAATCTATTTATCGCCAATTCCTATGCGGACGCCCAGGAAGTGTGTATAAGAGTCGTGGGAAATCCCCTCTTAATTAACGCCAAATAAAAAGCTATTGGGGGCCGATTAATTGGTATCTGTAAATCCGGATTACGGATGAGGTGCAACTATGTGTGTGTGTGTGTGTGTGTGTGTGTGTGTGTGTGTGTGTGTGTGTGTGTGTTCAAGATGGAAGGAGTAGGTGTGTTTTTATTGATTTTATTTATATATTTATTTGAGGTGTTTTATTTATTTATTGAGAGAGAGAGAGAGAGAGAGAGAGAGATGTGCGGGTATGTGTGTTGTTCTCTCAGTCAGGGTTCACCTTTCAGTTAATCGTCCTGTCGCTTAGCCCTCTACACTCACCCAACTTTTGACCCGTGCTGAAGTCTGTGTAATGAACCAGTCTCTCTCTCTCTCTCTCTCTCTCTCTCTCTCTCTCTCTCTCTCTCTCTCTCTCTCTCTCTCTCTCTCTCTCTCTCTGACATATGGGACGGAGAGCATATGCTTTCCGGATATACACGTACACTATACTATAAACAAATGATGAATTGTAGGCTGGATGAGAGACAGGTAAATAAAGAGTGATTACCTGCAGTGTGTGATAAGTTATAATGATATCCATAAACCAGAGGATTTAATTGACAGTTTTTCAGTCGGTGGTGACAGAGTAATGCCAATAAATGACGTTTTGCAAGATGAATGGACACCTGTAAATTCTGATCTGATAATGCCAGCTATAAGTTTCTCTCATTTTTCATATATTTCTAGGAGACATCAGCCGATTTTATTTTAGTACCAGTGGAGTTGATTAAGGCCATATATAAATCCTCCAATTCGAAAAATCTCCTTCAGGCTGAACACATTCCTCTGAAATTAGCAAGAACTTTAAAAGATTCTTCAAGCCGTTTGATTCATTGGGACACTCATAGTAGCAGCCGTGGCTCAGTGGGTTAGAGCGCTCCGTTCTGACCGAAGGGTCGGAGGATCGAATCCACCCAAGGGTCATTGGTAGACATCAGGAAGGGCATCCGGTCATAAAATGCTACACGCTCCAGTTCAAAAGTCCTCTACTCAGGGGCAACGCCTTAGCCCTTCGGGGATACCTGGCATAAAACCAAATTATTTTTATTTTTATTTTTTACTCAGTGCAGTGGAAAGATATTTTGCCTTTAAATATACTGTGCAAATTTAAGGGAATATTGCCAACGTATCGTACAATAACCCATTTTTCCCGGTGACATCTTTACTCTTTATGCTGGCTCCTTCAGACTATTTCATTTAGATCAGGAATATAATTTTCGAGCAGGAGATGTTAGATATAGCCTTAAGTAAATCTTTCACTGTTAGTCATTTTTATAGATGTGTAAACTAAAATAATACGTCATCGCAGTGAAAGGCCTAAATCCACGGTCACTCAGTGAAAGGACATTTCGCCTTTGAATAAAATTATGCAACATGAGACAGAAACTGCCCACTTGTTCTGCAATGCAATGCAGTTAAATAAAGTAAATAGCTGCCACTCTGAATTTCACAATCAGAAAGCATACCTATTTTGATCAAGCAACTTCAAGAATTTTTAGATTCAGTCACATCGGTTTAGGCCAAATTAAATATATTTAGGCTTTCTGCATTACATCAGCGATATCCAGACCGACGCGGATTAATTCAGGCATGTTTCAGTCCGTTTAGGCTATTAAATCAGTCATGTCCCTCTGATCCTTTTTTAGTAATTTTAACATGTGAACTACTGTGATGTATTATTTCGAATATTCTTGCTAACCCCAAAGGATTATATTCAGCTATGGAAACATTGTTTTAAAGTTAGAAGGATTAGACACAGCCATCATTAACCCTTTCACCATAATGGGAGGGCTCATAAGCTAAATTATATTGTCTGAAATTAGCGTAAAAAAAAATGAAGTCGTCCTCTGGCTGAGTCAATATGCAGCACATGAGGGCAGAAATAGGCGGGATGGGTGGAGAGGAGTGGGCTGTGATGGGATGGGTGGTGGGGCAGGATAGGGCATTTAACCCCTAAATTTCGTTGACGCATTTTGTCATTCTTGCCGCCAACAGACAATTTTATTCACCTTAAAGCCCCCAAGCAGTGAAAGGGTTACCTCTCCAGTTTGAAAATCATCTTCAGAGCTGAATAAAATCTCCTGGAGATAGCAAGAAGAAAAGGAATAGTACGTCACCGGAATGAACCGGCGAGTGTATTATTCTGCCTTGACTTCGCAGTACCGTGAATTGTTCAAATGAATTATACCCACCTTTTAAAGAGGTGTTTATTGTAAAGATACGATAGTTTTGGTCTAACGTTGATCCTTTTCAGTTATAAACAGAGATAGAACATTTACTTATTACTATAGCCCGGTGAATGGGAGAGAGGAAGGAGTAAAAAGGAGTACAAACGAAAGCAAACAGCAACATACCTACTGATTCTTTCAAGGTTGCTTTATTACAAAGAGGACATCTACTCTGGTATCTGTGCATTGAAGATTAGGTTCCTTCCCCGACCAACACCGTACCCTCCAGCCGAAGCCGACAGGAAAGAGTGAGGACCACATAAAAAAAGAAAACTATCATGAAAATTTAATAGGGAAGATTGAAAGAAAAACTCTGCTTTACACAATCTTAATCTGAAAGGGAAACGTTCGCCGATAATTATATGACCTTATCTGTTGTGTAATTCGACGGTCTGTTTCACTGTCATATCCTTTGGATATTTATATTTGAATCAAATCCCCTCGTAGTCTGTGCTTATTGGACTAATAGATTCAGATCTTCCAAAAGTTCCACGAATGATTTGTTCCTAAATCAGAACATCATTTTTTGTCACTTTTGTCTACTCTCACTTATTTTTCCCTAGCTTTTGTTGTAGATATGTGACCAAAAGTGAACACAACACTCCAGATGTGGGCGTACCAAGGAACTGTGAAAGGTGAGGAGGATAATCTCTTATCTGAATTCGAATGCTCAGCCAATGAATCAACCGAATTTGTTTGCTTTCTTTGTTGTTTGTGTGCACTGCCGACTTAGTTTTAAATCCTTTGTTATTACTCCTAGATTTTTCTATAAGTTTACATTCTCGAGCTGAACAGTATTCATAGAGTAGGCTTTTTGAATCTGTAATCACAGTGTTTAGGACCTTGCATTTGTTAGTGTTAAAATCCTATTGCTAAGTCTGAACTCAGATAAACAATTTATCAAAATCGCTATGAGTTATGTGCCTTTGTTCATGTGAATCCACACTGTTGCTGATTTTAGTGTCATTAGCAGATCTGGATATTGTACAGTACGGTATTTCGTTAATATCGCCTGCATAATTTGAAACAGAACTGTACCCCAAACTGAACCACTTGATTCTCCTTGAAACATTCATCAAGTTAACTGAACCACTTGATTCTCCTTGAAACATTCATCAAGTTAACTGAACCACTTGGTTCTCCTTGAAACATTCATTAAGTTAACTGAACCACTTGGTTCTCTTTGAAACATTCATTAAGTTAACTGAACCACTTGGTTCTCTTTGAAACATTCATTAAGTTAACTGAACCACTTGGTTCTCCTTGAAACATTCATCATGTTTGTTTACATTCTGAAAGAGAATTATCGATCCACCATAATGCATTATCATTAATGCCAGTGCCTTAAAGTTTCTTAAGAAGTCATTTATGAGGAACTTTATCAAATGCTCACTTGAAATTGAGATAGATTACAATGACGGATTTAGCTTTAACTTGCATTTTTTTTTTTTTTTTTTTTTTAAATTCAAAGAGGATGGCAAAACATGACCGTTTTGAAATCCAAGCTGTTAGCCGCTGATAAGATCTTTTTTTTTTTTTTTTTTTTTTTTTTTGTACATGCTCAGCTATTTTTATATCTGCTTGTGTTTTCCAACAATTTGTGTATTATTGATATTAAGCTAACTGGACAGTAATTTCCAAGTTGTGAATTATTACCATTTTTTAATACTAAAGTTCTGGTGGTTTGGCTTTTATCACGCCGTGTTTTGTAGTGCTGCCGGTGCCTGGCTTCTATCTAAAGGTCTCGGGTTCGATTCCCGGCTAGAGCATCAAAAAGTTTCCATCTCTCTCTCTCTCTCTCTCTCTCTCTCTCTCTCTCTCTCTCTCTCTCTCTCTGCTGTACACACACACACACACACACACACATCATATCCTCTTGAGTCTGTGTGTGAGTTTTCTTTTTTATGAACAAGAATTTGTTGAAATACAGTTTTAATATCACTATACCACCAGTTTAATTCTGAGCCGCGTGTATGTGGTCTGCTGCATCGGTAAGCACGCCTTTACAACTTTATTACCACCTGGAAACACTCCCAGCCATCATGATTTTTTTTTTTTTTTTTTAGTAATTGGATTCCAGACATTTTTACCATTAATTACTTGTAATTTCTGAAAGTCAGCTTTCTCGTAGACTGGAACTTTCATGTAACTGGAATCTAGCTATTGTCACTGAAATTAATATTCATTGTGACTGAATAATTGTCTAATAATAACTAATACTAAATTCATCTCCCAATTAACACTGTTAACTAAGTTTTCTGATGTAGCCAGGGCAAGATCCAGGATATTTCCTTCACGCGATGGCCGCTCTATGAACTGGTATAATGAACTTTCCAATAAGTTTTGTATAAGTCGACCTCGTGTAAGAGGATATGGATTAGCGTCATCCGGTTACGGGTAAATAATCATAAACTCCGAAAATTTCAGCAATCGGGATGCAACACACATTCACAATTCGTTGACATTTTATTGTTTGTTTTGCAGAAGTGAGATGGCTTACAGTAAATCGATGCAAGTGTTATGTTTGTGCGTCATTAATGTCTAGGTTGAACCTCAGTGTATGGTTTTGGATGGAGTACTGAATGAAGATTAGTTATATGTAGTACCACACCGCCTACCATGATACCATTTCTGTCTCCACCGAAAATACTGTAACTTGGCCATTAATTGCCTCTATAAAATCTTCTTCAAGATGTAATCAAGGAAGGTCGGAAGGGAGGGGAGGGGGAGGGAAGCAGTGTAAAGGAAGTAGGTGCAGAAATGGGGGGAGGGAAAGGTGGAGGCCCAAGTTTTTTATTTAAAGACTGCATGGTTAATAGTTAGGTGTCTTATTACTAGTATTTACCTTACCTTAAGTTCTTTTAAGGCATTTCCATCTCGCAAGGTGCTGCTTCTCCCTAATTTCCTGTACGGTTTGCTGCCCGAGGGTGTGAGTCCGGTAAAGGGCCTCCTGCAGTATTATTCTGTCCATTTTTGTATACTTTTGTGACTAAGGAGTAAGTTCCTATGGTAACATCAAAGGATTACACAGTGATATTGTTAAGGCAGCGTATGAAAAAGTAAAACACACACACACACACACACACACACACACACACACACACACACACACACACACACACACACACACTCTCTCTCCTCCTCCTCCTGCTAAGTGCCAGCCACCCAGCTAACACCCTGAGCCAAGTGAACAAGTGGCAGTTTACTAAGAGGATATCAGGCGTTATCTCCTCCCTTATTTTCTCCTGCACGTTTTCTCTCCTTAACATCTTCCTCCTCCTCCTCCTCCTTCCGCCTTGCTTTCCTATCTCACATTTCACTTTCTTCCTCATTACTTTTCATTTTCTTACACCATCCTTTATAGTTTTTGATTTCTCTCTCTCTCTCTCTCTCTCTCTCTCTCTCTCTCTCTCTCTCTCTCTCTCTCTCTCTCTCTCTCTCTCTCTCTGTCATTTCTCTCTCGCTCTCTCTCTCTCTCTCTCTCTTTCTTTCTCTCTCTCTCTCTCTCTCTCTCTCTCTCTCTCTCTCTCTCTCTCTCTCTCTCTCTCCCCGTTTTTTTTCCGTCCCCCCTCCTCCTCTCCGTCTTTTCGGCACACCCCATCCTTCTATTCTCCCACCGTCCTTTTATTTTGCTCCCTCCATATATCTTTATCTATCTGTATACTTTTTTCATTCACTCTCTCTCGCATTATTCACACGTACCTCTCTTTCTTTTCGTCATTATTCCCTCTTCTCCTCCTTATCACTTTCTCCATCCTTCTGCCCCTCCTTTCTTTCCTTCCTTCCTTCCTTCTTCCTCCTTCTCTGTCCTTCTTTCATATCCCATTCCTATTCTTTTCCTTCACTTTCCATTTTTCCTTCCTTCTCATACCCTCCTTCCTTTTTTGAACCTATTTTCTCCCACTTTTCTCCTTCCGCCCTCCTTCTTTCCTTCCTTCCTTCTGCCTTTCTAGTACGTCCTTCCTTTCTCCTTTCTTCCTTCTCCTTTTTTTCGATCTTCCAACATTCTCCTTTCCCTTCTATCCTGTCCCTTCCGCATCTCCGTAATTCCTTCTGCCTTCCATATCCTTCCTTCCCTTCCTCCTTCCTGCTATCGTCTTTACTTCTCTTCCCTCACCCTTCTCCTTCCTTTCTCTTTTCCTTCCATCCCATTCCAGCCTGCCCATCTTCTCCCTCTCTCCTTCCATCTTTCTTCTCCTCCCTCCTCCCTGCTCATTCATTCCCTCTTCTCTTTCCCTCCTTCCTTCTCGTTCTCCACCTGCTTAGAAAACGATTACTATTGTCATTTGCCTTCAATCCCCCCCCCCCTCTCTCTCTCTCTCACACACATCCAGCATTTTCTACCCTTCCTTCCTTTTCTTTCTTTATCCAGTTTCTTCTCACTTTATTACTTTTTCCTCTCTCTCTCTCTCTCTCTCTCTCTCTCTCTCTCTCTCTCTCTCTCTCTCTCTCTCTCTCTCTCTCTCTCTCTCTCTCTCTCTCTCTCTCCAGCTGCCTTCCTCCTGAGCGTGAGAGATAGCCAGACATTTGTATCTGTCTCTTTCACTTATTTCCTCCTTAATCTCTCTTTCGCTCCCTCCTCCTCTTTTCTTTTTCTTCTCTCCCTCCACTGTCTCTCGTTTTTTCTACTGAGATTCTGTGACTGACTCTTTTTCCTTGTCTCCTCTCTCTCTTCAGCCTCCTTTTTTCTCCTTCTCTCTTTTCTGTACCGTTCTCATTTCCTCACGATATTAACCCTTTCTGTTCCACTAAACTCTCTCTGTCTCCTTTTATCCTCTTCTCTCCTCCCCTCCCCCCCTTCTCTCTCCTCCCAACATATCTTTACCCTCCTCTCTCTCTCTCTCCCCTAATTTCCCCTCTCCTCTGCTCCTACCCTCCCTTTGTCCCGTATGTCTCCTCCAGTTTTCCTGTCCCTCCATTTCCTGTCTCTCCGATCTCCTCTCTTTACCGTGGAGAGATGGAGGTCGTTGAACCTCCCATTCTCAGATCTTAAATGTAAAGAGGTTATCTACCTCAGTGACCTTTGTGTACACAGTAGGCATAAATCTGTGAAATACACTGTTGACGGTGTATGTATATGTATGTATGTATGTATATATGTATGTATGTATATGTATATGTATGTATGTGTGTATGTATATAACAAAGCTCTAAACTCTGACAAACATTTTTCCGGCAACCACAGGTGCAGCCAGCTATAGTTGTCCCTAACTGTCACTTACCGATTCACAGAGTTACTGTACTTTCTTGAACAGTTAGGTTCAGACTTCATGGGAGGAGCGTTAGGCAACAAAATTTTGCACAGCAGCAGATCTGCCCCAGGCTTCAGGCAGGCTGGGACACCCGAGGGCCACCCCCCGCACCCCCAGGTGTCCCACCTAAAACCGTTAGGTACGGCCAATTTTTACCAAGGAACACGATTTTTGCACAAAGACAGCGTCACTCGCGCCAGATCATAAGCATGGTGGGACCCCAGAGGGGTCCTTGGCCCCTAGGCGTCATACCCCAAACCGTTAAACTCGGCCAGTTTGTGTGTGTGTGTGTGTGTGTGTGTGTGTGTGTGTACCTAGTAACTTTTTTTTTTGCTCAGTGGTAGAGTTCCATTAGCGCTAGTTTGTCAGCATGGCGAAACCCCCCAGGACAACCTCCTGTGGGGGAGGAGGGCGTCCGTCCCCAGGTGGTCTCTGTCAAAATAGTTAAGCACGTCCAAAGTTTTTGACCAAAAGAACAATGGTAGATGTTTACCCCGGTCACGTACTGGGGAGGGTGAAACCACCGGGGGTTGCCCCTCACGAAGGATGGGGAGAATCCCGGCAAAGCCATTATTCACGGACATAGTTTTTAACCTGGGAATACGAAATTTTGTATATTGATTGGCGTTTACTCCCGTTACGTTTTACGTGGGACGCAACCACTGATGGCTATCCCTACTGGCTGAGGGGGGGGGGGAAACGGCAGACTTTTTTTTTTTTTTTTTTTTTAAATCCAGTAGCACGAATTTTGCACATTGGCGGACTTTTACTGGGTCTACGTTTTAGAGAGGTGAGACTCCTAAAAGTCACCTCGGACGGTGGGTGCGGCCTCCTGCAGTTCTGGTCAAAGCCTTTATGCACAGTCACGGTTTTTAACCTACGAAAACGAAATTTTGCGTACTCATAGACGTTCACCTCGGCCACGTTTCAGGCAGGATGATACTGCCGATGGCCACCCCCACAGGAGGAACAACGCCATAGTTTTTACGTAGGCACACAAAATCTTGCACAGTATTAGATCTTCACGCTAACTGGAGCTTGGAGTGAGACCCACGGGGTTCACCCCTCCACCTCCCCACGTAACTGCAATTTCTTCTTTCCCCTTACAGTGTTGCAGGGGTGGGTGCGGCTACCAAAGCTGTCTTTTGTCTTGTTTAGAAAAGTTTGCATGTGAAACTTACGGAGCTGAGCAGATGACGTTCATAGTTTGGACTAGATGAATACCCTCCAAGGGGATGCTTGCATGTGCTCCTGTAGCGGCATTAAAAGTGAAATTCTGGAGACATAGTGCGTAACTTTGCAATTTACTTGTGTGTGTGTGTGTGTGTGTGTGTGTGTGTACCTTTGCAGTTTACTAGTGTGTGTGTGTGTGTGTGTGTGTGTGTGTGTGTGTGTGTGTGTGTGTGTGTGTGTGTGTGTGTGTGTGTGTACCTTTGCAGTTTACTAGTGTGAGTTTGCGTTTGCGTTTGCGTTTTGTGTGTGTGTGTGTGTGTGTGTGTGTGTGTGTGTGTGTGTGTGTGTGTGTGTGTGTGTGTGTGTGTGTACTCCCAAAGTTGCCAATCTTTACCTGATAACTTATTTTGAAAAATAAAAATGTGGTCAACTGAACTACTGTTTTGTATTTCTTTTATCACTCTGTTCATAAGTACAATTTTTATTAACATGTCTACTCAGTAAAATGAGGAAAAAATCTTCGTTATGATAAAGTCGAAAGGAATCGCCAAACTAACAAAACTACCCGTCTAAACGTCGGGATAAATATTCTTCGTAGCGTAAAACCGATTACTTACATTCCAAGCCATGTGTTTTATTATAGTTTTAATCAAATAACACTTTCAGACATACAGTATATGTCTATATATAATACTAACAAGAACTCGTTTCGCTGCAAAATATATATAGGAATCCGATGTAGATTGTATGCACACGTCCGCGCCAAGTTTTGTTGTTGTCTTCCTGGAAACATCGGTACTTGGGATTTCGGTCGGCGGCTTCGTCTTCGCATGATTTCGGCTTCATATTTTGTGTGTTTTTTTTATAACGTATAGTCGGTCCATTCTCTTCAGCATTTGCCCAATGAAACAATAATCTCTTTGATAATAAAATAACAAGCGTTTCAAATTAAACATGCAGCGAAACTCTTAAAAATGCGATAAATGCTCTTGTCGTTTTATGTATTTTAGTAACTGTTCTGCAGTATTTTACTTAGTAAATGATACATAGAAAACTGGTATAATAACCAGTGATTACAGCATTAAAGAATTTATGTAATCTCTTCATCACTAAATATCATGGAATGGATTTTAGAAAATTTATGGCTGTGCGAGCGGGGGAGTAGTTGACCGAGTTCCTGATTAAATTTCCCGGCGATCACTGGCAACTACTGAGTTTGTGAACGCGTCCATTCATCTAATCTGATGGGGGTTTGGTCATGTTTTGCTCCACCATACCCCCTGCAGGGCAAACCCCTTCACTAGCACAGTGAGCGAATGTGCATGTTTTAATTAAGCAAACCATCAAAAGCCTTCTTCCCTCCAGCCATAATCATTGTGGTGGGGTATGAGGCATTTGTGCGGTGTGGGGAAGGGTGTAAAGCAGGAGTTTGATGCAGTGGGCAGGTGTGTGAAGCAGATGTGAGGGGCAGGTGTGTGGGGGAGGTGTTTGGGAGTGGTGGGTGGGGCAGGATTGTGAGGCAAGTGTGTGGGGCATGTGAGTAAGGTACTGTAAGTGTGTGGCTCAGGTGTATAAAGCAGGGTTATGACTCAAGTGTGGGGCAGGTGTGTGAGGTAGGAGAATTAGGCAAATGTGTGGGAGAGGTGTGTGATGCAGGTGCGTGGGGCAGGTGTATAAGGCAGGTGAGTGGGACACATGAAAAGGACAGGTATGTTGGGCAGATGTGTGAGGCAGGAATGTGGAGCAGGTGTCTGGTGTACGTATGTGAGGCAGATGTGTGTAGACAGATAGGTAAAGCAGGAGTGTGATACAGCTGTGCGGAGGCAGGCGTGTGGTGCAGGAGTGTGGGGCAAGTGTATGGGGCAGGTGTGTGACGGGTATGTGGGGCAGGTGTGTTAGGAAGGTGTGAGAAACAGGTCTGTAAGGCCGGTGTTGGACAGGTGTGTGGCGAAGGTGTGGGAACAGGTCGGTAATGTAGGCCAATCACCTGAACAAACTACTACTTATTCACCCAGACAATTGCTATCACTGAGTCGAGAGAGAGAGAGAGAGAGAGAGAGAGAGAGAGAGAGAGAGAGAGAGAGAGTCTGTGATTAACTTTATTGAATAAAATTTACGAGAGAAAAATGGCACAAAGGAGACAAAACAAAGAAACAACTGAGCAAATATGAAAAGTGAGATGAGGAGAGAGAGCAAAGATCCGCAAATAAGGAGTATAGGGGAGAGATGTAAGTGAAGAAGGAAGAGATAAAACTGAATATGATGAAAATGAGGTGGATGAGAAGAGATAAAGGGTGGAAAGGAGGGGAGATAAGAAGGGTGTGAGAGAGAGAGAGAGAGAGAGAGAGAGAGAGAGAGCAAAAAGACAAATATACATATCATACACGCATACGCACAGACGGACTTAAAATGACGAAATTTGTTGAGAAAGTAAGCAAACTAATATGCAAAAAAATAATAATAATAATAATATCGTCTAAAAATACAAGCGTAAAGGGGGATGTCCATAAATAAAAGGAGAAGAGGAAAAAATAAATAGATTGACCAAATGGATAAAGAGGAGGGAAGAAGAACGGAAGGGGAGAACGATAAAGGAAACACAAACAGGATAAAGAACGTATTTGGTGAAGGAAAGGATGATCATGGAAGAATAAAAGAGAACAGTAAAATAATCGTGGTTAAATGAGAGGAGGAAGAGAGAAAGGAAATAATTTATACAGCGTGAAGATTACCCCTTTCGCTGCTTGGTGATTGTCTCAGGTAAATAAAATCGTCTATGTAGCAAGAATGTAGCACTTTTAGCCATATTCCAGGTGGCGTAGGAGGCTCGGGGTATCTCATTCTTAGCGATTACTTTAGCATATTATACCCTACCATATTCTCTTCTGTGTTATGTTTATCGTTTTAATATCGACATAGTTTGCATCAACATAGAAAAAAAGGATACTAGGATAATTTGCAGAATAAATCGCTAATGAAAAGGTGTTACGAAATCTCCAAAGTCACTTAAAGTGCGACCCTTAAATGTAACCATCGTAGTGAAAGGGTTATAGTGATAGCTTTATACCTTTTCAGCTCAAGGACGTATTTATGTTGTTCATGCCACATCTGGGCGATCTTCTTGAGATTAGGAGGGAGATTTTCAGCCGTTTTCTCAGTCGCCTAAGCACGCGATTCGGGCACTCGCTCCCGAGCCTCAGATGCCAGCACCCGAAAACTGAGATTGGTTTTCTCAGTCAATGAATTTCTCGGGTGCGAGCGCTCGAGCCTCGGAACCTAGCACCTGACTGACATGCATTGAGCTGGCAATACTGACTAGGCCCGCCTGTGGTAGTTAGCAGTACAGTACTGTACTACCAAATGATGACCAATCATATTTAATTTTGCGTAAATATAGGTATATTATATTTTGGGTAGTTTTTTTGCGTGGCCAAAATCATTTTAAAAGTGTGTTTTGAATGATCGGTCAGCAAGAGGAGCCAAGGTCACTCACTTACGGAACAATTACCCACATTAACATTGGTTTAAGGCATCTTAATTAAGGCAGGAAACATGATTTGGTATTGTTTTAAGCGTATATCTGAATGTAAAATAGGTACATATTACTTTTTCCAACCGCCTGCAGTGGTGACTTGCAGCCAAGACAGACGATGGAGCTGGTGTGTTGACGATAGCTAGTATTATTGTGGCTGCACCATACTCTTGTCAAACATTTGGGAGTGTACAAATTTTTAACAAAACTCAGCACCAAAACATCGAAATAATATGTACTGACGTTACCCAGTACATACCACACGTATTTTCATATATTATTTTCAAAAATAAACATAAATTTTACAGCAGCCTGCCCAGCTTGGAAGGTGTACCCTGCCCGATTAACAGTCGGGTGCTTCTACCCGATTGTTCCAATAATGGCCGGGTCACAGGCCTCGGAAACGCCACAGAGAAAACCAAATCGTTCTTGGGAGCTGGCAGACGACCTCGGGTGCGCAGTCCGAGGCGACTGAGAAAACGGCGGTTTGAGCTGGAGGGGAATTTCGAATTGTGGGGGAGGGGTAAAGTTTAACCTTCATAAACCTCGTCAGTTTAAAAATTAATTCCTATATTAATAAAATCGTCTGGAGGTACAAGTAATAGCCTTAAATAATATAGTAGGTTATCAGAGTGTTGGGGTTCGCAGTGCAAGAGATTTCTCGCCACGGTGCAATGGTGTCTTGATAGGTAGAATAAAAAATCACTGCCGAATGTGATGTGTAGAGGGATAAGAACGTGATGTGGGGAGGAGAAAGGAGCAAGAATTATGAAACATATGATAAAGATGGGAAATAAGAAGAGGAAAATGAAGATGCAGAAGCACAAAAGGAGGAAGATGAAGAAGAGGAAGGGCAAGATGAAGTTGAAGAGGTGGAAGAGTAGCTTGAGAACGAGGAAAGGCAAGAAGGAGGGGAAGAGCAAGAGAAATACCTTGAAGAAGTGGTGGGAAGAAGTTATTTATGGGAAGATAACGCAAGTGAGGAGGTAAAGAGGAAGGAGCCATAGATAATGTGAGAAGGAAGGAGAGGAGGAAAGAAAGAGGTGGAAGAGGTTAATGAAGAAAAGGAGGAAGCGAAAGAAGAAGATGAGAAAACAGGAAAAGCGAAAGGAAATCAACCGTTGGCCAGAAGGATAAAGTACTCGGAAGTAAAAAAGGAGGAAGAAGGAAACTATAATACATATAATAATAATAATAATAATAATAAATAATAATAATAAATAATAATAATGAGGGAAAGACGAAAAGCAGAAAATGGTTTGAAATGAACATTAATTATGATGAAACTTATAAAAGAAGGGGCTAAAGAACATGGAAACAAATGATTACTAATGGAAGAAGTAAGGAACGAAGGACTAAAGACAAGAAAATAGTGTGTGTGTGTGTGTGTGTGTGTGTGTGTGTGTGTGTGTGTGTGTGTGTGTGTGTGTGTGTGTGTGTGTGTTTTGCTTGTCGCTGTCTGGACTAAATGAAACTTGCACTGACCATTCATGCAGTCTAACTGGTCATCACACTCACACGTACGCTCTCAGGATAAACACACACACACACACACACACACACACACACACACACACACACACACACACACACACACACACACACACACACACACACACACACACACACACACACACACACACACACACACACACACACACACACACACACACACACACACACACACACACACACACACACGCGCATATTCTAGACCAGACTCAATCCGTTCGCGACTGTCAAACGCCAATCTCGGTTGCTCTCTCATTGGATAGCCTTCCAACGGAACCCAGAAAATAAATACTGAACCTTACCTCCATCACTGGCTGTGTGTGTGTGTGTGTGAGAGAGAGAGAGAGAGAGAGAGAGAGAGAGAGAGAGAGGATTGGTACAGAAATTAAGCCTGGTTTCCTAGATACAGCGTTCACTAGACTTATGGGGTGGGTAGGGAGGCACTCACCAAAATCCTTAAAAACCAGCATACGAGGCCTTCATGATTGCTGTTGTTGTTGTGGGTTCGTCTGGAGGTGAACCCAATGGACTGTACCTCGAAATTGCCTATCTTCTCTAGTTCACCCACCTACTCTCCGGGGATAGTGAAGGAATTGAGGGAGATTTGTCTAACAGAGCAACTGAGCCGCCTGGTTATATTGGTGTTACCACATGAAGGCGTCCCTCTCCAGCACCACCCTTTACAGTTTCAAAGCCTGTTGTGTTTGTGAAGCTTGGCAGTTAACGATGGACTGGTGCGGAGACAGCGTTGTTTGCGAGCTATGATGGCTGGGAGTGGGAGATGATGCAAGGTGAAGGAACTATGTAAATCAAAAGAATTTGTTTCTTACAGGCCTGTTTTATGTGTCAAGATCCACAAACAAAGGAGGTCTTGTTAGTGACGTACGATATGGCCCCAAAACTGTGATGCATGAAGGAGTGTGCGGTAGGGAGATGGAAAGAGGTCCAGTTCGCGACACAATATTGATTCACTCCATAACGATAACTAGGCAGACAGTGATCAGTGACTTTCAGAACCCAGTGTTGAGAAAACAGGAGCTCAATAGCCTTTTCGCAATGCTGTGTGAGCATTTCATTCATATTATAGTCCTCGGCTAGACCCAAGTTCTTAAAAATTATGTACCCTCGTCACAAGAGGCATTAGTGAAAAGCTAATCTCACTGACCATTATCAGTAAAACAAGCCTTTAACAAATGCCTCTGGTGACTGTAAGCAACACAAGCAAAGGTGGCCCGGTTACTGGAGTACGGATGTTCGATGTCGATAGCAACGGAATGTTTGTGAAAGTGCTATATTGCTCTATTCATCAGCATGTAAAAATATATGGAAACCGTTACGGGTACACATATATGAATATACACATAATACTCGAGATTATACATACACTATGTATACAGACAGGTATATGCGGGCGCGCAAGCGCTCACACACACACACACACACACACACACACACACACACACACACACACACACACACACACACACACACACACACACACACACACACACACACACACACACACACACACACACACACATATATATATACACACAGTATATACACCGACACATGCATGATGCTAAATTATACAGGAGAAAAACGCAGCCTGACGTGGTAATGACCACATGCATTACCAGCGAGACGGACAGAGAGTGTAGTACTGCAGAGTATATTATCACACACACACACACACACACACACACACACACACACACACACACACCTTCGTGATTATACACATTCATGGACAAACTTTCATTGCCATAATATATACATTATCACACCCACTTCCTTATCAACACTAACACGTGTGCAAACTCAGAATTAATAATGTCCATTCTCCAACACCCACCGCATACTCACACCCTACCACATATACATGCACATACGCACGCAGGTACGGTACGGCCATGAGTACACAGCCACAAGCAATTAAAACACATCCAGAAAAATTTATCAGCATCACTCCTCCTATATTCTCTCTCTCTCTCTCTCTCTCTCTCTCTCTCTCTCTCTCTCTCTCTCTCACACACACACACACACACACACACACACACACACACACACACACACACACACACACACACACACACACACACACACACACACACACACACAGGATTACTGATGCTCCCAGGTAAACAAACAGAGAAGAACAAACACGTCAGAAAAGCGACATGGCAAACACAGGCCACAGCTTCCCGTATAATAACTGCAAACGTACAGTAAATAAATGTTGAAGTTTTGCACATTTTTCCCAACTGGCCTGACAAACATCAGGATAAAATGAAAAAGTTCCCTGGTTTAGAACGAAAAGATCCGATATTCAAAAGTATCTTGGATTTTCTCTAAATTTGGAAATATACAGAAACTGCGAAATTTACAGGGAGAAAACCCAACACTCAATCTCCTATGACTCTTCCTCAGGTGAATAATATCGACTGGCATTTGGTTGAATAGAATACTTGAGCTGCCCCGACCATGAGAGAGTAAATGGTAGCACTCTGGCTCCTACACTTACCCAGCTTAATAACTCTTCCGCTGTTAGTTAAATCAAAATAATACATTTGTTCCTGCGTTGAAAGAGGTCAGTGTTTCCTCTAGATAAACACAGCAGTCATAACCCCATAACCCCATTGCCAACATGACGTCTGTTGTATCATAATCCTGAACTTCTGAAACTATAATATGAGCACAGGAGACAGTTTTCTATCTAGATGGAATAGACATAGCCTCCTTTTGCTTCTTCGGTAGGAGAGGTCTTTCCTAAGCCGAATAAAATCGTCTGAAGGTAGCGTGAAGAAACTAGTAAGGATGTAATTTCCCAGAAGGGTTAGGTTCGAGTACGTCTTTTTAGATACCAACAATCAGCTCAACATCTCAGTCTGTTATTGACTGACTGTATGGCACATTGAGGGACAGAGTTGTATGAAACTGACGAACCAAGTTGAGTATTGTTCTCAAATAGTTTGGATCTGATTTTTCAAACTGTGAAGTGGTTGTTGGTTAGCCAGGGGCTGACTTATTATTGTTATTGTTAATATTATTATTACTTATTATTATTATTATTATTTTTAGAACAGTGTCATGTGGCAGAGTTACCTTAAACAGTTTAGATCCGATTCAGACCAAACTTGGTGAAAGTGTTGAGGGTACGGCAAGAACGATGGGGGTCTTTTTCCAGAACTGTTGGTCAGCGTCACAAGGCAAGGTCAAGGTTCGACGTGAGTGTCTGTGTGTAACAAAGTAACTAAACCAGTTTTGATCTGAGTATTGTTCTCAAATAGTTTGGATCTGATTTTTCAAACTGTGAAGTGGTTATTGGCTAGCCAGGGGCTGACTTATTATTGTTATTGTTAATATTATTATTATTATTATTATTATTATTATTATTATTGGTGGAAAGATGTGGACGGGTTTAGAGGCAGCAAAAACTTTGACCTATTGTTTTTAGAACAATAGGTCAAAGGTCAAAGTCACACGGCAAAGTCATTTTATTTATTTTTATTTTATTTTATTTTTTTTCAATTTAGACCAGAATGGTGGAAGAATTCAGAGTAAACCAAGGATGAAGAGATTTATTATGAGAACAGCCAGTCAAAGGTCAAGGTCACAAAGTAACCAAAATTCTACGTACGCGTGATGTGGTGTGTGAGTATTTACATGATGTGTGTCAGTATCTGTTGTCCTTGTCCGCACTGCATCTCTTTTATTCTTGCCGTACCCAGGCGTTTTCATTTTGAGATCCTTGTGAATGGTTTACAAATTGTCCACATTTGTCCCTTCCTGTGAAATGTCGTCCCAGAGCTGAACAAAATCACCTGCTGTAGCAACACGGTATTAACTAAAAGGACTTGAATTCTTCACCATTGTTCTAAGATAACTATTAACGCTTTCTATCCGATAATTTTTTTTTTTTTTTACTATATTACAACCCTTATAATTGGCTTTACTTATTGTTGCAGTTACGCTTCGTGTTTTACTTACCGTAATATTGGTCAGTTTGATTGTCCACATATCTCAGTAAGTAATAGATGGATTTCAATGAATGTTTGTTGATATGTGAGTAAGGGTCATGGAAAAACTTATTAAACTTGGGTAGTGATTTTAGTCTGAGCCTCGTTGCAGGATTTTTTCCCATAAGATATCTCAGAAACGTTTTGATGGACTTCAGTGAAATTTTGTCCATAAGTAAGTCATTTTTTTTTTTTTTTTAAGTGAGGAAGAAGGAACCAAAGGCAACGGGCCAGGGAAAAGCTTGTTAAAGTTTGGTGGTGAACTGCGTTGTCTGGTACAGGCGCTGGTGGAGGTATGCGCTCTCTCTTGCTATCAAGTTGCTCTTTTTAGTACGTTTTATCCTGTGAATATAATAATTTAAAAATGTGTAAACGTCTAAAACAATGGCTCTGAATCATATTTCTCCTCCTTCCCCCC
>NC_136978.1:19637162-19679662 GCF_032717465.1 Coenobita brevimanus
CGTGGGGAAGGACTCTGGTCCGACCCTGATGAGAAACTGTCTGGCAAACAGACCGGGGTTAAGTAACAAAATAAACAACAACAACAACAACTTTATTTCAACTATTAACTTTACCGACACCATCAACATCACGAACACTACCAACACTTCCAAGATAACCAGTAGTAAACATTACTACCACCATTATCAGTAACACTTACAGCATTGTTAACACCACCACACCGCCAACAGCACTACCAACACTGTCAGTGCTACCAACATTGCTAACATGACTGACACTATTATAAACACTGCTAACACTGCAAAAACTGCCAGCACTACAAACAAGGCTGTCAGTGCTATTAACAAATCTTTACCAACACTACAAACACTACTAATACTACCACACCACTAACACTACCACCATTACTATAAACACTGCTAACACGACAAACACTACCAGCATTGTCAACAGCACTACCAACACTATATCAACACTACTAACAACTGTTCCAACAGTACCAACAACACTACCAATGCTATCAGTACTGCCATACCAACACTACTAATATTAACAGTGGTACCAACAAGGGTGTCGGTACTACCAACAACACTACCAACACCATCAACACTACAACACCATCAACACTACAACACCACATACACTACAGCAGTCTCCTCTCAAACCTTTCATAACGCTGATGTAATATTTATAAATTCGTACTCCTTACTTCAGGGGAGGAAAGTCTTGATTTGGTAACACCGAGATAACTGGGTGACTGAAATGCCTGTTATAATAAATGTGCCTCAGTTACTGTCCTGTGCGCTAAGAGGGGGTCGTGGCATGCAGAAGGGCAACTGCAGTCCACCGGGTCCACATTTCAGATGAGCGTGGGGTCACAACAGCGATAACAACTCTTGCTGTCTCCAGGCGATTATAGTCACCATTGGATAGACCTTTCAAACTAGGGTGGTTAGATATAACATTCTTTAATCCTTTCATTATCAGTAGGCTCTCTTTGGCGGAGGAAAAAAAATAGCAAGGGAAAAAAAAAAGCTAAACCATCGTACTGAGAGAGTTAACTTCAGAAAAAGGAAGCGAAATGTGAGGAGCAATGACCGGAGATTTTTTTGGTCTGCTGGAAATATTGGCCCTACATACCCTTTTATCCTCTGCATAGTGGAAATGCTGTGCTAATGAATAACAGGCATGCCGATATATCCCTGGCTGCGACACACACACACACACACACACACACACACACACACACACACACACACACACACACACTGACCTGTGCTGGAGATACCTGGATGTGAAGCAGGTGAGATGACAACACTGACTCACCTGCAGGAAGAGAGTCAAGTTAATGGATGCAGGGAAATGAACAAGAGTCTGTTAATATACATACAGTGACAATGTTGACATGCAGCAAAAAATAATTGTATGCCTTAGCCTAATGACCATCGTGGATACGTAAGACACTAATTTTAAACATTTTCCTGTTCCCTCTCCTCCTTCATTCCGTTCTCCTCCTCTTTCTCCTCCTCCTCCTCCTCCTCCTCCTCCTCCTCCTCCTCCTTCTCCTCCTCGTCCTCATCATCATCATCATCATCACCATCATCATCATCATCATCAACCATACACACCCCATTAGCCACCCTCCTCCTCCTCCTCCTCCTCGGTAACCTCTGTCCACCTGCCCCTCCCCTGGATCAGGTGTGAGGGTCGTCTTATTAGCAGTGAAGGTGTTTATACTCTCTCTCTCTCTCTCTCTCTCTCTTGTATTACCTTCATCTACCTGTCCTGCCTGTTGGTTAAGTGACACAGACGTAAGTAGACAATTTCATTTATAGGCAAAACGATATTAAAGCAGGTGGACAGAAAGCATATACCGGTATACTCGTAATGGGCAGTAGGTTGCACTGAAGTACTTTCCTTAGCAAATAATAACGAAGCTGCCAGTTGTCTATCACCAATCATTCATTTCCTCGCCAATATACTGTATGTACAGGGGCGGTAGAGAAGGGGTACTAGCTTGTCTGCGGTAAAAAATTATGGGTAGGTATCAGGGAGTGTAACGCCCGAAGTCTTGAAACTGAGGGCAGGGGTTACCCTTCCCGCACCCCGCCGGAAATAGAGGCTCACACCTTCAACGGAAGTGGTAATCTTGAAAGCGTGAGAGTGCATCCCTTCGTGTGGGTAGGTGCGGCAAATAGTTGGTAATACTGATTAATTATAAAATTTAAAATCTAAAAAAAAAAAGTTCTAATATTCACATACTGTATAATTTCTTAATGCCAGCAATTCTTACCTCTTTTATTATTAAAGACTAGCATTTGTTCTTGAATACTCTGAGTAAGAGTATGCATACAGGCTTTGGAGAACCTGTACCGTAGGAAAAATTCGGCGTCAGACATAGCTTCAAAGGGTTCATGTGGTCAGTAATAACCTTAAGAATACTCCTTGACTGGTCATACGTATTTTGACTGTTTGTGCAGAAAATGTTTGTTTTTGCCATTTTTTCCACACACAGCCCCGAAATCCCACTAGTCCCCCAAGACACTTGGGGGGAGGGGTATTTGAAAACCAGTCACGAGCAAAAGGGTCAAAGTTGTTCAAATCACCAAAATACACCAGAAAAATATATTGCCAGGCCAAAACAAAACAGTGCAGACTTGTAAAAGTTTACCGAACGCAAACATTAGACTTCGTAATTCACATTAACTGGCTGTGCACAATTCGTCTGTTTAGGTAGTATTCGGCCATTCTTTACCGTAGGAATAATTTCGTGTACTAATCAAACTATTTATAAAGTTTATCATCATGCACCATAATTGATAAACACCTTAAAAGAGATGGTGAAAAATAAAATGAAAGTGGATACAGTATCTCATCTTTGTTTTCGTCTCATCGTAAATTAACCATCTCCGGAGAAGCGGTGAAGTCTTTTGAAACGATAAAAAAATTAAACCCTTATTTATTTTCTTTACACGATTTTTTATCATTAAATTAAAATTCCCATCACACACGCCATAGGGTCCTTCAAATTCTACATAGTTTTCTTTGCACAAGGCTGTTATAATATGACGAAGGAGCGTGCGAAGTGTTTGACAAAGTGCTTGAATGACTAGTGTAAGTGATTTTCAAACGAGTCAGATCGAAGTTGAGCCTTGTCCATTGGTGCTCTGTGATTGACGCTGAAATAGGACAAAATCTACCATGAATCACATTGAGACAGGCCACGGTAAGCAGCCTCCTTTACTTGAGCCAAGATAACCTCGGGTGAGCTGATTCGGTATGATTCGGTTTGGATGAGATGAAATTTGCATGAAACGTGATTTACAATATGAAACGAAACACTGGCTTAGTGGTGCCGCACTAACAGTCTGAACTTTGGACAGAAACCTGTGCCTTGTTTCCTCTTGTTAGTCGCATGTCTTGGCCACAAAGGGTCCATATCTGGTCAAACAACAGGTAATTGAGTATAGGTTCCCGTTCATCTTCTCGACGGCGCCTAGGGGTCTTTTCCTACCTATTTGATTATTTTACTTTGAAATACTGAAACAACTGTGTGGAATTCCATGCATTAGGGACATGTATATCATCCGGTTGTTCTGTTAGTGTACTGTAAGATCTCCATACAACTACATTTTTCCCGCGGTGATCACTAGGTCGCACAAAAGTGTAAGGAGGGAAAGAGGGGAGGGAGGCAGTAGCACCTTACTGAAGAGGGTGATAGTTCTCTATGATCTCTACCCACACCTGCCTCTTCTCTGCCTATACTGTCTCTCCCTCATTGTTCACTGCTAATCCTACCTCATCCCCGACTCTCCCTTTCCCGAGCCTCTCTTCCTATGCCTATGCCTTTTTTACCTTTCCTGCCAGACTCCCCTACCTGCCTCCTCACCTTACCTTTCCTGCCAGACTCCCCTACCTGCCTCCTCACCCTACCTTTCCTGCCAGACTCCCCTACCTGCCTCCTCACCCTACCTTTCCTGCCAGACTCCCCTACCTGCCTCCTCACCCTAGCCCTTCCTCTCTCTCTTCTACCTCCCCTTCCTGACTAATTCTCTGCTACATCCCTTCCTCTGCCCACGCCTTCCAACCCCCACAACTTGTCCATGTCTACCTTACTGGCTTCTCCCTGCCTGCCGTGCCCCTGCCAAGCTTCCCCGCCTCTTCCCCCTCTGCCTCTACCTGGCTATCTCACCTTCCTTCCCTACCTCCCCCGGCAAGCCCTGTCCCTGCCTACCTTCCCTGCGCTCCTCTGCCTGCCTCCCCCTGCCTGTCTCCACCTCCTGAACCCAGCATCCTTCAGTGGATCGCGCCATTAATCCCGCTTGACACTCTACGTAATGAACCCCACTTTAATGACGCCCCACTCACTCACTCTCTCTCTCTCTCTTTCACACACACACACACACACACACACACACACACACACACTAAAACATGAGAAAAAATAATCAACCTGTCACAGTCAACTACAAAACAAGAGAGAAGACTGTTAACACCCTAAGAGCAACGACAAGAGAAAATATAATTGACGCAGGTACACCTATTTGGGAGAGAGAGAGAGAGAGAGAGAGAGAGAGAGAGAGAGAGAGAGAGAGCACTTAACCCCTATCTCCAGGCGATTTTATTCAGCCCTGGAGAGGCTTTTCGAACTACAGAATGTACGTATAGCCTCAGCCAGCTTCTTCAGTACTAAGACTGATTAAAATTATTGGTGATGCGATGGACGTGGAAAATGAGACATTGGAGTGAAGGACTAAGATCTGAAGGACACGTATTCTCTTCCTTAGCGATTTATTTTTGGATATGGCAGGTTAATATCCTTTTGTGTACATTATTTATGCAGACTGTGGCGATGTTTGAAGGATTTATATAACACAGAGGACGATAGTAAGGTGCAATAAGAAAAATAAATCGCTTAGAAAAAGACATTAGGGACCTTAACCGTAAGAATGCGATCCAAGGTGTTAATTAAAGTTATTTTAGTCCCATATGTTAGAAAACTCTTTCTAAAATGAAATAAAGTCGTCTAGTGGTGGCAAGAATCTAATATGGATGAAGTCCTCGCGGTGAAGGGGTTAATAAAAAATAATATATGTTAGTTGGTTGTCTCGTGAGATTTTTTAGAAACTTCAGGAAATTATTCTGTGGGCAATTTTGAGTAATAAATGCTATATCAACATGAGTTCAATTCTCAGCCCTTATGGGGCTACTGTTACTGATGACCTAATGGGTTAATTATGATATTTTTCGCCCATAAGGTCATCAGCATGTGCAGCTCTGTAATGGCTGAGAATTAGACCTGCGTTGATACAACATTCTTTACTCAAAATTATCCCGCAAATAGCCTGCTGAAATTAAATTAGAAAATTAATATTAGTGATGATTACAATCGTAATCATCATCATCATCATCATCATCATCATCATCATCATAATCATCATCATCATCATCATCATCATCATCATCACCATCGTCGTCGTCGTCGGCATCATCATCATCTCGTGGAACACCTTGTAATGTACCATGGCCGTAAAAAAAAAAATAACAGTTTGAAAGGCGGTTCTACCTTTCTGCGGACCTCTTTCCTTTCGCTTTGGCTACCGCAGGAGTGTTTATATTTCACTAACGAGAGAACTTCCAGACTAATGGTGTCAGCACTTTATGGGGAGTAATGTTCTTTGTAGATTTTTTTTTCTGGCAACAGATGACTTTATTCCGCTTAGGAGAGCCCCCATCGTTAACCAGAGGTAAACGAATACTGTATCAGACCCCCTCTAATTCGAAAAATCTCTCTTGAGATTGATAAAAATCATCAGGAGATATCAAGAATAAAAAACTAAAAAACAAAAATGTTCTAAAATGATTCAGAAGTAGGAATAGCAAAAGTGCACAGATAAGAAATGAAAAATGCACAGACACGAGAGCATTCAGGATGGGAGGAGATTTGGAGACTATACCCATTACTACAGTCCATGCTTTAGCCACAGACTTGTGGCGGGTGGAATAAATCTCCTCCCATCCTGAATGCTCTCTTGATTCTGTGCTTTTTTCATCTCATATCTGTGCACTTTTGTCATTTCTAAGTCTTAACAATCATTTTAGAAGAAAGTTTTTCTTTTCTAGTTTATGATCTTTTTTGTGGAAGTTTAATTATGCATAAAACAGGTGTTAGGTTTGGATTATTACATGCATATCATACTGAAAGACTAAAACAAGGGTGTCTTCCTGTGAAAAGAAGTGTTTTAGTACGTTCTTTAACTGTAGGCGAGCTGTAGCTAACCAACATTGCGCAAAATGGCGTACTTACGGGTGACCGCGATGCGGTTCTCAGGCCGTAGCCTGAATGCTCTTCTAAACATGAAACATCTACACGTGACTATCAGTAATTTGGTTTATTGTACGCTCGCGTACGCCTTCTTGGCTTGGAGTTATGATTGACGAAGAAGAAAGAAAGAAAAAAAGAACAAAATCGATATTTTTGCGGTTCGATTTTGCGACTCCTGCGAAGGTTAGCAAGATTTTGCCAGGAGTTTTGCACTTGAAGAGCGAAGGTCTTTTAGTTTATAAGCTTAGAACTAAGCTTTGCGACCGTTTTCGCGCCAATGCTCCTATACCCTACAGGACGGGACCCCAGTTTGAACCTGCGTCATTCCTGCTCACAGAGTGCGGTAGCGCTCCATGATGTACGACATACTGTGGGTTTTATTGTCTTCTGTGTTGCTACCAGACGATATTATTAAATTTGGGAAAGCACTTTAGCAGGCAAGAAGTTGTGAAAGCTTATCCAAGCCCTGTACTTGAAAAAAAAAAAAAATCCTAAACTGGAAAAAAAGAAAAACATTGTCGGTAGATAATAATAAAATAAGATTGGCGTACCCAGGTTAAAGTAGTTAATTTTGTCGAGGGTCACGGCTGTTTTCTTTTAGTTCCTTCTCTTCAGCGAAAACAGATGGACGTGATAATTGGATAGATTTGGATTTTGGCTTCAAAAAATATATATAAAGTCTTGTACTGGAGAGAGACACCCTCTAGTGGTGACACTTATACTGCTGCGTAGCTCTGCTGCCCAGCTATAAAAAAAAAAAAAAAAAATCCCTCACGTCCCTGCCTGTCCCACGGGAGGAAGATGATGGCTGCAGAAGAAAAGCAACTTCAGCCTGCAGTTAGTGTTCACATGAAGCGGGACCTAAATCAGTGGCAAAAAGTATATACTGTATACCTGTAAGTCGCCCAGAGCTTATAAAAATAAATAAATAAATAAAAGTTGCACTTTTTCTTCTGTGTGGAGGGTGAGGGGTCGAAAACTTCTGTAGTTCCATTCCATTCAGCGCAAAAGAGGTGGAAGGAATCAACTAAAAGGGTTCGTGTTTCTGTGTCCCCTCCGCACTCCGGTGACGTATGTTTGTAGTCTCTTATTGCTACTACCGGGTGATTTTATTCATTACCTGTGAAGGGGTTAGTGAAGGCAGTATCGAACACCTCCAACTCAAAAAGGCCCCCTAAAGCGGAATAAAATCGTCTGCAGATGGAAAAAAAAATAGAAAAGAAAATTAAAAAGTCTTCCTCTCATCGGGTAAATTTTTGTGCCTTCATTCCATTCAGCGCAAAAGAGATGGCAGCAGTCAACTGTATTTCTGTTTCACAGATATGTAGAAATCGCTTCAAATATTTCCAACGCCATTTTTTCTTTCATTTAGGGGACAATAAGCTTTTATTCTCGCATTCTGTTCTGCATCGCAGAGATGGAAAAATATTTATAAGATTTTGCATTTGTTCCATTACATGTACATGTATATATGTATCTATAAATATATATATATATATATATATATATATATATATATATATATATATATATATATATGCATGTGTATATATATGTACTGTATATATATGTATATACATGTATAAATATGTATATATATGTATATATAATATACGCATCTCTGCATATGTACATATATGTATACACATGCATAAATATGTGTGTGTCTTATATATATATATATATATATATATATATATATATATATATATATATATATATATATATATATATATTATATATATATATATATATATATATATATATATATATATATATATATATATATATATATATATATATATATATTCATTAATAATACCATCCACTCACTCGATATAGTGCTGCTCTCGGGTGTCTGCCCTTTCCTCTCCTCTCTCCATTCCTTCCTTCCTCTTCTGTCTTTCTTTACTTCATTCTTTCCTCGTCCTTCTGCCTACGGGTGACTTTACACTCCCTCTTTTGTCTTTCTTTCTTTAATTCTTTTCTCTTCCTTCTGCCTATGGGTGACTCTACACTGAGTGACAAGCCTAATGGTTTCCTGTACACTAGGAAACCATTTACTACGCTGGGTGGTAACCATATAACCAAATCATGGCACCTGGTGGTTTAGTGTGTATTAACAGCACTCCAATCAGATTGAGCCGGTGAAGGTTTATATCCAAGGGATGGTTGGGGTTATTGCTCATGTAATGCGACTCAGGGATAAGTGAGGCTGGTCACTCTCATCTTAAATGTCAGGACCAAATTGCCTAGCCCCGGGCTTCTACGCTCCTCATGGGGCAACGTAGAATTAGATTATGAGTGAATGAATGATATATATATATATATATATATATATATATATATATATATATATATATATAGATATATATATATATTGTTACGGAACAGAGAAAGATAATGTACACTTTAAGTGAGAATTCTAATAATCACTACTGTCCCGTAAAGTTCCAGGTTCAAAACAAAAGAGTTAGGTAAAATTACAAGTTAAAGTTTAATGCTCAAACTAACAACAAAACATTCAGGACTCATAAGGATAATGTAATGGCAAAAAACAGGTTAAATATATGGTTAACTGCAATAGCCTCTATTAACACGAAATTAGCATGAGTAAATTTATCTAAGTCAGCCCTGATAAAATGAAAATACACTGGGTAATGCTCAGTTAATGCAAGATAAATTATTACAGATACAAAATAATATTAATGATGGCTGACAATAAGAACCCTACATGAATTATAAAAACATCACTAGGCCTACAAATTAACACCTTTATGCTATACAGTACAAGAACAAAATGCAATAACACTTATACTCAAATTACACAGCTGCTAGATGGTTGGAGACTTCCTGAGCACTCACAAAAATAACTGTACAGGGGAGGACAGAGATGTGAACAAAATGAGGAGTAGATCTAAGTGGCAATTAATGTAGAGACTGAGCTCATTATATAGGGGCCGGCAGAGCTTGATACAACTTGTAAGAAGGACGCGCAAATGAAGCCATGGGGACAAAGAGCTGACAATCCCGCTCTGAACAACAGAAAGGACGACTTTACTATAACGGTAGAAGGGGGGGACTGAGGCAGAACACGCTCGTGATCAAACATGCAGCATACTGTGCGTTAAAATTACACAAAGGATGATGAAATCATAGGCTATGTAACACCTCCCCACAAAGAAAAAGAAATTTACAAAGGAAATTTCTTATTACTCTAAAACAATCTGTCTAAAGTCTAGATAAGCAATCTGCAATAACATTTTCTTTCCCCTTGACATGTTGTATGTCTAATGAATACTCCTGAAGAAGTAGACTCCATCTTGTCAATCTCTGATTTTTATCTTTAAACTTACTAAGGAATTTCAGTGGGTTATGATCGGTATAAATGACTATGGGGTCAAAACCAGAACACAAATAAAATGAAAAATGCTGTAAACCCAAAATCAAGGCCAAAGGCTCTTTCTCAATAGTTGAGTAGTTCTTTTGAGGTGGAGTGAACTTCTTACTGTAATAAGATACAGGGTGTTCAATACCCTGATCATCCTCTTGCAGCAAAACAGCCCCAGCTCCTGTATCACTTGCGTCAACAGACATCTTAAAAGGCTTAGCAAAATTTGGAGTAGCAAGCACTGGCTGACTTAATAGGATAGCTTTAAGTTTGTTGAAAGAGGATTCACAGTTATCGGTCCAGACAAATTTAACTCCCTTTTTCAGTAGGTCTGTAAGTGGTGATACAAGAATTGAAAAGTTAAGAACAAATCTCCTGTAATAACCTACCATTCCCAAAAATCTTTGTAGCTCTTTCCTACTTTTAGGTCTGGGAAGATCACTTATATCCTGAACCTTAGCTACTGGTGGTGCAACATGTCCATCACCAATTACATACCCAAGGTACTGAACTTTAGCTTGACCAAACTCACACTTTGATAAATTAGCTACAAGATTAGCATGAACCAAACGCTCAAGAAATTTACTGACATGGCATAGGTGATCTTTCCAGTTGTCACTGAAGATTAATACATCATCAATATAAACAACACACCCTGCCAAACCCTCTGTTACAACATTCATGAGCTTCTGAAATGTGGCTGGTGCATTCTTCATGCCATATGGCATTACAGAACATGCAAAAGTCTTTCCTAGTGTTACAAAAGATGAGATCCCCTTAGCACGTTCAGTCACAGGTACTTGCCAGCATCCCTTCAACAAATCAAACTCACTTATGTACCTAGCCTTTCCGATCTTGTCTATGCAATCTTCCACGTGAGGAAGAAGGTAAGTGTCTGTTTTGGTTATCTGTTTAACACGTCTGTAGTCAATGCAAAGCCGCTGTGACCCACCTAGCTTAGGGACTAGAGTGACAGGAGAACTCCACTCGCTCTGACAGGGCTCAATCATCTTGTGGTCCAACAAGTAGCCAAGCTCCTTCTGGATGAGAGGAACTTTCACTGGGTTCACACGGTAAGGAGGCAATTTAATTGGCTTTGCGTCTCCAACATCGACATCATGCATCAACACAGTGGTTCTTCCTGGAGTGGCACGGAACACTTGCGGGTACTCCTGCAGTAATGCCGAAAACTCCTGCCTTTCCTCGGGAGGTAGATGAGAAAGCTTAGTCTGGAGATCATTCATGATATCAGGATTCTTCCCCAAACTATCACTCAGCCTCATACTGCATGGGAGAGCTTCACTTGCAGACTCGGGTGGAACAGCTACAGTGCAGACTGGATTATTTTCGTCCCGCCTGTGATACAACTTTAGCATGTTGATGTGACAAAGTTGCTTGTTCTTTCTACGATCCGGTGTGGCGATGACATAGTTGACATCACTGAGTTTCTTCTCCACGAAATAAGGACCACTAAACTTGGCTTGAAGAGGTTGCCCATGAACCGGTAGCAGAATCAAAACCTGATCTCCTGGCTGAAAGTGGCGTAACCTGGACTTCTTATCATACCAAGTCTTCATCTTCTCCTGAGCAGCTCCTAAATTCTCTCTCGCCAGCTGTAAAGCAGTGGACAGCCGTTCTTTGAACTTCATCACATACTCCAGCAGGTTGACGTCATCTTCCTCCGACAGCCAGCATTCCTTGAGTAACTTAAGGGGTCCTCTTGCTTCATGGCCAAACAGTAGTTCAAAAGGTGAGAAGCCCAGTGATTCATTTGGAGATTCTCTTGCGGCAAACACAACGAATGGAAGACCTTTATCCCAGTCTTTCTGATGTTCCAAACAGTATTTCTTGAGCATCGATTTGAGTGTTTGATGATATCTCTCCAACGCTCCTTGGGTCTGGGGATGGTAAGCTGAAGACGTGATCTGGGTGATGCCCAACTCTTTCAGAGACTGCTTGAAAACGTTTGACATGAAATTACTTCTCCGGTCTGACTGTACCTCCTTGGGCAGACCAAACTTTGTGAAGAACCCTAGCATTTCCTTAACCACGTTCTTTGCTGAGATATTTCTAAGTGGAATGGCTTCAGGATAACGAGTAGCCATATCAATCAGGGTCAACACATAAGAAAATCCTGAAGAAGTCTTAGGAAGAGGGCCCACAATATCCACCAACACACGGGTGAAAGGCGCCTCAAAAGGAGGAATGGGAACTAGAGGTGCAACCTTTTCGGTCTGATCACACTTCCCCACAACTTGACAGGTGTGACAAGACTTACAATACCAGGAAACATCCCTGAAGATACCTGGCTAGTAGAAGTGTTTCAAAATGCGTGCCACAGTCTTCCTCACTCCAAGGTGTCCTGCCAAACTGGAATCATGAGCCACTCTAATGACATCTTGCCTACAAACACGAGGGATGACAACTTGATGTACAACCTCCCATTCACAGTCGGCTGATGCTGTTGGGGGCCTCCACTTCCTCATAAGTACTCCTGACTTTACATAATAACAAGTAGAAGCACCGGCTGACTCTTCTTCACTGTAAGCAGAGTTAGCTAGACCTTTCAACTCAGGGTCAGCAACCTGCAACTCAACCAACTCTTGACGAGACAAATTATCAACACTACGGGGTACTGCCTCATCTGGTGAGTGGTCCAAATTAGCAAGAAAAGTGTCAGCTAGGATAACATCATCATCATCATTATCCTCTAAATCACCAGTAACTTTAGATTTAGCCCTAGTGACAGCACATGCAGGGAACACATCAGAGACATCACAATCCTGGGTCGCAGCCACTGGCTCACTAGACAACTGAGGAGCTGGACACACTTGACTTCCACCAATATCATTTCCAAGTAAGAAAGTTACACCTGACATTGGGAGTGTCTCAACTAACCCAACCATAACGGAACCATTAACAAAACCAGACTCTAAATTCACTCTGCACAGAGGGACAGAGAAGTAATTATTCCCTACACCTTGTAAGATTACAGTTTCATCAGAGGAATTAACATTAGAGCCTAGAACACTGGTCAGCATAAGGGATTGGCAAGCACCTGTATCACAATATATTTTAACTGATTTCCTGTCATTACTGTCCAGAGGACTGACAAAACCATCAGACAGGAAATTAGCACATGAACTCTTGAGAGTGTCACCCACGTTACTGCTCAAAAGAGGAGCTCCATCATGAGAATTTAAGTTACCCCTCAAAGCAGGTTCAGTTAACTCAGTTAAAGAATTCTGGGAACTCTCAAGAGTGGACACTAGACCAATTGACTGAATATTTAAAGACTCCTTTTTGTTCACATCACGCTGTCTCCTGAAACATTTCTCCGTAGTATGACCAAGCTTACTACAATAAGTACATTTACTTTTCTGAAATCTAGAGGTGAAGCTGGTATTTACTTCCTGAGAAACATCATCTTTATTCTCTTTCCTGTTACCTGTACTCTGAGTAGAGGCAACGTACTTACTCTCAGCTTTCCCTTTTTCTTTAGAATATCTCTTGTGAGTGAGAACATATTCATCAGCTAAAACTGCAGCATCAGACAAATTATCTATTCTTCTCTCATCAAGATATAGGCTTACATCTTTATTAACACACCTTTTGAAGTCCTCCAGCAAAATCATCTGCTTAAATTTACCAAAATCAGAATCCACATTCTTAGAATTTAACCACTGCTCTAACAGATCTTCTTTGATTTTTGCATACTCAACATGGGATTGCTTATCTTGCTTGTAAGTTGTCCTAAATTTTACTCTATAGGCTTCAGGAACAAGCTCATAGGCCTTAAGAATCAAGCTCTTAACTACATCATAATTATCAGATTGATCCTGGGGCAAAGATGCATAAGTTACTTGAGCTTTACCGGTGAGAACAGTTTGAAGGAGTACTGGCCAATACTTTTTGGGCCAATTAAAACCTGTAGCTACCCTCTCAAACAACTGAAAATACTTTGTTAAATCAGATTCATTAAAAGAGGGACAAGTTTAACATTTTTAGCCACATCAAAATCATCAGAGCTAGATGATCTAGTTCCACCTTGTTTCATGCGATACTCATGGTCTGCCTGAATCCTAGCAAGTTCAACTTGTGCTTCAGCCTCCTTAGCACGAGACTCCGCCTCCTTAGCCTGAGCCTCCTGCAGGGCTACCTGTAACTTAGCTAATTCAATCTGCGTTTGCTCATTTGGAGGAGTTACATTAAACAAGCTTTCATTAATCATGTCAACAATTTGATCTTTAGAATGATGAGAGCGAACAACAATTCCCAATTGTTGAGCAACAAGCTTAAGTTCATTCTTTGTTCTGTTTTCTACATCACACACTGTTTGCACATTTGACAAAAAATCTTTGGCTTCATCAAGAGTAGAAATAGTAGAAATCATGAATAAATCACAGTCACAAAATATCAAGCAATATCCTTATGATAATATCCTGAATATCCTGATATGAGGTCACCAAATTTATGTTACGGAACAGAGAAAGATAATGTACACTTTAAGTGAGAATACTAATAATCACTACTGTCCCGTAAAGTTCCAGGTTCAAAACAAAAGAGTTAGGTAAAATTACAAGTTAAAGTTTAATGCTCAAACTAACAACAAAACATTCAGGACTCATAAGGATAATGTAATGGCAAAAAACAGGTTAAATATATGGTTAACTGCAATAGCCTCTATTAACACGAAATTAGCATGAGTAAATTTATCTAAGTCAGCCCTGATAAAATGAAAATACACTGGGTAATGCTCAGTTAATGTAAGATAAATTATTACCGATACAAAATAATATTAATGATGGCTGACAGTAAGAACCCTACATGAATTATAAAAACATCACTAGGCCTACAAATTAACACCTTATGCTATACAGTACAAGAACAAAATGCAATAACACTTATACTCAAATTACACAGCTGCTAGATGGTTGGAGACTTCCTGAGCACTCACAAAAATAACTGTACAGGGGAGGACAGAGATGTGAACAAAATGAGGAGTAGATCTAAGTGGCAATTAATGTAGAGACTGAGCTCATTATATAGGGGCCGGCAGAGCTTGATACAACTTGTAAGAAGGACGCGCAAATGAAGCCATGGGGACAAAGAGCTGACAGTCCCGCTCTGAACAACAGAAAGGACGACTTACTCTACTATAACGGTAGAAGGGGGGGACTGAGGCAGAACACGCTCGTGATCAAACATGCAGCATACTGTGCGTTAAAATTACACAAAGGATGATGAAATCATAGGCTATGTAACAATATATATATATATATATATATATATATATATATATATATATATATATATATATATATATATATATATATATATAAAGTTGGAAACACTAGGTTATCAGTTTCCTCTTTCAAATGATGTATTTTATATTTGATCTACGTGACTTCAGACGCTCTTATTCAGTTCAGGAAACACCTTTAGTAACGAAGGAGTCATTGAGATCTGTGTCTAACTCCTCCATTACAAAAATTTTTATCTCAGTCATAATAATAATCTCTGTAACTATCAAGAATAAAAACGTCCTTAAGCATGAGGATCAGCTTTTTCTTCTAGTAAGCTTCTGTAAGTGACTTTATTCAGAACAAAAAAGGTGAAGGTATTAACTTGGAAGGTTTCATGCTTGTCAAAGATGCTACTCAGAGGATATGTACTTTATTATATAAATACTGTTCCCAAACGATTTTATCCAGATTAGTAGAGACTTACCAGACTGTAGGGATTACATGTGGCCTTCAGTAACTCCCTCAGTATGTGAGATACTTCCTGAGCCCAGTCGTCTGGAGCTAACAAGAGTTAACTAAATACTAGTCCATCATCGGAGTGAAGAGGCTAAAATTCTTGTAATCTCCAGACAGGTTAGGGGAGACTTTTCAAACATAAGGGGTTACATAAAGCCTTCATCTACGCTTTTTCCAATCGAGGTCCTTCCCAACTAGAATAAAACTGTTTAGATGTCTCAAAAATCAGCCCACAGCAAACGTCACCTTACTCAAGGGGTTATGATTAGGCGCTCCGTTGACTCCACAAACTGTACCTTAACCCCTTCATCGGATGATGCAGCGTGCTTCTGTAGTTTATTCTTGGCACTACCAGATTATTATATCCAGTTCAGGTTGACTTTTTGATCTGGGGTGATTTGATACAGCCTTCGTTGACACCCTCATTGCTAAAGATGCTTGATAATTTTCTTACAGTCGTTTGTAGATGGCCACTGTGATTAAGGGAGTGAAAAACAGCATGCATCAGGGGCACAGTGGCCTCGTGGGTTAAAGCACTCCAACCGGATGAAGCCTGTAAGGGTTTAAATCCACGAAATAATTGGGGTTCAGTGTTCACAAAATTCCACTCAAGCGCGGCCGAAGCTGGTCACCCTCGTCTTAAATATCGGGACAAAGTAGCCTAGCCCCGGATCCCTACGCTCCTGATGGGGTAAAAAATAGGACTGGGAGATAGAACACAAGTTTCAGGTTCAACTTATATTGGGATTCAGAAGGGAGGTTAATCACTTCAGCACGAGCATGTGTTATTGCAGCTTATTCGTGGCAGACAGTTTTTATTCAGCACGGGTGATCCTCGTGATGGTAAAGCGTAAACGACAATTCTGCAATACCACCAGCGTTTCCTAAACTGTGTAAAATTGTTGGGAGACAGCATGAGAATATCTGTACAAATGACCTCATTGGGCTGTTTTCCTCTTTTTCTGTCGGGGGTAGGGGAGAGAGTAAATATTTGTACTCTCACTGTGTTCAGCACGAAAAAGGCGTCAGCAGTCAATTGAAATGTTTCTTATTTTAAGCTGCAAATGTACATCCAAATCAGCTTAAAGGATCATTATTTCTGTTTTCCTATTACTGAATTACTTTTTTTAGGGTGAACACCTTTTTATACATCCATTCTTTTCAACGCCAACCATGTGGAAGCAATCAGTTGAAAAGTTTCGTAATACTGCGTTAGAAATACTGTGTATGTAAAGCAGCAGAGACAAAAATCAAAAGAGCATTAATTGTTTTTCCTTTGTGAGAGGATTTGTAAACTTTTATGCCCTCATTCTATTTAGCGCACAATAGGTGGAAGTAATTACTTGAAACTATGCATACTGTGGTTTTATATATATATATATATATATATATATATATATATATATATATATATATATATATGGGATGCAACAACGTTCCTGGAGAAATTTCTGACCAAGCATGTTATAATATTGAACATGAGAATAATTCTCAATGGCTGTAGATATATATTGTGGGCTGTTGTACCGGTATACTCGTATATGAAACACCATGATGTGATTATAGATATAGATAGGGAGATGGATGGATAGATAGACAGATAGATAGATAGATGGACAGATAGATAGATAGGCGTGTGTGTGCGTGTGCGCGTGCGTGTGCATTTGTGCTCGCGCATTTGTGCGCGCGCGTGCGTGTGTGCTGTAATGTACGGGAATAAAAAAATCTTCATCTACAAGGCTGTTCAATGCAAGAAGCTCTTGACACATATAGCCTGTTCATTGCTGCAGGTGCTCAGAGCAGTCACCTCCAACCTGTTCACTGCAGCAGGTGCTCAGAGTAGCCACCTCCAACCTGTTCACTGCAGCAGGTGCTCAGAGTAGCCACCTCCAACCTGTTCACTGCAGCAGGTGCTCAGAGTAGCCACCTCCAACCTGCAGACACTTTCTGACTCGGCGAAGAAGAACCACAAGGGCATATAATCATCTGGCAGTACACTGTATTTAATATCGAGGTTATGTATTCTTCTCTGATCTTTTCCTATTGCGCGCGCCACTGTGTCTTTTACGTAAGAGCGTACATGAAAATCCAACGGGTCAGTACATGACGATTACGATAACATAGTTCAGTCAGGGATAAAAGGTCGCCTACCATTCCATTGCACCAACTGTAAATTTGTGCCATGTCTGTCAGTTCCCTCGCTGACGCCTCACAGCAGAGAGAGAATCGTCTATGGACAGGAAAGCAGATTAATGCTGCCATATGAGGAATATTAATCAGCACAAAAAATTGGAGAACACACGAGGTGAAACATAAGGCACACTTTGATCCCTATCCATCCATCCATTCATCAGGCAATCCTTATTTCCAGGGGCCAGGAGCTTGAGTAACCAGTTGCTTTCTCCTGAACCACATTACGATTATTAAACCCCAACCATCTCAGATTTAAACCCTTGTAGGTCGCCTTCGCATGGAGTGTTTTTATCCATTATACTACCAGGCGCCCTGTTGTTAGTTATATGATTACCACCCAACGTGGGAAATGGTTTGCTGAGTTGCAGGAACCTGTTTTGCATGTCACTCAGTGTAGAGCCACCTGATGGTAGCGCTACATGTAGTGGGTGAAGGACGGATGCCCTCACTTAACATCATGGCCGAAGTAATCGCGGGAAACATCTATAAAATTAAGTCATTATGTTGCCTCCCACCTTGAATAAATTGCTTCAATATAAAACACAAAGTTCAAAAGACAGTTTTTTGTGGGGGGAGGGGGGTTGGTAAACTTTTACACTCGTTCTGTTCAGCGCAAAAGAGGTGGAAGTAATTATTTTAATGGTTTTCAGATAAAAAATGGTGGGGGGAGGTTCAGTCCGTTCTCAAACAAGGGATCAGAGGGGAGGTGAAGTGGTGCTCTGTTGACTCAATACCTGGGGCTTAACGGGGTCTGCTGGGCTGCTGGGGGCTCAGCTCACAGTCTCTCCCTCACTCACTCTGTCATTCTCACCTTCCTTCACTGTCACCGCTAACAACCATTCCACAAGGATCCTTCAGTATACAAGATACTATTTTCATTTTAATTACGTTCGTCCATCATGATCATTATCAACCGTCAGTCACCGTCACTGTCAGGAACCTTCACTGTACTCATTTATCTAATTATATAAACCTAAGTTCGTGTCTGCCTGTCTGTTTGTAATGCACAGTTAGCGCAAACATTATGCACATCGGTAAGAAACAGCTACAAAATTTTAAAAAGGAAGAAGGTAAGGACCCTTCGAAATGTGCTATATAAATCAAAGCAATTCTGAAAACCATCCCAGTTTGCCTTAGTGTTCGTTATGTAAAAAAAAAAAAAAATCGTCATAGGCAGATGACAGGAAATACAGTAGTGATCAGTGGACCCATGAGCTGCGGAAACTGTCATGGCGAGGATGGCGAACGTTTCTTAGATTTATTTATTATTTTTTTTTTGCCATTCATTGGAATTTGGTGAAGCCATAGAGAGACCGAAGGCGTCTAACTTTATGCAGATAGATAGGTAGGTAGGTAAACAGGTAGATAGATAGATTGATTGACCGATTTAGGGAGATAGATAGATAGACATAGGTGTAGTTCCTGAGCTGGATTATTGTTCTTTAGGTGAATCCTGAGGTCATTCTAAGCCATAAGTTTTCTGTGGACACAAATCATATATGCAGCAGTGTAAGGTAAAGCGTATATAAATCTGAATGGAGGTAACGGGAGTAATAATCCATTTCCATCCAGTGGTTCCGACGTATTTACTTTTCATTGAATTTCTTTTTTTTTGCTGAAAACGTCATTGAAAACTATCAGCAAATTCGTTATGAACTGTCAAACAAAAAAACAATTTTTCCATTTTTACGTATTAGAATAACATCACGAATCACCTCCTCAAGTTATGTCAACTCCTGGGACCGCGCGCGCGTGCGTACGTGTGTGTGTGTGTGTGTGTGTGTGTGTGTGTGTGTGTGTGTGTGTGTGTGTGTGTGTGTGTGTGTGTGTGTGTGCGTGTGCGCGCGCGCATAAACCAGGCCGTTTTAAATTATCCATGAACATGCCCTGCTGCTTTAGGTTTACCACAGTCGACTCACCTCCTACTTGCTACTGATAACTGGCTGCGAGGCATCCTCCTATCACCACTTCATTCCAGTTTGCTCCACTGCACACCCTTCTCTCACCCTCCTGGATACTCAGACTTCTGTGATTCAAAATCTCTTTCACATTTATCCTTCCACTTCCTCCTAAGCCTCCTCCTGCCTGTCACTCCCCCTAGTTCTGATTTGAACACGCTCTACGTCAGTCTCTCACCATCCACTCTATACATATGGTCGGACCTCTTTAAACACACGGTTTTTACGGCATTTTTTTTTTTTTTGTCAAAATTTGTGGTGTCTAGTGCAATATTTCAGTTTTTTCCGGTGTGTTTTGAATGATTTTGAATTATATTTATAGCGGAAATAGCTCATTTCTGCAATACATCCTCCACTACTCCATCTAAAAAAAAAAAAAAAAAAAAAAGCCGTCTTCCCATACATATTCTGATTAAAATAGTTTACAATACGTCACTTTTGGGGGGAGGAGGGGGGCGGAATGTAATTTCAACATAACTTAGGAACGAAATCTAATCAAGACCTAACCTTAGCATTGATCGCCCCAGGGCATCTTGGAACTAGTTCAAGGTAACCTGTAAGCACTGTGCTGTGCAGAGCTGTGACTGGTTAAAACACCACCACCGAGACCTACGACTGGTTGAAATTCTTAATGTTATTATTCATTTGCAAGCGACGTATGTAGAGGAAAAACTTCTCAGACTGATTGAGTTCATAAATTGTATATCCGACATTCCAAAGATTTCAAGCCTGCATGAGTGTAAAATAACATCTCCCCTACAGTGCCATTACTCACCTTCTCAAACCATCTCACTGCACATACACACCTTAAGTACTCCATCTCCAGCACTGCCACTATTTTTCAGCACCTAGCTTTCATACAGCACTTTCGGCATCACTTTCCTTCGTGCATACCTGTCTCTGCCTGAACAGACACGGCTTTTTCTTTCCACATAGCTCTTAACGCTCCCTGTGCTTTGTTCCCACTCCTGTGCTATTACTTAAAGTACTTCAAGCCTCTGAATCCCAAACGCTGCTCTGTCCGTCCCCCAAAATTAAATATCGTACCTCAAACTCGCTCTTTTCCTTCATCTCTCTCTCTCTCTCTCTCTCTCTCTCTCTCTCTCTCTCTCTCTCTCTCATGATTAATATTTCTCATATAAGTCAGCACCACCACAACTATTACAACGTGAAATCTTCAATAAGCGTTGCAGTAATACTCTGTTAATATCTCATATATACTCACCACCACCATTAGTCAGAATTATCACCATCACCACTAGCAATATTCACTGTTTGACACTAGCTCATATATCAGTCACCATTACCTTCAGTCATCAGAAACATTCATTAATTGTTTATGTTTACTACCAAACCTCATTCACCTGTCATCCTCACCAAGTCATCATCATCAGTTGCCATCTTCAGTATAAACTATCATTATCTTTTATCCATTAGCATCCTTCAATATATACTGTGTTCACTTCCGGTACTATCCATTCATCACTCACCATCACCACATGTAATCATCAATGTATGTTATGTTCACCACCAAGAATTTTCATCCATCTCTCACTTTCACCACCAGCTTCCCTTCATCTCCAGTTATTATCAGTAGATATTATGTTCACTATCAGTACTTACGGTCTCCCATTCATCTTCACCATCAGTCACCATTACCATCAGTACCTTTCATCATACTCCACAACCGATATTCTCTCATTCACCTCCCATCCTCAGTAATACTAGCGAAATTTTCAGTAAATGTTCTGTTCTCTACTGGTACTTTTTTTATCACTGTTTTGGATACACCATCAGCTACCTTCCTCACCAATAACATCCAGCATCTACTCCTTTTACTGCCATTATTTCTCTTTTACCACTCACCATAACTACTGTATATCACTCTCACCATCAGATACCATATTCACTCATATATATTAATTACTGATAGTACTTATTCACCAGTCATCTTCACTACCAATAACTTTCAGTACTGTAGTGTTCACCATCAGTATTTCTCATCGATCATTCACCTTCATCAGACATCTTCTTTGCCAGTATCCTTCAATATATGTCGTACAGGTAACAGTATTTTTCATTTACTATTCACTTTCACCATCAGTATCCTTTCTCATATATCATTCCACTATAAAATTATGTCTTCTCACCAGTCGCACTCATCACCAGTCTCACTCACCATCACCATCACCACCAGTATCCTTAATTATATTTCCACTCCCTTATCGATACCATCAGCCATCAGCATCCTCCATCATATATCACACCAGTACCAATACCTCTCCTCACCAGTCGCTCTCAACACCAGTCACTCTCACGTCCAATTACTCCCTCAACTCTTCACACTAGGAGGGCGTATGGAGGGGGGGGGGCGGGGAGATTTCATTCAAAAGATATCCTTGACCCACATTGTTCAGACGGATGGGAATGACGGAGTTAAGGGAAAAGAAAGTAATAACATAGACTTACGATTTTGCAGGAACGTTCTCGAAGATATCAGTATTTGCAATAATCTGTCAAAAATTAATCTTAGTTGTATGGATAGCTACTGAAGACGGAGATGGATAGAGGGTTTACATGCAACTCCCCCTCTGTCACGAATCAATTCGCGACATTTCCTTTTTGTGAGAAGCCACGAACTATTAGTGGAAAACTCACTGTGTATCGCTCAGTTAACCGTTTCTCTCTCCATTTCGGGGTATACTTTTCAAATCATTCGTCACCGTTTTCAGGGGTGACCGATTTGATGCACGTCACTAAGTGCGCTACTGAGCGATACTATTGTTTTTATTGTTCGCCCCTGCTCATTCAACCGTTAGCCACGCCTTCTTCCGGTGGCCTGTGCGTCCTGCTTATGCATTATTTGAATTCAGTCTTGTGTTTGCTGTGACGGAGAAAGGGTCTGTGCTCAGAAGTGGAGAGGTCAGCTAGCACCCCAAGCTCCATTAGTACAGTTAATCCCAGTACTCCCACCTTAGTGGTGATACATAGTATTCATCGACTGGTATTTCTTTTGTGTATTTTGTAGTTTTAAGAGCTTAGTTAAGGTGTTTTTCCTAGGCGTAAGTATTTAGCTTCTGTGTGAGTGAGCGAGTGCGTCTCATTGATTTGATTTGAAATGTAATGTTAAATTTATTTTTGTGATTAATAAATTTAACAGTTCTATTTCTTGAGCTTAATGTAGAGTAAAAATCTTGTTTCATTTCTCCATAATTAAGCTTATTTTCCATACAGCTCCTAGCTTGCATAAACGTTTGCTTTCATAACTGGTACTTAGACCAGTCTTGTATTAACTTAAAATCCGTTGTGCCAGGAGTTAATGCATCAGCAAGAACCTGATGTTATTATTATTAGTATTAGTTATTTATTGTCAGGGGTGATGTAACTTTCTCCAGAGGCTAACAGTACAGTAAGTCAGCAATTGTGAGTAATTAGTCTCTGCTGTGTACTGTTGAGGAAGTTTATAAATTCTCGTTCTCAGAGAATCGTGCTAAGCCAACGTAAAGTAATCGTTGCTTGATGTAGCAAGACAACCATTGTCTCTGCTCTTCAATATTATTGAATATTATCAATTTAAATAATATTTAACCATTTATATCAAAATTACTGTGATATTATAAAAAAAAAACCGTGACACCCTCCTCCCCCTGAAGAAAATCCGTCGCTGAGCCTTATTCTTGCTGGCATAGGGTAGTTCGTAACACATCATTTTAAGCAATTTAATCTGTGTACAACTCCCTCATACTGTATTGCATGCTGTTTTTATGTTACTGAGAACATACCTTGCATTACTAACAAACAATAGAATATCATGGGACTTAAGACAAAATAATTACATCGTTGAGGAAGAAGTTAATTTTCTAAGGCAGTATCAGCATCAGCAATATCTCTTCTACAATAACACTCAACTGTATACCCACTCACATAACAATGGCAGATATTACAATAACATACACATCCATACCCACACATTTATGAAAGCAGTGAATCCTTTATACTGTAAATATTGCAGCAAGGTAGCACTGGGGAACAGAAATCAGTATCATGCAATATCCTGATGCTCATACGCCTACATACCGAACTAGGAGATCTACACCCTATCCCTCTGATCACATTCGGGGCATAAATCAGAAAAGTCCCACGCATAATCTCCCCTTTCCTGTGTCACAAGATTTATGGGAGTGCTTACACCACAAGCGATGGGCGGTAGGGTGGCCACATTGCAATGCATGTCATAAAAGTAACCGCATCAGCGACCAAAAGTATACGTGATTTGCTGCTCCTTTTTGAGAGATCGACTGAGGAAATGGAGTTTGTAGAGTGATAAGAGGTCTACTGCGAAGGTGGAGGTTTGTAGGGTGATAAGGTACAAGAATGCTTAGGGTTAATATTTTTGTGGTACATGAGACAAACACAAAGCACCGGGCTCTGGAATGCATAATATTGCCGGCAAGTAATATATCCATAACACAAAGCGTCGTACAACAAAACCCTACCAGCGAAACTATCTGATCATTGGTTTTTCAGGCTGTAGATGTTAAAGAGTATAATGATTCTGCCGTGAACACCAGTGGGACGAATTTCACATTATGCTAATACGAATTTATCAACATATGTAACACCTTCAAACCACACGTACCAGCCATTCCTACTGTAGGTGATCGAAGTCTTAATGCTCGGTGTGAAATGTGTGTGTGTGTGTATGTGTGTGTGTGTGTGTGTCTGTGTGTGTGTGTGTGTGTGTGTGTGTGTGTGTGTGTGTGAGAGAGAGAGAGAGAGAGAGAGAGAAGATGGAAGAGATTCGAAAAAGAGAGAAATATGTTGAGTGTGAGAAAAGAGTGATAGAGATGGAAGGTGAAGGTGTGTGTGAGAAATGCTGTGGAGAACAAAGAGAGAAGATATTTCAGAAGGCACCCACATGGAATGGATGGGACGTTTGCCACAACACACCACCACACAGCAGTCCATACCATCATTGCGCCACCACACCTATCCACACCATCATGCCCTCACATCTTAATACTTCACCACACCACATCACACCACACCCATACCACATCACTCCACAGCACACCCCACCGCAGGATTATCGCACGTTCACATCCACACTACCCTACCACACCACACCACACCGCACCACACTACAGGCTGTATTCTGTGACTGGCTTAGCAGATTTCGCCACATATCTTCCTTAGCGATATGTTTTGGAAATTTTAACTGTAAAATCTATAAACACACACACACAAACAAATATAGCCAATTCTGTTCACACACACACACACACACACACACACACACACACACACACACACACACACACACACACACACACACACACACACACACACACACACACACACACACACACACACACACACACACACACACACACACACACACACACACACACACACACACACACACACTCTCTCTCTCTCTCTCTCTCTCTCTCTCTCTCTCTCTCTCTCTCTCTCCCTCTGTGTGTGTGTGTGTCTGATGATGATGTCAAGTCGTTGCATGTCATCTGCCAAGAATGGTACTCGAGGCACTAGATCATACTTTCATGAGGCTAGTCAGGATAAAGATACACTCAAGTTGGAGGGAATTTGCATGCTTCGGTTCGGGACGAGACTGGGAGAATATGCAGGAGTGAGATGGAGAGAAGGATTGCAGTGGCGCTAGGAGAAAGTTAAGGGATTATATGAAGGAGGATGGAATGGGATGGAGAGAAGGATTGCATTGGCGCCAATGAAATTTGAGGGATTTTATGAAGGAGGATGGAGAGGGATGAAGGATTGCGAGAAATATACTGAAGATGAGAAGTACCGTACATAACGTAGGACGTGGTGATAATGGATTGTGTTGCATTAGTATTGGAAACAAGTTAGAATGAAGGACTGTAGTAATAGAATATAGCTGACGAGTATAAACAAAAGGTAAGTAAACTAGGAGAAAATTGAAGTTTAGATGAAGGAGAATGAAGTGCAATAAAGGTCTAAAGCAGATAAAACACGTGGTGTTGTAATGAAGGACTGTAACTAATTAAGAAAGTCCGGAAACGTATGGAGTAAGATGGGATTAAAGACTGCAGTACACATAAAGTTTACGTACTGGTATACATAAAATAGTAGTGATGGAACAAACGACTACAGACATACCAAGACTAAATTTTAGTATATACAAGAGGATTTAGTAGGATGGAACGAAAGTTTGTAGCGGAGTAAATTTAGTGCTGACAGACTTATGTCAATAGACAGATTGATGAAATGAAGATAGAAGCAGAGGAGTATCAGCAAAATATTGGAGTGGGTTGCTGTTGGGTTAGGATAGGTTTCATGAGCTTTTTGGTAATGTGGATGAGTGAAATATATTCTTTCAAACCGATGACGTCTTATTTATTTCATTTTAGCTTCTTCTAGACGACAACTTGAGGTACACTTCTTGCTTTGAAAGAACTAATATAGACTACCTTTAGCTCCCTCCATCTCGAAGTGTTTATTCAAAGCTGAACAAAATCATCTGGAGATAAATGTACAAAAGGCTTCATCATACTGAAAGTCATAAGGCCTGTAAACGTGCCAGAACAAAACTGAGGGATACAAAGAGAAGGAATGGGAATGGAACTGCAGTTGATTCCAGATGAGGCTGTCCAGATGAATGAAAACGACGAAGGATGGAAACACTGCATTTACGCAATGAGAAAGGGAAGAAGTTAATTCAGGCAAAAGGAGTGGCGTGGAAAGGAAGCCTGAAGCAGAGTTAGAATGAAACTGACGATCATATGTATAATAAGATGGATTAAAGGAATGAAGGACAGCAGATGAAGGGGGCTAAATATGAGAAAGATAAGAGGGAGGACGAATTGGAAAGGAAGACAAGCTTCCAGTTATTGTAGAATAATACAGAACGGTATATGAGGCCCTAGTATTCAAGAAAAACGAATCAGCCTACGATTGCTTACAAATTGCGTGCTAAAAAAAAACTCTAGCTAGTTGAAGTACTGGAATTTTTTATGAATTAAATTTCCTGCCTTTCGAGCCCAGTTTTATCAGATATATGTTTGATTACCGAGATTCTCAGGAAAGAAAAAGAGAGGCTACAGCTTCATTTATTTCACCTCTCACTTTTGACTGAGCTACCCTTCCGACCCCAGAGGCCTCATATGCAGGAAGGTGGGAGGGAAAGTAAGATTGCAGTTGATCGGAGTAAGGATGCGGAGAAAATGCAGGGAAGCAGAGTGAGATCGAACGAAAAACACCGGATGGGAAAAGAATGTAACCAAGGCAATATGCAGGAAAAAAGTGGGGTGGAACAGATGACTGTGCGTGATCGAGGATAAGGCTGAGAAAATATGTAGGGTAGCAGAGTGAGAAAAGACGACCACCTTTAATAGTGCATAGACTACAAGGTTACCATGTTTCTTAATGCTGAAAAAAAATTATCCTCCCCACCCACACCACCAGATCAAGTAGCTGCCCCCCCTATCACCACGAAGAATTAGCCAGTCCTAACCAGTAACAAAATTAACTACCACAACCCAACCCAATCCAAATTAGCCCAACCCTACCCAACTCGACCCAACCCAATGCTTCTCAACCCAACTCAACCCAACTCGACCCAGCCCAATCGTACTCAAGCCAACCCAATCCAACTCAACCCAATCCCATCCAACTCAGCCCAGCCTAACCCACCTCAGTCCAACCTAATAAAGCCTAACCTGACCAACATAGTCTGGCTTAACTTATCCTATCTCGCTCTAACCTAACCTCTCCTAATCCAGTGTTATCTAAATTAACCTATACTCTTCTGGCCTATCCTGTCCTAATTTAACCTAACTCAACCTAATAACTTAATTTAGCCTTACCTAACCTAGCCTAACCAAACCAAACCTAAATTTACCTGACCCAATCTGACAGCCAAACAGAGTCCAACGCAATCCAGCTAAAAAAATCTAACTCAACTTAACCCAACCCATTCCACCCCAACCTGATCCAGTCTAACTCACTTCAGCCTCATCCAGCTTAACCCAGCATTACCCAGCCAAACCAAACCAGTCCAGACCCAGCACCAACCAAACCCCGACCCGGCCAAATCCCAACCCAACCCAATGCAGTCTGACTGAACTCAACCCACCCTGACCAGAATAAGGCTTTGAGTTTCTAATTGACACAGCTCCTGTAAACTCATCCTCACCTCCTCGCAAACCTGTCCGCCTCTCTTCTCGAAACAATTAACATATTATTGATATTTCTGTTGGCTGGGACGAGGGAAGATAACGTCGAGACAGACCATCAAAAGATCAAGTCACCCATACGTCCTGTTGTGTTTACGTTATCCTCTTCACTCCGATGACGTATTTGTCTTTCTACTCAAACTACCACCATTTTAGAAGGACATGTAGCAATGAAGGAGTTAATGAAAGCAACATCTAACTCCTTCAGTTCGAAAGCCTAGAAATAATCTAACTTAACTAGAACAAAATGAAAAATACACCATCGGTTGAAAGGCTTAATTCCATCGCGGTTGAAATCGCACTGGAGTATTTCATTCCGCCAAAATCCAAACAGTTTAATTCATGTGAGAAATTCTTTAAGCAATTCTCAGTATTTATTAGCTCTCTGATTACAAACACTCGCCTTAGCTGAAGAATTGTGATGCCTAAATAAATCGTAATGCGTTCACAGAAGGCGGGAGGGTTAATTTATGCGCTTCATTTTGTATATATTAAATCTGTTATTGAAACTTTAGTGATTTTTAACCTCACTGAAATGTTTCCTCACACCTGGATTCTAGTGTCTTTGAATTATTGGCTTTAGCTATACATTATCACAAATATTTGCACATACTTACTTATCGGCATTCATATTTGGACATTTTAGCATATGTACACACACACACACACACACACACACACACACACACACACACACACACACACACACACACACACACACACACACACACACACACACACACACACACACACACACACACACACACACACACACACACACACACACACACACACACACACACACACACACACACACACACACACACACACACACACACACACACGCTTAGCTTCTTCCCTCATTTGATTATCTTCTCTGATATGCATTTCTAACCATGAACCATACTCTGAGCACTCACCCTCGATCCCCATGCCCAATTATTTCCATAGACACTGAAGAAAAAACTGTCAGAATATATCCTCTTGTCATTTACTTAAGAGCTGTTGTTTGTGAGGTGTCTTTATTTTACATTTTTTTAAGCGCAGATACTGAGATCAACATTAGGAGGCCTTGTGAAAGCTGAGAGAGAGAGAGAGAGAGAGAGAGAGAGAGAGAGAGAGAGACAGACAGACAGACAGACAGACAGAGTATCCGCGTGCATAGTGTGTGTGTGTGTGTGTGTGTGTGTGCAGGAGGGCAGGGGAGCGTGGGCATGTATTTAAATAATCCCTTGGGGAGAATACGTGACTGAGGAAGAAAGTAATGAACATGTGGGAGACAAAGAAATGCCTATTAAGCAGGATGACGATTGACCTACCTAATTCTTGATACTTTAGAAGAATTTATTAATTTTAAAAGAGACTTTTTTTTTTTTTACGTGGAAGAGTTATTGTAAATTTGGCCTTCATTAACCCCTTCATTACGACATGAATATCTTACGTTGATTTAAGACGTCTGGAAGTGGTAAGAATGAAATTTAGAAGACGCCACCTCCATCAGGGAGTTAAGACGACTGGACTGGGAAAAAGGAAAGGTAATCAGGGAGCAGAAAAGAACATAGCGGAAGTTGAGAGAGAGAAGAAAAAAAAGTAAAAACAGGAACAAATAAAACGAGAAAGAAAAGTATAAGAGGAGCTAAATATAGGATGAAGCAGGGGCGTTAAAATAAAGGTACCCTGGACAAAACGACAAATGAATCTCAGGAAAAGAATGAGAAGCGAAACGGAAAGCGTAGCAGAAAGGGAAACGGAGTGAAAACGAAATTATAATGTGAGGAATAGGCTGGAATACAAGAATGATGACAATGAGGAAAAGAAAATGAAAAAGAAACTAATTAAAGGCTGGAGTACTGACGGGAGAGTAGTAGAGTGAATAAGTTAAACGTAAAGAATACTGTAAGTGAAGAATATAAAGAAAAAAATAAGATAAATTTTGGAAGGGAGTGGATATGCCATGTGACTTTAATCTCTTACCGAATGTTTTTAGGTTGACATTATCCTGGAACCTTGACCTTTGAGTTGTTGTTGTTCTCAAAATAGTATCACCCCATTTTTGACTGACTTTATGCCACTCCACCAAGTCTGATCGAAATCGAATTATACTTAAAGGGCAGAAACTTTGACCGTGCCCTGTGACTTTTACCTTTGACCGACTGGTCTCAAAGCTGAATCACTCCACGGTTTTGCTAACCCTCAACTAGCCCACCATACTTGGTCTATTCCGGATCAAAACTATACAAGTTGACCCATACCCGACCTATGACGTATGAACATTTTCGGCCAGTATCTCTCACGGATCACACCCAGTGAAGAATGAAACCCCTCGGAAAAAAAAAAATAATAATCGGTTATGTCATTTCAGAGCTAGGCATATTTGTGTAGGAGGAGGAGGAGGAGGAGGAGGAGGCAATGGCGAAGGCGGAAAAGGAGACAAAGGCGAGGGAGGAGGAGGAGGAGAAGAAGAGGGAGAGGGATGAGGAGGAGGAGGAGAAGAGAATGAAAAAAATATGGGGAAATCTGGGTTTTAACAAATGTACAGATAAAGCTCGAGGATCAAGGCTAGATACAAATAAAGATTTAGAGCATTCGATAGGACGTCAGAGATTTAAAGTATTTGTTTGAGAGATATATACGATTAGTTTTGTGCAAATGGGTGCGTCGGAGACATTCCTACATAGTGTCAATCAACAATATATATCTATATATATATAGATATCTATATATATATATATATATATCTATATATACAGTATATATATATATATATATATATATATATATATATATATATATATATATATATATATATATATATATATATATATATATATATATATATATATATATATATATATATATATATATATATATATATATATAATACACTGCATCAGGTTTCCCTAATCTCCAGTCTCTCCCTGCCTTGCCCTCTCGCTCCCTAATCTGGCCTGGCTCTCATCATCATCCCAGTGAATTATGTGAAGCCCGACTCCAACCTTCCACCTCCAGCCCTTCCTCTGTTCGTCCCATCCCTCCATCCTTACCTCATCCCTCTCGTCCCCCCCTTGCCTGTTCCTGTTTCATTCCCTCACCGCTCCCTCTGACATGTGTCCTCAGTTTCTTTCTTTTTTTTTCTTTTTTTTGTCCTTTTCTCTCTATTACTTCTTAATGTATTCTTATTATCACTTGCTCTTCCCCGGTCTCATAATGTTTGTACAAAATTTTCCCACACATTTAGCTTGTACTGTAGTCAATTTTATTTTTATTACCCTTCATTTTCACTGTTTCGTAAATCCTTTTTCCTACATATTGTTTTTACTGTATTTCTGTTTTCTTTCTCTTTCTTAACCCTGGTTTCATAACACCTTCTCTACAAGGCTTTCATACACTTTTAGCTTCTACTGTATTTCTCTATTCTTTCAGCCACTTCTAGTCGACTGCTGAACAGAGGCCTCCCCCAACCTTCTCCACTAATCCCTCGACCGAGCCAGCCTCTGCCAGGTTTTGCCTGCAAACTTCTCTGTCTCGCCTCTGCAACTCCTGTCTGATCTTTTTCTGCAACGCTTGCAATCTCTTGGAGTCCAGTCAATCAGCCTCTTGTTCCATCAGTTATCTCTTATTTTTGCTACAAGGCCTGTCCACCTCCATTTCTGTTCTTTTATAACTTCTGTAATGTCTTTGACTTTAGTCTGCTCTCTTACCCAAGTTGATCTCTTCCTGTCTCGTAAAGATATTCCCAACATTGATCTTTCCATTGCTCTTTGAGAACGGATCAGTTGATTTTCCATCGATTTTGTCAGTTTCCAGGTCTCACAGCCGTCCGTCATAGCTGGGAATATACATTCGTTATATATTTTTCGTTTCATGCATATTGGGAAGCTGCCTTTCATGATGTCCCTGCGTTTACCGAAAGCTTTCAATCTAATTGTAATGCGTCTTTTTATTTCTCTATCATGGTATTTTGTTAGTTTATAATTTGCCTCAAGTATCGGTACTCCTCAGCTTCCTCAGGAATCTCTTCATTTATTTTATTGATGCTCTTTGGTGTTTTTGTATTAAACATTAGTTTTCCTCTGGTTCATCTTTAACACTACTGAGACTTTCTTTGTTTAGATCATTCAACATTTTGCAATCTATCTGATGTTTCTGAGATTAGGACAATGTCTTCAGCAGATCTAAAATGGTTTAAGTTTTCTCTATCAATGTTTACCCCTTTGTTCTCCCATTCTAGCTTTCTGGAAAGCCTTTCAGGGCGTGCTGTATATAAGTTTGGTGAAACTGTATCTCCCGGAAGCACGCCTATTTCATTCTTAATTTTTTTCGAGTCTTTATGTTCAGTAATTTAACTGTAGCGGTTCCCTCATTACCTTCGCCAACGAAATTGGAGAAGGTTATGTATTCATCCATGTCTGTCTGTCTGTGTGTCTGTTTGTCCACACGATATCTCGAAAAGTACACAGTGATTTTCAATTAAATTTTGTGGAGAAAGGGGCCATTAGCCACGGAAGAAGTGAATAAATTTTGAGGCGGATCCGGATCCGGATCCTTTTTAATGTTAATGGCATTGGCGGAATTTTGCGCTCACTGAGTGCTTTCTGGTTATAAATGTTTTCGAGCAGTTGTACATGGCTCTTGTTTACATCTTGTTCCCGCAATGAATTTGTAATTAGTATGTGCTTCACTGAGTCGAAAGCCTTCTCATAACTGACAAAACCTAAGCAGGTGGGTTTATTATATTTAGCAGTTTTCTCAGTTATCTGAGTCATTGTGTGTACTGTACATGATCAGTTGTCGAATACCCGCTTCGCAATCCTGCCTGTTCACGAGGTTGGTTTCCTTCTACATTTGTTGTTATTCTGTTCGTAAGGACTTTAGTGAAGAGTTTGTAAATAACCGATAATAAGCAAATAGGTCGACAGTTACTAAGATCTTTTGAGTCGCCATTCTTGTAAAGCAAAATAACTTGCATTACACCATGTTTTGGATCTTTTCTTCTTCTTTATACATTGGGTAAATAAGTGGATGAGTCGGTTTTGAACTTCTACTCCTGCATCCGACCGTAAATCTGCTATTAATCCATCGTCTCCTGGGGACTTTCCTCTTTTCATATGTTTAAGAAGTCGGTTCATCTGGTGTTACATCTGATATCTCACTTGTACCAGCTGAAACGTTAGCCGTTGGTGCGATCGCCTTTGATGCATAGTTCTTTGTTAAATTCTTCAACTCTCTTCACCATCTTCTCTCTCCACTTCATAACTTCACCATTTTTGTCTTCCATGATATAGGCCTATTTTGTTGCTTTCCTAGTGTCATTTTGCTTCAGACCTGTTTCAGACTTTTTCGTTTTTGTTATGGTTTCTTTGATCTGATCCGTGTTTCTCATTCTTTTTTTTCCCTTCTCTCTGTCTCTTTTTGATGAGCTTATTTAATTCTGCTCATTCAGATTCATTTTTTTTTTTTTTTTCACCGAGTTAGTGGGTCTGTTTTGAATACTTGCTGGCTTCTGTTATATTAGCTTTCGCTGATACCTCTGCTGATTTGCTAAACACTTTAGTTAGTCTACCGTTCAACTCATCAATGCCACACTCGGTATAACGTAGAGCTTGAAGTCTTTTCTTCCTACTAAAAAGAAGCTTTGGTTTCGCTTACTTTTGTTTATACCTTTATATTTTCAATCAGCTTCTTTCTTCCACGTTTAACACTGAATCTGGCTGTGCAACCCACCATTTAATGGCACGTCCTATATTTACTCTGTTGATAACAGACATATATGATCGTGTTGTTCTTTTCTGCTATAATGAAGTCGATTTCATTGTTTCCCCATTCGGGCTTCTCCAGATCCAATTTCTCCCTGTTCTTATGTGCAGAAAATTAATGTGTTCATTTCAGCAAAATTTACCGCCATTTCACCTCTGTCATTCCTCAATCGTATTTCAAAATTTCCCATACAAGCATCTGTTTTTTTTTTTTTTTTTTTTAATTATTGCACTAACGTCTCCCATGAGTACAGTATATCTCGTCTTTTCGTGTTCCATTATCTGGGAAGTGTTGTTGTTTCTGTGTCTTCTTCTGTGCACTGAGAAGTGGGTACATATAATTGTATCACTTTCAAAGTGTATCTTTTGCATAGCTTAATTACAATTCATGCCAGTCTGTCAGATAAACTGCTGAATTTACAACGTTCTCTGCAAGATTCTGTTACTTAGAAATCCTGCACCGCGAACTCTTTCATTCTGCCTTCCTCTGTAGTAAAGTAGGTGGTTGCTGTCTTGGAACTGAATTAAATTTTCTTCTTTTCTGTGGATCTCACTCAGACCTAATGTAAAATATCCTAACTTCTGTTTTCCTGTTTAGTCAATAAGGTGTCAAGTGTCTAATCTTCTGTGAGGTCTCCTGTATTGTACGTGTAGATTTTCATGGATTTCAGTTCGTTTAATGTCTTGGTCTCTGATCTCCCGAGACAGTGCATACTCACCTTCGGTGGCACACTGCCCATAAACACAGCTGGCAGTGTGGTTGGATCTTTAGTATATGATAATCCAACATGAACGAACATAAAATCATTGTCATTAGAAATTGTGTATGATTGGAGGGATTGTAGTAAATAATCACACCTCCTTGTCACTTAGCTTCTGGTGAGGTGTAATTTTTGTGCCATCTTATTCAGCATATTCGGTGGAGCCCTATACATTTATAAAGGGTCCCATGGTCCTCGCGTTTTAAGACGATTACTCATATATCCGTGGTGTTCCCCTATCCGCCACCAGGAGACTCACCAGGTAGCAGTGGGATCCTTGTTACTTGTTGCTGTCCCAACCATTAATCTGGGACTGACCGTGTGAAGTCAATTTTGGGCGAACGCTGCTGCCCAAACCAGTAATCGGACACATAAAAAAAAAAAAAAAAAAAAAAAAAAATCTGGGATTGACTGTGCAAAGTCTATCTGTGGGGAACCAAACATGTGGATGTTGATTTTGGCTTAAACCTATCTTGGCTGACCTCTGTGTTGACACTGCTGCGACCCAGTTTGGAGCACGGCATATCTCCAATGATAAGGGTCATCCCGCATCAAATTACAAAGAGAGAAAGGAGGCGGAACCGAACCCAAGTGATGAAGACACCAGCCAATCCCAGCTGAATAACCTCGTGTAACTACCCTCTCGAAAAGGTTATTGGAACGAGATACTTTCCTGGCGCCAGATGGATCAGTGGAGGAAAAACAGGCATGGCTACTGAGATATATCAAGAGAGGCTAGAGATGGTAGGACTACTTCTCTTTCGTCCCCAGCATTTTCCTAGTCTCTCTCGTAGTTTAAAGCTATAGCGTAAGATGTACTCCAGGACAGTGAGTTGTAAATTAAGAATTTGTATTTCACTTGCCTTGTGAGCTGAAGTGTCTGACTTATCTTGTTTGAGTAGGTTTGTAAGTGATTCTAATTAGGTTTGGAATGTTCCGCTGTGCACCTGTCAGTTATATAAAAGAACCGAATTCTGTGTAGAGATTTTGTAAGTAAAGTCAGTTTGTTTGTTTTTTCCTTTGATTTAAACCTGAGAGTAGAAATCTCCGTTCGTGATTCGTAATTGAATTAAAATGGCGACCTCTGTCAGGATAGGACAGTGATATTTCTCTGAACCTAATTATAAAATTATCTGTCATGGTGCTAACGAATTTTGATGTAAGCATATATACCTACTGTATATATAGGTGTATATATATATATATATATATATATATATATATATATATATATATATATATATATAGGTGTATATATATATATATATATATATATATATATATATATATAGATAGATAGATAGATAGATAGATGGATGGATGGACAGATAGATAGATAGTTGATAGGTAGACATATTAACATGATACAGATAATCTAATCAGTGCTATTATTAATTGTAATACTTGGACAAGTCGACACAGACTGTAAGCATCATTGTATATAACATCAAGCCTGGTATGGAAGCTATCAAACAAGATATTTCACTAGGGCTTCATCTAAGAGAGTGCTGCACAAGCCAATTTACCAGGAATGTTGTGTACTGGGGGTGTCTGATTCCATAGTGTGTGTGTGTGTGTGTGTGTGTGTGTGTGTGAGAGAGAGAGAGAGAGAGAGAGAGAGAGAGAGAATCAGTCATGCGATTAACTCCTTCACTGCGACGGTATAGTTTTTGTATCTTATTCTTGCTACCTCCTGACGATTTTATTCGAGCTGGAGGATTTAGTAACAGGCTTCAGTATCCCTTTCGTCAGCTGACGTGCCCTTAAAAAAAAAAAAAAAAAAAAAAAAAAAAACGCGTGTGGGTGTGGCAAGAATAAACCTGACTAATACCTGATCAGGGGGATTTGGATAACTCTTTCATGGTCTGCTTTAATCGTATTTTATTCCAGTTATTTTGCTTAGAGTGAGTATAGGACCTTGAGAATATATTTAACCCACCCTTGCTCAAGACAACTCTAACCCTTTTCCAGTTAGCTCCAGACAATTTATTCAGCTGAGAAGGAGCAATTTATTCAGCTGAGAGTGTCATAGGAGCCTGAGTGTTAATGAGACGCACAGGAATGCATTTATAAGCGTCCGCGTATCCCTAATTAATTCAGTCATGGAACACGAGGATGGAACATAGGGAATGAGATGGTCTTGGGGCTCGTGTGTGTGTGTGTGTGTGTGTGTGTGTGTGTGTGTGTGTGTGTGTGCGTGTGCGTGCGTGTGCGTGCGTGGGTGCGTGTCTTGCGAAGCACATAAACACATATCCCCTTATGCACCGCCTTCCTGCTTCCTAATTAGCCAGTTCGGCGATTGTCTAATATCTCAAATGGTTTATTATCAGGTGCTAAGATGCAGAGCTTGAGAGATAAGTTCACGGTTATTATTATTCTGGCCCACATATCTCACGTTAAGGAATGAGTGTTTGATTACATAGTCGATAAACTATGTCTTTCCTAATATCAGTCTATCAGTCAGTCATTGTTTGTCTCTCTCTCTGCTGTCTGTCTGTCTCGAGCTTAACTGTTTATCACGTCGTCTGGCATAACCATCAGATTAACTGCTGTCCAAGAAGTCCATAACTTTCCAGTGTGACAATTAAAATGGAATTAGTCAAGCAGTCAATTTAAGCCACTCCAAGTTCCGATTTGCCATCAGCGCAGGAGACTTTACATCATCTCTAGCTTAGCACCCCGCCTAGTACCTCTCCCGTCCTAGCACCTTTCCTGTTCTAGTGCGTCATCTTTCTAGTGCCTATTCCTTCCTATGACCTCATCTTTCCTACTGCATCATCCTAGTACTGTACATCATCTTAGCACCTCGTCTTCCCAAGCACATCTTTCCTTCCCAGCATCACTTTCCTTCCTAGCACCCTTTCCGTCCTAGCACCTCTTCTTTCCTAGCACCTCTTCCTTCCTAGCACCACGTTATTAGTTATACATTTTCCTTCTTATACATTAACCCCATCTACGTCTTTTATACTGTTCTTGCTGTCTTCAGAAAAATGTTATTTATGTGGCGACTGTCCATAGTGAAGGGATTAATGAAAGCCGTACCTAACCCCTCCATTCCCAAACCTCATCACTTGCTAAATAAACCGTCTGGAGGCAGTAAACTGGAATGTAATATAGACGATTAACCTTTTATAGTATATACGTCTTTATAATAAGGTTTGCATAAAGAACATACAAACGACCACTGCTGCGTCATATGTTGGAATAAACTAGTAAGAAAGAGCTCATAGAAAACTTGCCAGGCTTTCGAGAATACAATTCCAGATCTAATTAGGCCACTTCAGATTCATCCGGATCAGTGCAGATTTAACTGATCTCAAGAGGGAGATCTGTGGTGCTGGACAGGGACGCCTTCACACAGTGTCACTGATATAACTGAGCGGCACCGCTACCCTGTTATGCAAAGTCCCCTCAACTTCCTCCGTGTCCCCCGTAAGGATGATGATGAACCAAAGGAAAAGGGCAACTTAGCCTGTAGTCCACCGGGTTCACATCCAGATGAACCTGTGTTTCATTTTCTCGGGATTTATCTTAGAAAGATCATATTACCTCTTGTAAAATCTGCTTCCAAGAGATTTGGTGTGCTAAGTAGCCTCCGTGTCTTCTTTACCCCTGCACAGTTGCTGACTGTATTCACGGGTTTTATTCGCCCATGTGTGGGGAGGCTCCCATGATACAGCTCCTCTCAACAAGGTGGAATCAAAGGCTTTTTGTGTCATTAACTCTCTGCCTCTTACTGACTCCCTTCAACCTCTGTCTCTTCGCCGCACAGTTAAATCTTTATCTCTTTTCTGTCGCTACTTCAATGGTCACTGCTTCTCTGAACTGTCTTCTTGGATCCCCTCACCACTACGATATGTCCGTAGCACCTTCTAGCAACAAACTCTCATCCCTTTTCTGTGCAGCTCTCTAATGCAAGAGTTAACCGTTACTCCCAGTCCATCATATATACAGCAGGTCAACTCTGGAACTGTCTTCCTCTGTCTGTATTTCCTACTGCCTATTATCTCCAGTCTTTCAAACGCAGTGTGTCCAGACTTCTCGAAATGAACGGATCTTAAATTTGGTTTTCTGCTGTCTTTTTTTTTTTTTTTTCTTTTCCCTTGGAGGAAACAGTTTGCGGGCTTCTGGCCTTTGCTTCCTTCTTCCTTGAAGAAAAAAAAAAAAAAAAAAAAAAATTGGTGCTATGAAACTTCCCAAGCCCTCGAGAATACGGCCACTGACCCCTTGAATTCATTCTGTTCAGTGCAGATTTAAGTTGTCTCAAGGGAAATATCACTGAGTGAGAACAAGCTTTCCAATACTCTGACGACATTTCCCTTTTATTCTAGCAGTCTCCAGACGATTTGACTCAACTCAGGAAAGACGTTTTGAATTTGACGGGTTAGACATAATTTTCACTAGCGCCATCACAGTAAACATGGGTCCCCTGTGTTGAACAAAATCGTCTGAAAGTAACTTGAATAAACCGGGGGCTTTGTGTATCCTGATTCAGGGAGTCTATCTCTTCATTTTTGTGTTATAATAATTTTATTCCTGGTACCACCTTACTGTTTTATGCAGCTGATACAACACTTTCCGAACAATAAGAGTGTGATATGGCCTTCATTAATTTCTTCACTACCAGTGGACCCTTCCTAAGCTAAACAAAAATATCAAGCAGTAGCAAGAATACAGGTCCATTCAAATCAGTGTAGGTCGAATCAGGTGTCCCAACCATTTTGACTTAAACAGCCCTCACGATACGGACTGACGCATTTACTCCAACCTGAGAAAGATCCCGAACCTCTTTCAGCGTTGACGACCACGTGTAGTTGGGTGGGAGGGGCGATTTAAGTGGTGACTAAAGAGACTCGTCTGTACCTCATGACTACAGTTCATCGAATTTCCTGTAACCTCATGTTATTTACGTTTTGGGGAGACTAGTTCCGTCAGATGAAAACAATCCGACACTAATATACCCATACTCTGGTTACCGCACACTGTATATTAATATCATCTCATTGTCTCCCCTCTGTCAACTCTTTCATGGTCACGTTTTCTCAAATACTCCAACCCAACGAGCATGAAAAGGTTTTATTCCGCTGAAAGTGAGTCATAGAAACCAGAGAATGTTGACAAGAAAAAAGAAAAATGAAAAAATAAAAGAGAGAATTTAAATATGATGACCCAAAAAATGGTGTAAAAACTTTAGAGGCATGAAATAGAAAATTAACACATACTGTGCCCATGTGATTAATACGACAGACTATATGTTAGCAGAATTACAGGCTATCACAACAGTAAAACTACATTACCCTTTTGCAGTGTTCTGTTTTTTTGGGGGAGGGGGGGTGTGAATATCATCTACCGCGTAAGCTGAAATGAAATTCAGAGTTCTCTATTCTCGGCCAAAGTGTTCATAATGACGGTTTTCAATCCCCAGAGTCCGGTGGTGTATCATTTCGTTTGTTCTTGCTACCTCCTGGCAATCTTATTTAGGCTACAGACGACTTTCCGAACTGCAGTGGTTGGATTATAGGAATCATTAACCCTTTCACTAAATGAATGCTCGCCTAATCTGAGAACTAGAACAAACAAACTGCTACCTGTTGGACGCTCAAAGAAGGGGCTTGTTGAATACCATGAGATACAGCAAAAAGTCAGTTAAGCATTCTAGCTTACCATCAGGTTCAAGAGAGAAAGTTAATAATCTGACAACACTTGGCACCTCCCTACCTTAAGCACTGAGTTACCAGACGCCGCTTTACCAGCCCAAAAATGGCCTTAAAACGCCCTCGATAGGACTTTAGGGCTAAAAAAAAAAAAAATAAAAATAAAAATAATAAATTAAACACGAGGGTCTAGCATGAATCATTCATTCACCCGCACACTTACAACAGACCTATTCCACAAAAACTCAAACTCACATCCTTCCAATCTTACCTAAACTAACCATAGCTTACCAAAACTAGATTGAAATTTTAGAAGACCCAAATATCTTGAAAACAATGCGTCATAGAGCAAAACTGAAGGGTGCCGACCCTTTTCCGAAACTGTCATCAGAATTCAACCTCCTCTACACATTCCAAAGGCTAAACACCCAATTTTAAAAATTAAAATCTTATAGAACCTAAAATTTTTGAAAACCTAAACATCTTATAAAACCGTGCTTCCTAAAGAAAAACTGAAGGGTGCCAAACCTCTTCCATAAGCACCCCATCAGATTTCAGCCTCCTTTTTACATTTCCAAAAGTTGAATAAAACAAATTCTCAAAATTTCTTAACTTAGCTAACCTACAAACTCACAAGAACAGTACAAAGTTATGACAAAATATGACTGATGTGTGGTGCCGGGCATCAGGCAAGCAGACGTAAGATATAGGCCTACCGGTTCTCAGTAATTCAGTGACAAAGTTCAAGGCCCACTTCCTGGGAGGGTCGGGCATTAACTGCCTCTTGGTAGAAAGAATATACTAACATACTGCGCCATTATAGTGAAGTGTTGAACACTTTTGGTGCTGTATACTACTCTTCAGGAAAGTCAAGATACTCTGATGTTAGTGGAATTACACCCAGAGAGTGGTGAAACAACACAATTTCAAGTTTTTTCTGCAAAAACTAATAAAATAATTACATATAACGGTCTGAAAAATTATACTGAACGTGAAAGTAAAATTATGATCCAAGAAAAAGAAATGGCAATTAAAAAAACATGACCCAGATACAACAAAAAGAAATAGAAGCAGGATATACAAAAATAGACTCTGATACCGGTACACAGGTATGTCTGTGAAATACGATAGATTCCATAGCAAGAAAAAGTATCACTCAACACCAAGACTAACTTAACACTGAGATTTCAATGGCTCATTCTCAGTTGTGTCAAAATCGTCTGGCCTTAGCTGAAATGCAATGATACAGGTAATCCCCACCGTGAGAGGACTTACAGCAACAATTTTAACAATCTCATGTTCCAGTGGCTGACTAGACAGAATAAAGTAATTTGGTGTTGGCTGCAACATATCAGATTTCTCCCGATGATGATATGATAAAGATTAGCTAGTAAGATTAGGTTAATGGTTTATATCTGGAGATGTGAGGAATATTCTAGAAGTTTCAACATGTCTGTTTGATTTTTTTTTTTTTTTCAATCTTACCTGTCATTATTGTTATGATGTACGGTTAATTTAGTTACATTATTGCATGGAAAAATGTGAGTTCCCTCCGAGTCTCTGCAATGTGCATTCTTGCATGAGAAAATGTCAGTTCCCTCCCAGGCTATAGAATATGTTCTGCTCTTCTGGTGATGGAGTCTGGGGGTATTTAAAAGGACCGTCCCACCCCCAGGTTAGTTAGTCGGTGGCAAACACTCATTTAGCCAGTGGCAGACGAACAGTGACAGAGAGTGTAGGGACAGTTAATTAGTGAGCGAGAACCAGTCAGACAGTGAGGGTGAGTCACTGGATGGACTGTGAGTGAGGTAGCGTGAGAGAGAAGCCATAATGTTTTGTTAGTGTATCTCAGCTGTGACTGGAAGGAATAAAGCCCAGAAGTGTTAAGCGGCCTTTGATTAACATCCTAGCTTGTATACGCGTCATGTTTGACATATCCACAAACCCTACAGTGTGACATTTTGGCGTCAGGAGCAAGGATATGTTTTGAGAGATGGCGACGCTTGGACAGGCTGCCAAAATGGCGGACATGTCTCCGGCAGATAAACTTGCAGTGTTGAGAGCACAGCAAGAGGAACAAAAGTTATATAGAACAAAAATATATACTCATAGTGTTGACAGCACATCAAGACGAGTACAAAGAAGCCCAGCAACAACACCACGCAAGACTAGAGGAACAGCTAAATGGGCCGAGACAGGAATTTCACCAGCTATGACAGGAATCTCAAGAAAGAAGTCGAGTTTGGAATTAGGTGTTTCAGGCGGATTTTGAAAAGCTGCAGGATGCGACCAGGAAACTGAAGCCTCAACAAAAGGTGGTGTACAGCAAGGTAGAGAAAATATGCGATCAGGTAAGAGAAGTGCGGGAAGAAGTTTCCTATATGGTGTAGGATCAATTGAGAAGTGAAATACAGGAAGTGTTTAGCAGGGCTGAAATCCTTGAACAGTGTTTGGTTGAGGGTCAG
>NC_136978.1:19684662-19714662 GCF_032717465.1 Coenobita brevimanus
TTTTATATACACAACTAGTTAACTCTGTTGTCTTCTCTAGTCTGCTATTACCCTTTCCTCTGACCTAGACATATTTTTCAGCTTTCATTGGAAGGGACAAGTTATGCAGGCTCTGAGACTTTGGTGTTTTACTACTCCCGTAAATATAGATGCGTTACAAGAATTATTTATTAAGCAAAAGCACGCCTGGCCAATGGGACGGAACCGAGAAGTTAAGGCCTGGAATCCAATGACATGTTTTCCATTTTTACCAGACCCTACTAGCGGCAGGGCTGGACTAGGAACACTGTGGTCCTGAGACACTGAATCACTCACTGTAAGCAGCAAAGAACTCGGTCAGACAAGAACCTGCAGGGCCACACCAGCAATCTTTACTGTGTCTAAATCGATGCTGAGCAGTGCTGTCTGATCATGCCGGCTGTCACCTGCAAGCTGACGGCTGACAAGGGTCTTCTGGAAGACCTTTTCACACCTTTCTTAGGCTCTTTTACGCCAACCAACCCGGTGCCCATCAGCCAGGCTGCTACCCAACACCACCAACGCAGTCTACCCTGTCGAATTATAATCTAAATCTCATATATATTTAGCAAATTTTCGGGCCTTTGTTCAGGTCATACACAAACGGTTCTGGCCCATCTAGTATTCTCTGCAAGTTAGACTGCTTATTTTCACTTTAAGGAAGGCGACTGGTTACGAAAAGAATTAATGAAGACTGCATTTCCCTCCAGTCCGAAAAGTGTCTCCAGAGGGAAATAAAAGCATCTGAAAACAGCAAAATTAGAATATAAAATGCGTCATCGGATTCAAGCGCTTTAAATGGCTTCAGTGATGAGTGCAGCTGTGGTCGATAGACTCTTAAATTGAGTGTTCCATATATTACGCTCTCTCATCTTGTGTGTTGCGGGGACGGTTGTGTATGCTACTGAGAGGAGCAAAGACAGTGTGTACGCTTCTGTAACGTTACTAATCAACCATGGAGGCAGTTGACAGAAAAAACAGACACTATAAAGAATTAAAAGGGTTATGGGAAGTATGTATTATGAGGCAGTGTTGGTATGACTGGATTTTCCCGCAGGACACTAGAACTAGATTAGGCATTTATTTGATAGTTCTTTCACACTGCACCGAATTAATATGCTTCCGAATCCTACCTCGACGCAGCTTGAGGTGGGCAAGATGGTTAGGACAATGATGATGATGATGATGATGATGATGATGATGATGATGATGATGATGATGATGATGATGATGATGTGGAGGAGGAGGACGAGGACAAAGTTTCTTACGATTAGCGTAAGAATTAACGTATCCCTATTTATGGTCGTTATACCTTCCAGAAGCTGAACCAATAGCAAGACACGAGAGATCCAGAAATTAGGATATGGGTGAATCAGTTAATGAAAGTGGGGGATATGAGAGGTCGAGAATAAGAGAAAAAACAGGAGAGAACGTTACGAAAAATGATTAAGTATGTATCAATGAATTCAAACAACTGTACGGGTCTCTCTCTCTCTCTCTCTGTTTTTTTATACCTTCTCATTTTCTCTTCTGCCCACCTGACATTAGGCTGATTAGTTTCGACACACAACTTGGGTCTTACCTGAACTCGTCTCTTTTTCCGAGCTGAAGTACGAGAGAGAGAGAGAGGGGGGGGGAATGGTAAGGAACAGCGAAAGAAAAAGTAAGAGACAAGGAGGAATTCTCAGAATGCAACACCCGCGTCCATCAGCTGGTCTAAGGGCCGAATATTTGACTTTGCTCTGTGGTCTTAACCTTCGACAGATTACTCTCAAAATCGAATCACTCCAGTCTTGCCTGATCCATAACACTTCCACAAACTGGTTCCAATAAAACACCTTTCAGAATTTTTACCGAGTGATCTTGATGTGGTCTTTCCGTATGGCGCTGGCCTTTGACTGATACTTCTCGATATATATATATATATATATATATATATATATATATATATATATATATATATATATATATATATATATATATATATATATATATATATTTTGTGTCCGACTCTGGGCAAAGGCTCAGGGCCTATTTCTTGGGGGCAGTTGCCTATCCCAAGGCCCAGTAGTCCTACACCTCCACATGTCACCACTTCGGCGCTAACACCCACCGTCCATATTGAATACATGCTAGGGCTGTCTCATACAGGACTGGTGTATTGGTATTAGCGGGGGTACTTTTACGACATGTCGGCGGGTCATCTGGTAGATCAGGAAAGTCTGCTTTTAGGAAATTCAAATCCTTAAACTGTTCCCTGCCCCAGCCGAGATTCGATCCTGGGTCCATTAGGACTGCAAGCCGCCTCTCTACCGATTCATATATATATATATATATATATATATATATATATATATATATATATATATATATATATATATATGTTTCAGGCCTTGTTTGAACGTGAACCTCCCCACAAAATTTACCTTACAACGAATAAAGTGTTTGACTCTCCTTGTGACCCTCACCTTTAATCTATTGGTCTCAAAACAATAGGTCTGATTCTATGGTGATCCTTAACTCATCCACCAAGTTTGATGTAAATCAGATAAATTTTTTTTTAGCTATTTTGTTGACACAGACACATGGGTCAAAATTTATGTTGCCTTGTGACCTTGAGGCCTTAACCAATGATTGATTGTCTTCAAAGCTTAGTCCCGTCTTGCTTGACCATCAATATTTCTGCCAACTCTAGTTCAAATTAGATCAAACCAGTTTGATTTTACATTGCCCTCTGACCTTGGGTTTTGGCCTTTTCATGTGACCTTGTACTTTAACTGATTGTTCACAAAATGTAATCCTTGTATTCATACCTTATCCTCAGCCCTTCCAGAAAGTTGATCTAAAACGGATGAAACTGTTTAAGTTGGCCTAAGGCCGCTTAAAATTGGATCAAACCTCTTTGAGTTATTAACACCCACAGACACGGGTCGGAGTTCAGCGCTGCCCTGTAAGACTGTCCTCAAATCTGAGGGACTTCATTCTTGCTTTGCACTCATCCCTTCCCCCAAGTTTGGCCAAAATAGGATAAAAACTGTTAAGCTGATTTTGCTGAGTCAGCATTTGACTAGCTCTGTGATCTTGACATTTGATCTATTGTATCGAAAACAATAGATTTCTTTATCGGGTAACCCTAAACCCGTCCACCAAATTTGGCTAAAATTGGATAGCTTTAAGTTGTTTTATTCACACACACACACACACACACGCCGATCAAAACATAAAACCTGCAGTTGCTTCGCGTGGGCGGGTGTAAAGGTACATCTTATATAAAAAAGGAGGGGGGGAGCAGTAAAAGAAAGATAAATCTAGATGCGAAAGGAAAATAAAAACAGCTGAAATGAAAACGAAGAGCGAGAAAAAATATAGAATGGAAGAAAACGATTCATGGCAGAAAAACACACACACACACACACACACACACACACACACACACACACACACACACAAACTGAACAGTAAAAGAAACACAAAATAAAAAGGGGAAAAGAAAACGAAGAGCGAGAAACAAAAATGTAGAATGGTAGAAAACGAAAGTCAGGGAAAAAATTTATGGGGGGACGGCACTAAAATGTGACTGCCCAGTAAAAATTTCTCTGCAGGGCATTTTTCAAGCGGGTAGCAGAGTACGGGGTGAATGGACAATAAAAAGCTTTCCGGGAGAGTAGGAGAGAGTGGAGGTCAGGGAGGAGTAGAGGAGGAGGAGGAGGAGGGAGATGGGAAGGGGAAGAAGAATGGTGGAGGGAAGTGGAGGACGAAGATGATTATGATGAGGAGGTGGAGGAAGGAAGAATGAGGGGCAGGATCAGGGTAAGAGATTGCAAACACAGGAAGGAGGATCAGGAAGAGGAGGAGGGGGAGGGGAAACAAGAGAAAAAAAAGGCTAAAGCATTCGCCCGCGAGTATGTATCGCCCGCCATCACAAGAAAGGAAAAAAACTACTGGTAGATTAGTAATCCTCTGGCAGTTGTAGGATGTCATCGCAGCTTCGCCAAATATGAAAAATTCTTAGGACTTCGCAGTTTACTCCTAATAAGTTAAATATCTTGCTAGCATTGAGATGCCTTGAGCCAGGGTTATTATTCTGATGAAAGTCATTGAGTATAGCAGGCCACCGAAAAATTTCTAATAATTGCCCTTTAAATAACCGTCTCATCGTTAAGGGTATGATAGAGAATGGTGAATAATGGCAAGCGAAAAGAAAAAATCGGATGGTGTATTTTCTCGCAAAATCCTCTGGCAATCGGAGGCATATCATCGCATCTTCGCCAAATTTTTTACAAACAAGCCATTATCCCAGAATGCTGCCCACAGAGTTTGGATACAGTTTGCCCACTTAATTTTGAGATATTTGGGGAACAACCAGATACACACTGACATATATACACATACAAAAAGACGTAGGCGATTACATTATCGCCTCGCTAGGCGGGCGATAATAAGAAAGGAAAGATAAACAGGAAGAGGAGGGGGAGAGGAAGGAAGGAATGAAGGATGGTGAGGAGGAGGAGGAGGAGGAGAAGAAGAGAGAAGGAAAGAGGAGAGAAGGAGGAGGAGGAAGAAGGAGAGGAGGAGGAGGAGGTTAGAAAGGAAGATATCAACTTCTTGGCCTTGGATATCTAGGGCGGGAGCAACAAACATTTTAATTATAAGAAAATCGTAGTAGACTTAACTAAATCTTCCACAGTATCCACCGACATGTAAAAAAAAAAAAAAAAATCATTACACAAATCCTAAATGAGAGAGCCGTGGCACATTTCAGTATGGGCGGTGGGTATGAGTGGTGTAGTGGCGACATGTAAAGATGCCTGGCACACTGGACGCCTCAAGGAACGGGCAACAAAGTGTATGCCCAGACTCTACTCATAAAATTTCTCTCTCTCTCTCTCTCTCTCTCTCTCTCTCTCTCTCTCTCTCTCTCTCTCTCTCTCTCACACACACACACACACACACACACACACACACACACACACACACACTGACCTGTGCTGAAGACGCGTGGAGGTGAAGCAGGTAAGGTAACATCACTGACTCACCTGTGGGCAGAAAATATCAGGTCAGTGGGTGCAGGAAGATATTTAGGTTTTATCAGTATGGTATGCAAACAATGGCAATGGTTGTGGCACTGATGGACTATGAACTGGTTTTATTAACAAGGTATGGATGTGAAAGAGAGAGAGAGAGAGAGAGCAAAATGTGGTATGAGGGTAGAATGTAAGTTAAGGGAAGGCGCAAGGGGTAAGAACATGTAAGAAGAGATACTAAAAAGTGGCAAGAGGGTAGATGAAGATAGCTGAGAGGGATGACTAAGTTATGTGAGAACTAGGAGTAATGAGACTATGAGAAAGTAGAATGAAACGATGTGTGTGTGTGTGTGTGTGTGTGTGTGTGTGTGTGTGTGTGTGTGTGTGTGTGTGTGTGTGTGTGTGTGTGTAGATAGGTAGGAGATGGCGACATGAGAGTGTGAGGGCACGTGAGAGTTGAATCTTAGTGTACAGAAGGGAGTGCAAGAAAGTGATGAAAGTGAGTAGCAGAGTAAAAAGGAATATAATAGAGATCATAAGCATGAATAACAGTGTGTGTAGGAGAGTGGGTGTAAGGGAAAATATGTGAGGGAGTGAGTAGGGACATACTGAGTAAAAAAAGAAATATCGTTCCAGGGGAGTCTGATGAATTCCACACAGACCTGTTCGTAAGTATCAGTAAGGCTGGTAGGGTCAGTGTGTGCGACATGGCAGATAAAAGTACTGTAGAATTATGCATTGAAGAATTAATGAATATACCGGATATGCCAATGACGTATATATTTTCATCAAGGAAGACCTCATGGAACCATTAACTGATATTCTTGGTCGTTGTGTTTTTTCATTGCTGGAATTGTAATGTTCTTTTTTTATTGTGTACATATGAAGGGTGAATATTGATGAAAAATTACAAGCAAAATTTGCTAGTAGGAGAGAGTGAGAAGTGATATAAAAAGAGAGAACAGAGAAGAATGTGAGGAGTTATTACAGAAGAACTAGGAAATTTTATGTGGATTATGTTGACTGTGAGATGGAGCAAAGAATTTCGAGGGTTTTAATACACTAAAAAGATGCGTGGCCCATTTTTTCTGAGCACTTTGTTGATAGTTCCATGTTTGTGCTGTTCTGATGCTATTATAAGTTTTGTGCACCTCACGTATTACTGGGAAGAAGTTAATGATGACGATGATGATAATGATGATAACGTGTGAGGAAAGTTGTGAGCAGGAGTGCAGGATCGAGAGGCAAAGCTGGGGCGACGGCAGAACAAAATAGTGAACTAGGAAAAAAAAAAAAGTGAATTGAGAGTACGAAATTAACAGGGACAAAACACACGGGAGAGAGGGGAGGGTAATAAAGGGGAAGGATTTATCACAGCTCGAGAGAGAGAGAGAGAGAGAGAGAGAGAGAGAGAGACAGACAGACAGACGGACGGACGGACGGACAGAAAGACAGACTGGAGGAGTTGAGGAGGGGCGAGGGGAAGTAGGAGCAGGAGAGAGAGAGAGAGAGAGAGAGAGAGAGAGAGAGAGAGAATCAGAGTCTGAAAGGGAAGGGGCGAGGGGAGGGAGTGGGACGACGCAACCGGGGGAGGGGAAGGGGAGTGGTAGGGAGGGAAGGAATTGAGGGGGTGAAAGGGGAGGGGGGGGAACAATCCATCAGAGCCTTAGGGGGAAGGGGAGGCTGGGGAAGTTTGAGAGAAGGAAGGAGAAGTAGGGGGAGGAGGAAGAGAAGGAGAAGGGTGAGAAAGGGAAAGGGCGATGAAAGAGCAAGGTAGAATTCATCACAGCCTAAGAAGATGAGTTTGGGGAGAGGGGAGGAACGGGGCAAGAGGGACAGGGTAGTAAGGAGTAAAGGAAGAGGAAGAAAAGGGAAAGGGAAGGATGGGTGGGTAGTATATATCAGAGCTTGAGATGGGCTGAGGAAGGAGGAGGGGGAAGAGGAAGAGGAAGGGAAGGAGGGAGGAAGTGAGGCTGGGGGAGGGTAAGAGGTGGGAAATCCATAGGAGCCTGAGAGGGAGGTGGAGAAGGACGTGAAAAGAGAGAGGTGCTGGGGAGGGGCAAGGAGGAGGGATAGGGGGTGTGTGGAGGAACAAGAAAGAGGAGGGCTGGCATAAAGCGAGGGGAGGGGGAGGGGAAAGGAGGGATAGGGGCAGGAGAAAGTGGATGGGGAGGGGAGAGAGAGGGTCGTGGAGTGAGAGGGGAGAGGGGAAGGCAGGGAAAGGGGGAGGAGGGGCAACACCAACGCGAGATTAAATTCCCCGTCAACAATGGGGAAAATGTAACCCAAATAACCAAATTCTCCCAGCCCTGCCGTCACAAAGACCCTGGCGAGAGTGTGGGGTGGGGGAGGAAGGGGGTTTGGGCTATGGAGGGGGTGAAGGGGAGAGGGAAAGAGGGGTTGAAAGAGGTGAGGGGATGAAGGATGAGAGAGAGGGACAGGGGGAGATAAAAAGAGAGAGGCATAAAAGGGAGGAGAGGGAAGAGAAATAAAAAGGAAGGCAAGGGGAGGTTGAATGGTGGTTAGTGGCGGTGAAAGATGAGGGGAATATGGTGGAGAGAGAGAGAGAGAGAGAGAGAGAATGTGGAAATGCGACTCTTCTTTCAACAAAACATCGTCTTCTACTATTGTTCTTGTTATATCCATACGATTTTATTCAGCTTACGAAACACTCCCCACATCGGAAATGGTAGATGAAGTCTTCACATACAAAAGGTTTCCCCTAAATCCACTCAAAATCGTATGGAAGGAACTAGAATGAAATGTAGAATACGTCATTGGATTAAAGGTATATATTTATTTTTGAAACCGGAATTTGAGCCTTCTCACGTAATCAGTTCCACCTGTTCAGCTCTGTATTGAATGAGAATATAAACGTTTCAAAATTCTCCCCACAAAACAAAAAGATGAATGCTGTTTTGAAGTGCAGTTTGGGTGGATCATCTGACGTGCGAGATGGAGCAGAGCATTTCCGGGGCTTTTACGATATGTAGGTGGAGGCGTGGTTCATGTTACCCAGCATCGATACTTCTGCGTTTTTACTTACCTGGTCCTGTCCCTGTCCCTGTTGTTGTTGTTGTTGTTGTTGTTGTTAATTTTAAGGGGTCGTGAATACGTGACAAAGCGAGATATGGACGACTTGAAAGCAAAATAACTGACGATGGAGATAGCTGGGAGAACAAAGTATGTTTGGCCGTGAATATAAAGTTGACTGCATCCATTTTGTAACTTGGCAGTCGACAGAATAACTCATGCCGGGAATTCACAGACTAACTTCAGATCAGTTCCCAGTCACAACTCTGATTTGTTTTTTGCAGATTAGACAAGGAAAATATAGAATCTTCTCGTGTTTCTAGTTTTTCCTGCAAAACAAATCCAACACACGGAATGGAATCGATGGTAAACATGTTTGTGAAATCCACCGCTATTCCACACACGTTGCGATTGCTGTTGAATCAGGTGACTGGTCAGGGTTCCTGACCGTAATGACGCAAGAGACTTTGCAGTTCGGAATCCAGCTGAAATTAAAAAAAAATTAGAAGGCGCACTCAGAGTGCAACACCAGCTCCCTACAATTAGTCAAAGGACCAAATATCTGACTTTGACCTTGACCTTAGACTTATTGTTCTCAGTTCATTCTTGCTTTACCATTAAACCCTCCTATAACCTTTGATCTAAATCGTATAAAAGCTACTTAAGTTCAACTTGCTATGACATTATGACCTTTGATCTATTGTTCTCAAAAGCAATAGTTAATCCCCTTGGCTGTCCCCTCAGCTCTTCAACAAAGTTTGGTAAGCATGAAGTAAAAGTTGTTCCATTTATTATGCACACACTGCCACGCACAAGTCGAACTTTCACCTTGCCATGTGACTTTGACCATTGACTGCTTGTTCTTATAATCGAATCCCGCCGTTCTTCCATAACCTGAGCCCTTCTCTTCCACCAAGTTTAGTCAAATTCGGATCAAAGCTGTTAAGATGATCTTGTCATGTTACCTACATATCTGGCCCTTCCCTGTGACCTTAAATTTTTAAGTATTTTTCTCAGTCAGATCTCATCAATCCTTGTCTTACTGTGAGCCCTTATGCACAGTTTGGTCTAAATCGAATAAAAAGACTTTGAGTTGACATTGCCATGTGACCTTGACCCTTTACCTATTATTCTGAAAAACGAGGTCAACTCTTTCGGTGACCCTCAACACTTCCATCAAGTTTGGTATAAATCGTATCAAAACTGTTTGTTATTTTATTTATCCACAGAAACATACGGGTCGAACTTTGAGTCTGTCCAGCAACATTGAGCTTTGATTGATTGTTTTGAAATGCCTTCGATCTTGCTTCACCCCAACTCTTTCACCCAGTTTCAACAAAATAAGAAGTTTACCTTATCTTGTGACCTTGAGTTTTAACCTGTTGTTCTCGAAAGGAATAGGTCAACCCTTTGGCTGACCTTCAACATTTCCACTGTTTAGTTAAAATTGGATAAAAACCGTCTTGAGTTATTTTCTTCAGATAGACAGACACACAGACACTCACGTTATGTATGTGTATCAGGTATTACCATAACACCACCATTGCCTTTCTATACCACCACTACCATCACAACAACAACAACGCAAACAGCAACACCATACCAACAACAACAACGACAACATATTAGCAGTCATCATCATTCAACTAGCATCACCACACCACCACCACAACATTATTAAAACACCACCACACCACCACAATAATCACTCAAGCAACAAGAACACCAAAATTACACACACCACGACCAGACTGCTACACCACCACCACCACATCACCACCACACTAACATACTCATCACCACTCAAATAGCAGCACGAGCACAATCATCATCACTCAGACAGCAGCACAAACACACCACCATGACCCCAACACCATCATTATCACAACACCACACTACACCACACCACACCACCCTGGTCACTACACGACCCCCCCAAAAAATACCACCATTCTACACCGCATCACTGGGTCCACCACCACAACACCACACCACTACACCATCACCACACCACACCACCACCACATCACACCTCTACACCATCACCACACCAAAACACCATCACAAAACCTTCACAACAACGCCACAACAATACATCATCATACTACCACCATTACATCACACCATTACCGCACAACCACACCGCTACACTATCCTCACAACACCACCATATCCTATTACACCTCCAGACCCCACTACACCACGCTGTCCATCACACCACGATCACCACCATCGCACCACCCCAGTGCAATCATCATCACTCAGGCAACAACACCTGTACGAAATTCCACAGCAATAATAACGGATCCAATCACACCTGTCACCCTCACCTAAGCCCCATTGTAACTCACCTCAACTCTCACCTCCTGTCCCTCTCTCTCGTCCCTCCTATCTCTCTCTCTCTCTCTCTCTCTCTCTCTCTCTCTCCTGTCCTTCCCTCTTCATATCCCCCTCTCTCATTTCCCTCCCTCTTCCCTCTTGTTCTCCCTCTCGCTCTTCCCTCCCTCTTCCCTCCTGTCCCTCTCTCTCCCCTCGTGCCTCTGTCTGTCCCTTCCATTCCTTCCCTCTCTCCTCCTGTCCCCCTCTCTTCTGTCCTGCCCCTCTCCTGTCCTCCTCTCTTCCCTCCTTTCCCTCCCTCTCTCTCTCTTCTGTACCTCCTCCCCCTCTCTCTCCTCTCTACCTCCTCCCCCTCTCTCTCTTCCCCCCCAAACCATCTCTCTCTTCCCTCGTTTCCCTCTCTCTCTCTTCCGTTCTGTCCATTTCTCTCCCCTCCTGCCGCTGTCTTTTCATCCCTTCCCTCCCCCTTCCCTCGTGTCCCTCCCTCTCTCTTCCCTCTCTTTTCCCTCCTCTCCCTCTCTCTCTCTTCCCTCCCTCTTCCCTTCAGTCTCTCTCTTTCTTCCCTCCCTCTTCCCTTCTGTCTCTCTCTTTCTTCCCTCTCTCTTCCCTCCTGTCAATCTCTCACCCCTCGTGCCTCTGTCTCTCCCTTCCTTTCCCCTCCCTTTTCCCTCCTGTCCTCCTCTCTTCTGCCCTGCCTCTCTTTCATCCCTCCTGTCCCTCTCTCTCCCCGCCTGCTTTTGTCTCTCCTTTCCTTCTCTCTTCCCTCCTGTTCGTGAAGGGAGGGGCAAGGTGGCTGAGGAAGTGGGGATATAGTGAAGGAAGGGACAGAGAGGGGGGGGGGGAGCAGCAGGGGTGTAGTAGTGTGTCTTTCCGTATGTTACCACAAGTTTACATCCAGTCCAAGAGCGACTGTACACTGTCTAGTCCACACACATGCCATTTCAGCGTATGCACCCCCACATACACACCCCATCCTGGCTCCAACAGAATATTCTTACACACACACACACACACACACACACACACACACACACACACACACACACACACACACACGGAAGGTTTACCAAGTAAAATTTCATTTGTAGTTCCCGTTTCGACTTGAGGACACATTTTCAGGTGCTCTTCAGTGTGTTCTGTTCAGATACGAATATCATTTACTGTGTATACAAGCGATTATGTTAGAAAAAATATGGTACATTATTTCTACCATGGCAGTTTAAATTGTCAGATGCTAACAAAACAAACTGAAAATCAAGGAAAAATGGTTTTCTTGCCAGTTAAGAAACTGGCATAAAACGATGTTTTACCGAAAAAATAATTTAACTAAAACTAACTTGCAGCCACATTTCTTGAACCTAACTTTCACACCCATGGCATCTAACCTGACATACTTCGGACCTAGGCACAGCATAGTTGTCACAGAATCAATATAAAAGAAATCATGCATCGCAACATCTATTATGATCATTCATTTGTGCAAAAATTGAAGGTCATAATACACCATAATATCTACTGGTTCATCCTTAAGTCCGTGTGCAGGGAATTATACTACTATTAACCCAGTACCGTACCACATACATACGTGTTGGGTACGCCCTGTTCCCATCCCTCATCCTATGTCCCCCATCCCTCACCCACCTGCGCGTTACCAATCTCCTGCATCTCCCCATCCCTGATCCCTTCCTCATTTTATGCCCCAATTTCCCTCCAATCCCTCTCCTCAGACACCTCCCTCTGATACCTCTCTCTTACGTATAAATCTTAACTCCTTCTCTTCCTCCTCCTCAAGCGCCCTTCCCCCTTCCTTCGTCAATATATCTTGTGATCGTCTCACTTCCTCCTTCCTTGGATCCCTCCTTCAGTCTTCCCCTCGCATTTCTTTCCTTGTTATCTTCTGTCCTTGTTCTCTCTCCTTAAGTCCTGCCCCTAGTCTCATCTTCTCATATCCTCCTTTCCCCTTCTCATCTCCTTCCTTTCCCCCTCTCCTCTTATCGTCTTCCCAGCATCAGTTCTGCTTACAGTATTTTAACTCTCATTGTCTGGATTGTCTGGCTTACACCTCGTCCTTTTCCTTTTTTCATTCCAACTCTCCTCTCTCCCCTTGTAATCCCTTCTCCTCCTTTCCCTTGTTTCAGTTGCTTTCTCTTTCTCGTCCCAGTTTCACTCCCATTTCATTGTTGTCGGATTTAAGCCCTGTCTTGCTGTTTCTGCCTCTTTTTTTTTTTCTTCCCCTCTTCCCCTTTTCAACTTCCTGGTTGTACTTTTCCCCACTTCATCGCAGTTCTCATTCTCTTCCCTAGATGGTTGCAGGATGAATGTAGTTTTGAATGGTGAGTTGCCTGAGGAGGTAGAGTATTTTAAGTATTTAGGGGAACATGTTGCTGTGGATGGAAGAAAATATGTAGAGGTGTAGATCAGAATTAATGAAGTAGGAAAGGTGCTGGGAGGAACGAAGAAAATGTTTTGATGTCGTTCGCTTAGAATGAATGTAAAGAGAAGGCTGTATGAGGGTGTAGTGGTACCGGCTGCGTTGTATAGAGCTGAAACATGGAATATGGGAGTAGCAGAGAGGAATAGATTAAATGTAATAGAAATGAGACGTCTGAGGAGTATGTGTGGAGTGACGCGTATGGATCGAGTGAAAACTGACGAAGTGCGAAGAACTGGAGTTATGCGGGAGATGGCTGATCGAGCTGAGCAGGGAGTGTTGCATATGGAGAGAATGGATGAAGAGTGATTGGTGAAAAAGAAAACTGGATCGGGTGTGAGAGGTGTAAGGCTGACAGGAAGACTATGAATAGGATGGATGGACAGTGTGAAGAGAGCGTTAGATGCCAGAGGGATGTCTGTTCAGCAAGGAAGAGTGACTGCGCGTGATAGGGATGGCTGGAGAGAAATTGTGAATGACTAAATGGTGACGACTCCGAGGGGATATTCTCCCTTATTTGCTCTGATCAGCTGATCAGGTCAGGTGTGGTTAAGGAGATGGGTCCATTATGATGTGGCAGGGGTAAACCAGCTTTGCTGTTGGGCCCTCCTGCGGATGTCGCTGATTACATTGCGCAATTGACCCTCGTGCGGTGTGGTGCGGTGAGGATGCCCTTTCTCTCCTTGGGGCTAAGATACGAGAAAATGTGTGTGTGTGGATGAGTAAATTTGGAGAGAGTCATCCTGTCTCGGCTATCTCTCTTTATTGGGGGGAAGCAGCCTAGGTGTATAGATAGATTCCCTGTTTCAGCCTCTTCTTTCTTGTTTCAGTCTCCTTCTCCTTCTCTCCTGTGTGTCATTGCCCTTCATCTCTCCACTGTTTCAGTCCCCTTCTCTTCTCTGTTTCAGTCTCCTTCCCCTTCTCTCCTGTGTTTCAGCCTCTTTTCCTTCTCTTCCCCGTTTCTGTCCCTCAACCCTCTCTTCCCTAGTTTTTGTCCCTCTCCTCTCTCCTGCTTCAACCCTTTCTCCTTGTCTTCCCTGTCGGAACTTCCTTTTCCTTAACTTTTCCGTTTCGATTTCTTTCTCTTCCATACCTCAGTCCCTTTCCGTGTCTTCTTTGTTTCAGCTCCATTCTTCTTTTTCTCCCTGTTTCATTTCCCTTCTCCTTCTCCTCTCCACTTTAATCCCACTGGCCAATTGTGTGCATGAAGGACTGACAGTACCTTCATGCAAAAAACTGCACACCTTCATATTTGTCTTCCTCGGCCTATCCATTCCCCTGACAGTGATCTCCAGTCTTTTAAATCAATGTGACCAGCCATGTCGACGTGAACGAATCTTTACTTATGGCTCTATTTTGTTTCGTTTTCTTTTGATAGGTCAGTACTGTACACGCTTTCAGCCTTTAGTTCTGTCATATTGCATTAAATTAACATTACCTTCACCGTCTCAGTCCTGCTTTCTTTTTCTAACCCATTTCATTTTTCTCCCATTGTCTCACTTCTGTTTCAGTACACGGACTTCATATTTCCAGGCTTTGCCTCAACTTTACTTTTTTCTTTACTTTTTTTCCCTCTTGACCATCCCTTTCCTTTCCGTATTTACATGTTTGTACTTTTTCTTTTCTCTTCCCAGACCCTTGCCTTTACATCCCTTCCGTTGCTCTCCAGGTCACAGTTCATGCCTTAATCATTCAAACGCATCCCCCCTATCCTACCTCAGCTCCTCTGCGCTTCTTCTCCCTTATATATATATATATATATATATATATATATATATATATATATATATATATACACACACACACACACTTCATATATACAGTATATATGCTATTTTTCTTATTCTGACCCCTCTCTCTCTCTCTCTCTCTCTCTCTCTCTCTCTCTCTCTCTCTTCTACTCTTATTTCCCCTTTCTCTCCTCCCCTTCCCCATTCCATTTTTCCTCTCTCTTACATGCTCACTTCCCTCCCTTCTCACTCGCCCACCTCTCATCTTCCTCATGTTTCCTGGTCTTCTTACATCTCCTTTATCTTACCCTTCTTCCTTGTCCCCCTTCCTCTTCTCTCCTAATCCCGGTCTCATCATGTCCTTCTGACTATCTATCCATCCATCTGTTTATCTGTCTGTGTCAGTCTACCTGTCTGTCTGTCCATCTGTCTTCCTCATTCATTCTATCTATCTGTCTGTCTATCTCTTTGTTTATCTGTCTGTCTGTCTGTCCATCTACTGTAAGTCTTTCTACTTGACTATCTATCCACTCATCTGTTTATCTGTCTGTCTGTCTACCTGTCTGTCTGTCTGTCCATCTACGAGTATCTTTCTCTTTCAGTCTTTCGATCTATCAATCTGTCTATCTATCAGTCTGTCTATCTATCCACTTATCTTTTGCCTAACGCCGGATCCGTGATGGATGGTCTCGACGAGACGACCTCTAGGCGTTTCTGTCCCTACTCAGGAACGATCTTTCCAAAAAAACAGCATCCTCCCTAATAAAACTCCCTCCACCTCTCTACCCTCTTCCTTCTCTATCCCACTCCCCTCCCTCCATCCTTCACTTCCCCCTTCACTCTTCCCTCTCCCCTTCACTCTTGCATCTCCCCCTCTTTTTCTCATTCTTCCTCTATCCTCTAATCTCTTTCGCTTTTCTCCCTCCCCTCCTGTCTCTCACTTTTCCCTCTCCTCTCCACTCCCCCTCCACTTTTTGTTCTCCCTTCCACTCCCACCCATTTTTCTCACAACTCTCCTGTTTCTCTCACTCTTCCCTCTCCTCTCCACTCTCCCTCACTCTTTCCTCTTCCCTCCACTCCCACTTTACTCTTTTCTTTCCTCCATTTTATCACTACAAAATTTTCAGTACGCCTGATTGCCGTAGGATCTGGAGGGTGGAGGAGAGCCATTTGTTTTCCAGTCCTTTTTTCAATTTTTTAGAGATTAAGGTCTCTCTCTCTCTCTCTCTCTCTCTCTCTCTCTCTCTCTCTCTCTCTCTCTCTCTCTCTCTCTCTAAGATATTGCCAGCCTCGCCCGTGGAATATTTCATGTATCCTGAAAATACTGCCGATAAAATGTTCCTGTCTTATAACGCCGCCCCGTTGCCTCCTTGACTCGTCCCACCCAGCCCAGCCCAGCCCCGCCCAGCCCCGCCCCGCCCCGGCTCGCCCCGCCCCACCCCACCCCACCCCACCCCACAAGACCCTACCCCTCTCCATCCCACAAGATTCCTTCCCCTCTCACCCATCTCCCCCATCCCTTCCCCTCTCACCCAGCTCCCTCATCCCTGCTCCTCTCCCCCATCCCTTCCCCTCTCACACATCTCCCCCATCCCTTTCCCCTCTCACCCAACCCCCTCATCCTTTTCCCTCTCACCCAGCTCCCCCATCCCTTACCTAGTCACCCAGCTCCCCCATCCTTTCCCCTCTCACCCATCTCTTTCCCTCTCACCTAGCTCTCCCATCCCTTCCCCTCTCACCTAGCTCTCCCATCCCTTCCCCTCTCACCCAACTCCCCCACCCCTTCCCCTCCAGTCCCCATCCCCTCCACCCCTTTCCCTACAGTCCCCATCCCCTCCAGCGCCCCACCTGACACACTTCATAAATAATTTAAATAAAAGTGCGGCATAAATTCCTAAAGAGGCAGCACCAGCAGATTTTCCTCCCCGTCCCTTGTCATAAGATTCCGTGTTTGTATTTAGTTATTTTTATCATTTATCCATTTATTTATCTGTTATTTACGCTATTTTTTATCTACGTATTTAATTTACCTTTGCAAATAACGGGATTAAAAATATAGGTTCCTAAAAAGGCCACACCAGCAGACTTTCCACTTTGTCCCCTTTCGGAAGCTTCCATACTCGTAATTATTATTTGTATCATTTATCGAGCTATTTGCATATATATTTTTATCTGAGTGTCGTTATTTAGCTTCAGAAATACATGGAACAAAAATGTAATATATTAAAAATGCAACAGCAACACATTTTCCAGCCAGTCACTTCTCTGGCGATTATAGTGTTCTATCTTCTTATATTTTTATTTTTACCTTAATTTGTGGTTTGTGAGGGCATCCACCATCTACTCACCGGATGTAGTACTGCTTTTAGGTGACTACACTGGATGACAAGCCAGATCCAGTGCATAGACCAGTATTAATTTGTTGTATAATAATTGGTTTGATAGTCTGTAAATTATCATACCACTTGTTTTATTTACTTCTAGTGGTTATCTTTTATATTTCAAAAGGAACTGGTCCGAGAATATTCTTGTCTTGAGTAATAGCCTCACTTTTCACCTGAAGCGCAGGTATTTTGGGTGCGGCAGTACCGTAAATTACTTATATTACCTCTAGCCTACCTTACATTTATTATACATGTAGGTAGGTGAGGGGGGAGAGAGAGAGAGAGAGAAGGGGGCACTCATTTATTATTCAAAATGTTTTCCCAATTTTTCTGGCACGTATATTATTTCTGATTTTTTCTCAACCTTCTGGGGGGAGAGAGAGAGAGAGAGAGAAGGGAAAATTAAGTGACGGAAGGAGTCTATAGAAAATACTAATGAATATACATAGACAGAGAGAGAGAGAGAGAAAGCAATTAGGACTGGCTGGGTGGAAAGGGGGGGGGGGAGTTGGTTTGTCTAGGTAGGACCCCTTAATTAAACCTCAGATATCCCTCCTTGGCCTTCAGCAGCACGTAGGAAGGTAGGAAAATGTGGAGGAAAGTAGGGACAATCGTGGAGGAAAGCGGGAGGAGAGCAAGGTAATTTTTTGAGGAAAGTGGGAACATTTGTGTTGAAAAGCACCATAACGTTTCGAGAGAGAGGAAGGAAAGTAAGAGAATTTGAGGGAGGAAAAATGATGGAAGTAGGAGAATCTAAGAAGGAAAACGGGAAACAAAACTTTTATGTGCAGAGTGGAGATTAGCAGAAGAATGTGAGGTGAGGCCTGGAAAAAAATAAATAAATAAATAAATAAGGAGGAAAATATGAGAAAATGGAAGAAGAAAGAATATAAGGAGAGGAGAATGAAGAGGGATTCAAAGAAAAGATGGAGAAAATAAATAGGAGAGAAAAGGGAGGAAGAAAGAATATATGGAGAGGAGAAAGAAGAAGGATTAAGAGATGAGGTGGAGAGAAGATAAGAACCAAAAGAATGTGAAAATATCCCACAGAGATTACCGTACATTTTGTTTCACTAAATATATATACACTACAGTTTGCTAAATTTGTGTAGCGCTGATCTTACAATTGACAAACCTGACAATCTTGATGTATAAAAGTACTTGACGGCGTTGTAACTGACTTGCTTTCACTTCCACACAATGAATACTGAATCGTGGTTGTATGAAATTCAGTTAGCGTTAGTTATGTAGTAGGATTGGGTCTTCTTGGTTACTAGTCAAATTAACCATCCGGTCTGACCTCAACTGGCAATCAAATGAGCCGAAAGGGGTTAGGGATGTTCGTTACGTTACAATAAACTCGCTATAGTAACATGAGCGTACTGTGTTGCCAGTTTTTAAGTGAAGTGGTCAACCAAGTCATGTGTGTTGGAATGTGTAGCTAAAGTATAAATAATGGTGTTTTCCATTATGCTAACGATCAGTATGGTTAAATGAAAAATACATGTGAATGAGTTGGAACGGAGGAAGCGTGGTAGATCAAGAAGATTGATGGGTATGGTAAATGAGTGCAGGGCCGTAATTTCTGGTGGGCTAGGGGTGTTATAGCCCCCCACTGTTTTCTGTATATAAATTTGTCAAAACTTCAACTAAAGTTGAGAGTTCAGTACGGTAACACCTCAAGAAACTGATCAAGTCTGTAAGTAAAATATGATACTGTATGTCGAATATTATCATAAATCTTGTTGGCACAACTACTTGAGACTCACCGTGGTAGGGTTATGACGTTTGTCAATGTTTACGTTGTGTGGGAATGCTCTTCTTGTCATTCGCCAAGTGATGTGTATAGCTGTCTGTTGCCTTCTGGCCTGTGAATATTTTCTCTCTATTGTGTTTATAATTAGGTTCCTGTGTGTTGTTATTGTAACTCGATCTACAGAGTGAGTAACTTACTTGAGGAGCACAATGACCCACAACCGGTTAAACCACACAATGTGTCTGAGTGCTCATTCTAAGAGACTTGACAGTCTTGATCTGAAGGCGGTTCTGAACGAATTTATTGGCACGACGGAGAGAAGAAAAGCCATGTTGGCTCGTGTTTGACATACTGAATAAATGCTTATAATTGTGCATATCGTATGCTGGAATCTGTATATTTTAAGATCAAGTTTTTATGATGCAGTGCAAAGTGTGTGTGTGTGTGTGTGTGTGTGTGTGTGTGTGTGTGTGTAGCAAATACTTGTTGTTATAGAAGATGAGTGACCTTTAATATGAAAGAAAACAACTTTGGGCTTATAAAGCTGACCTTCAAAATAAAAAGGAGTAAAGATTGGAGTGGTTTTCTTGAAAATTCAAACAATTCTACGCGTGTCTGATCGAATATTTCTAAATTTGATCCAAATTGATAAACAAAATCACATAGTACTTAGATTATTATTATTTTTTTATCATTTCCAAATAATGGCAGAGTAGTATATTTCAACCTGAATCCCTCCGCAGACGTGTAGGAACAATCTTGATAAGGGTGCAGCATACTGCAACAAAAATGTAAAATGGCCAGATTATTAAACTTAGTCACAGTTTGAGTCGAAAGTTCAGATTATCAGAAAGTAAAGCCTATTATTTAAACACCCAGCTCCATCACTAAACATACATGCCTCATTAAGCAACAGCATTTAGGTAGAATCAAACTGAAAAATACTGGATGGTCTGCAGACTTAAGCGTTTCGGTTACTTTTAAGTTTGTAGTAAGGAGGTATATACATTTTGTCTAGCCCCCCCCCCCCCCAAATCTGTTGAAAATCACGGGCCTGGAGTATGTGAGTATGTGAGATATGGAGATTGATGAGGGTTGGGAAGTAACGGGTATTAATTGTTTGGATGTATTTATTACGGAGGAGCACATGAGGACTTCACACCCATGTTTTAGCTTCATAATCGACGCACTGACTCCATCCAGCACGTCAATAAAGCAAATTACTCCCCAAAATGTATGCAGATTGTCAGGCCTGTGAGGTGGTGCCAAGGTTCCGGAAGCTTCAGCAGTGAGGGAAGTAGTTTGTGACCATCATAACGGACCAGGCTGTTGATATTACTCCCGCTACAGCGTTTTCTCTCACCTTGTTTTCTGGACCCTACCTCACCCAAGCCGTAGGTGGAAGAAAGACGGTGGTGATGATGGTGAGCGCTGAAAACACGGAATTAATAGCCATTATCGCAGACTAGTCCAGCAAGTAACAACTCATAACTCTCCCTTCTTGAGGTGCCAGATGGTCTCATACAGCCCTCAAGATTGATTGTGTAAATGGAAAAAATCGTTTCAGTTAAGTATGAGTAGTACTGCCTATTAATTGTAAATACGTAATGTAAGTCATAATTGCTAGCGTCATACTGTAGTATTACTCGACCAATTCCTCTCCTTGTCCCACACCGTTAATTCTTACCCTCACATATACTGGTAAACTTTCCTCCCTCCGTTCCATCCCGTTGTTCAGGCTACTTTTCGCATTGTTAAGTATAACCCACACACTTTTCTTTCCTTCCAGTAATATGTTACGTTAATATCTGCAACGTTAACAACAGATCCTGTATAACATATTGAAATACAACATGGGTGATGTTAAGAATGTGTTAGACCTTAAGACAAGAGGTTTGCTAAGGTCTGTGGTGCTACTACACGCACCTGAAATATTCGACTGACAGTGGGAAATGAGGCATAGGGTTTCGTTCAAGCACCATCTCTGTGGTTCTTCGTGCCGATCATATGCTTCGAGCAAATGTGGTCGCTTATTTCCACATTTTCGGTGCTGCGGACACCATCTGCATTTTACAAACAAACTTCTTGATAGCAAAATACACGTATATTTACATCAGAGCAAGTATATTTTTATGCCAGTGCATTTATTATATACAAAAAAAAAAAAAAAATCAAACATACACGCTATGCATGAGTCATTGTCCTCGGACTATCTAGCAACTAAGGCCTCAAAATAATTGCCACGTATATTGACGGCAAACCACATGCTACATTGTCAGGTTAGATAAATGTAGCGTTGTCTGTTACTGGTTAATCATAGTTATTTAGCCACTTCACCTAAGTACTGACAGCACCGTTCAAGTAAGTTACTAGCACCAACGAACATTTCAGTAAGTGAAGGCTGTCAAGTGTACCAACTGCAAAACTTACCCTATTCACCTACACTGTCCTGACATTAAATTGGCGTATTGGACATAGTACTTTGAAGACTCATTATAATATTCCACTTTAAACAAAGTTTTGATTTAATTTAAGTACTGACAAGGAGAGGAATGTTCTGTTCATGAAAGCCTTAGAGTCGAAACCTAAAATGTCTCGAACCTGCCAAACCGTGAACAAACTTTTGCGTAAGCGACACACGGTAGTACCTGGTTAGCCACGAGAGGATAACACGGCGGGAATAAGACGTACTATATTCTAGCTGGAAGTTTCGAGAGGATGAACACAGTGGTCTTATGACATTATATTTTCACTTGTTAATTATGGAAGGATAAACATAGCGGTCATAAGTCATACTGCATATATTTTAACTTTTTAACCACGGGATAATCAATATGTTGCCCAAAAACTAGCTTGTTAACCGAAAGTGACTACACACAGTGGTCGTAATGATGTACAGTGATACTCATATTCTCGCAGAGCTGAACCACCATATCTGCAACCAGGATGAGTCACCATTCTGGAATCGGGTAAGTGAATCTCTGTTTATTTCTAGCCAGTTCGTAGTTAGGATCACTTGACAAGATGGGCATTACGACGTATGAAAATCAACAAGCGTAATTGTGAGGACGAGAGGGATCAGACTAAGAGAATGTGAAGAGGAAAAATAAAAGGACGAGTAGCAGAGACAAGAGGAAGAAAATCCGGGTATACAGACGAATGAAAGTACGAAAACGAAGGAGACATGGAGATAAATAAGGTTAGGTTGGGAGGAAAAGAGAAGCAAAAGGGACGAAAGAAACTGAGAGGCGGGAGAGAACAAGTGGAAGTAAATATTTAGAGACAGACAGACGGGCAGACAGGTATAGAGGGGGGGGGGGAGTAGTCAAGGATAGGAAGCAAGGAGAAATCAAGAGGGTATTGTTATTGATCATCCCCAGTCTGTCAGGCCGAGTAAGCACATCAACCGCAGGCAAGCAACCGACCTGTGAAGCGAGCCGATGTTCCCTTCCAGCTGATAGTGACTCGCCACAGCGAAACGCAAAGGGATGGGAAAAAAAAAAAGTCATAATTTTAGGTAGCAGTATGGACTACAGTAAAAGAAACGAACCAGGAAATGAAGAGTGAACATTCTCTCTCTCTCTCTCTCTCTCTCTCTCTCTCTCTCTCTCTCTCTCTCTCTCTCTCTCTCTCTCCTTTCACCCCGACCCACTCGAGTGTCCAAAAGATCCCAGTGGAGACTGGGCTGCTTGAAAAGTTTTACTTCTTCACAATCTGGCTGTCTCTGTCTGTCTGTCTGTCTGTCTGTCTGTCTCTCTCTCTCTCTCTCTCTCTCTCTCTCTCTTTCTCTGCCTGCTAGTGTCATTGTCACGGCTACTGTCACTGTTACTTATGTCACTGCCACTGCTATTCTCAGTCACAGGTACTATTACTTTCACTGCTACTGTCACAGTTCCTTTCAGTGTCACTGCCATTGCCATTGTAACTCATTGTCATTGTTTCTGTCACTCATTGCCATTGTCAGTGTTATTATCACTGTTACTGGCATTCACTCTACTCCAATGCCACTGTCCACATTCCTGTTACTGCCATTCATTGTCATTGCCACCCACTATCACTGCCACTTTAACTTACTGCAACTGTCACGCTGCAGTTGCCACTCAGGCACAGTCACTGTCACTTTCACTTATTGCTACTGTCTTTGTTAGTCACCTGCTGTCACTCAGTATCACTGTCATTGCCACCCAGTGTCACTTCCACGACCGTTGCGTCACAGCTTGTCATTCCCATGTACTGTCACTGTTAGTCACTGCCACTACCACTGCCCTTATCAGTGTCACAGCAAGTAACTCGGTGTCAAAGTCACTGCCACTGCCACTATCACTCACTGCCACGGTCATTATCAGTATCGTTGTCCCTCTCCCTGCCTCTGCCACTGAACTGCCACTTTACTTGACCCTGTCCCTGTCATTTTTTCCCTGTTCCTATCGCAGTCTGTCACTGTCACTTTCCCTGTCCTTTTCCCTGCCCCGGTCTGTCCCTGTCACATGCTCTCAGTACCACAATCTCTCTCTCTCTCTCTCTCTCTCTCTCTCTCTCTCTCTCTCTCTCTCTCTCTCTCTAACGGTGCTGCAATTAAGGACGTCTTCAGTTTAGGTCGTGTGAAATCGAGTAATTAAGTAACATTTTTTCTGGAGCGCATTGTTTTTTGTCTGGCGAGAGAGTGAGTAGTGCAGACGTGGTGACTGACTGACGCAAGTGTGTGTGTGTGTGTGTGTGTGTGTGTGTGTGTGTGTGTGTGTGTGTGTCTGTCTGTCTGTCTGTCTGTCTCTCTGTCTCTCTCTCTCTCTCTCTCTGCCTGTCTTGGATCTCCTCATGTTTGTCAATAAAATCTCTTCAAAGGATCTATTTTCTGCCCACACTGGTCTCAACACTCACGAGGCATAAGAACCTGATTGTGTACCTCCTGTTGTTTTCAAAAACTGTGCCTCTTTGCTGACACCCTACCTAGGTACCCTCTACAGGTTGCCCTTCCCTGCCAACTTGTACCTTTCATTCGTGCTGAAAGTTTGCACGCTTTCAGCCTGTCCCGAACAAGGGTAACCGTTCCCTGCCCTGTATGTATTTCCCAATGGCTTTAATATCTTATATCTAAAGTCTTTGAATCTTTCTTTACTAGGAAGATCTTGAAAAATCTCTCCTCCCATAGCTTTTTTTTTTTTTTTTTTTTTTTTTTTTTTTCCCCTCGACTGCCAGTATGGGTTCTACCATGGAATCTGCAGTAGCAACCTTCTCACTTTTCTCTGACAACTGGCCATCATCCTTTTGGGACCTTTGCCAACGCTCTCGACATTTCAGAGGCTCTCGACTGAGCCAGGCACAAATCCTTAAGCATCCAAACTGTCCTCTTACGATTTCAATCCTTCCATTTGTTCTTTCATCTCTAGCTTCGTTTCTTGCCGTCCTAAGCTGTTGTTGTATATGGCCACTGTTCCTCTTCTAAAGCTATCAGTATTGGTGTTCCTTAGGATTGTATCCTGTCACCAGCTCCCTTCCTTCTTTTCATCACTGATCTTGACGTACATATCTATCCGTATTCACTGAAATGCTGATGACTCAGCTCTTCACATTTCTATCCGCATCTTTCAGCGTCCTTCACAACAGTTGCTTCAGCAGTTACGGGATGAGTCTATGGCACATAAAATTTCTGATTTAGATATTTTTAATTGGGAGGAAAAGAAGCATTGCCTTTAAGCAAAAAGAAGAAGAAAAAAAAAAAATCAATTCCTACACTTTTCAAACTGCCACTCTTCCATTGGAATATTCGGTAATATTCGTCAATACACAGCTCAGACTTACATGTTCTCTTAATTTTCCTTGGGTTTCATTCTCTCAACACCTTATGGAAAGTTCATGTTACCTCCCTTGCAAAATCCAATTTCAGGAGATTAGGAGTGGTAAACCAGCTGCATGTTATCTTTACCCTTGTGCAGCTGTTGACTGTGGACAAGGGGGATATTTATCTCATTAACTCCCCTCCCCTTACTAACTTACTTCAGTGTCCCTTTCGCCGCAGTGTTGCATGTCATCTTTTTTCCAGCACTACTTTAGTGGTCAGTGCTCTTCTGATCTGTCTGCTCACATCTCTCTTCAATTATGGCGGGATAATAGCAGCATATTGGCAGCGCACTCTTACCCCTTCTCTGTTCAACTCTTTAATATAAAGGTTAGCCAATGCTCTTGGTCATTCATGAATGCACCTGTGGAACTACATTTCTCAGTCTGTATTTCCTTGTGACTGCCCCCCCCCCCCCATCGTTTATACACAGGGTGTCCAGGTATCTTGAATTAAATGGATCATGAATTAGGTTTCCCTTTTTCTGTTTTTGTTGGAAAATATAATCGTGCACGACATAGCTTTTGGTTCTCTTTCGTTTGCATAAAACAATACGGTAACAAGTCTTTCGTGTCTGCAGTTGTCTGTCTCTCGGCCTGTCTGTCTCGATCTGTTTATCTGCGAAACTGAATGTTTATATGCATTCCTTTTGTCTATGATTGTTTGAACTCTGCTTTCTCTGAATGTGACTAAGCGAGTATATAAATTTTAAGTCTCTTTGAGTGTGTGTGTTTGACTGAGTGATGGTTCTGGGAGCTGTGTGGGAGTCAGGTTAGCGGCGTGTGTGTGCTGGTCTGAGTGTATGACTGATCATCTGTCAGATCTGTGACTGTTTCCGACATGCTCTTTGATGATCTCGTGTCTCGTTGTCGGAGTATCAGTGTATTGTGTTTTCCACTGCGCTCTCTCTCTCTCTCTCTCTCTCTCCCCGTAAACCCCCGAGCAGTTAATACTACTTTAGGGAAATTCCGCCTGCATTGCTCAGTAGTAAGTATTGTACTGTGGAGTAGGTTATGGTAAGTTAGATTTGGTTAGGGTAGGTTATTTAGACTGGGTTAAGTTGGGTTAGGTTAAGTTTAAGGCTGGCATGGTGTTGGCAAGGTTTGGTGAGACATTGACAGAACCAGGTAGTTAGAGGTGAAGAAAATTAATAGTGATGGTATGGTGATGGTGGTTATGGTTACAGTAGTAGTCTGCTGTCTGCTGCCACGCGAGTTTCATTCAAAGTTGAGACATAGGACTGTTTGACAGTATTTATTTCTTCAAAACAGCATTTACGGATCTCCCACAAAACCCACTGACAGACACATATATAACTAGTATCCTCACATCAGACCTCTCTGAGACAGCCCTAGCGTGTATTCAGTATGGACGGTGAGGTTAGCGCATAGGAAGAGTTAGAGCTGCTCCGGTTGAACGGTGCCCCTTCAGATTCAGTCGGGCTCTTTCAGTCCCTTAAGGTTCATTTATTTCCAATATATATATATTCAGTTTCAGTTAAGTCAGTGTAGGTTCGTTCAGCGCCATTCAAGTTCAGTTCTTTTCTTTCAGGTTCAGCTGTGTCCATTCAAGGCTTTTATATTCAGTCGTTGCTCATTCTGGTAAAAACGGATTGTCACACCATTCGAGTTAGCTTCATCAGTTCTAATCGTTCTTCAATGTCAGTCACATTCACATCAAAGTACGCCAGTTCATAACTTTCAGTCACTTTTGGGGTTTCAGGTCGCTTTAAGTCCATCATGTGGATTTAAGTCAAGATCGATTCATGTTGTGTCTGTAAAGTCATATGCACAGAATCAGCCCTATCAGTGTAGCGGCTTTAGAGATATAGCATTCAGATCTTTCACGTCGTTTTAGATCCATCCAATCATTTCAGAGACTTAGAGATCGTTCCAAGTTATTCGTATGGAGGAGTATGCCAAAAATCACCCATATCAATACAATGATCTTTCTTATACAAATGGGTGGAGTGAGGAGAGTTGCGTGAGTGGGATAGGATGGAATGACGGTGGGTGACGGAGCACGATATGGGGAGGCATGTCAGATTATGGGCGTTGTAGATCATCTGGTAGTCGAGGCAGGCATTTTTCTAGATATACACATCACAGCAAAAATAAGTAGAGTAAGAGGATACGAGTTGGTGAGATGGACTGTGATGCTAGTGGATGATGGGGTATTTAGGAGGATGTATGTGTTATGATGATGAGTGTTGTAAGTAGGCTGATGAGACGCAAGTCAGAAGTGGGAGAGAGAAAAGAAATGGGTAGCTTGGAAGAAAGAAAGAAGTGAGGTAGGGGTGATGGACTAAGGTGCTGGTGAGTTGTGGGGAAGGACAAAACGACCATACCCTGTGAATATAGGGGTTGTATGAAGGACCCTATTGTCAGTGGGACATACATTTCTTTAGAATTCTATGTACAGGGAAGAAAAAGGGTGGAATGGGCGAAGAGAATGGTCAGGATGTGCGAGAATGGCGACAGGTTGTAGGGCAGAGCGTGGGTAATGCTCTCTGTGAAAGTGGCCGTTGTATGTTGCTTGGTGTGAGTATGGCACTGTAATTGAAAGCCTCAAGGCAAAGTTAGGCACGCATAGGTTTTGTGTACCTGAGGTCACTTCAGTATCATTTTTTAACTTAAACTTTATGTAAGCTTGCTTGTTTTTTTCTTTTATCTTCACTTTTACAGCTACCAAAAACTTCACAACCACAGCGGCATGGTTCTTAGTGTGAACTACGAAGAAACAAATCATCCTGATAATAAGCTGCTGTGGAGAACTGCTTATCGTGAGAATGAATAGGTATACGACCCCTGGCGTCTCATCGCGAAGATGAAAATTATTTTGTCTTAGTTTGGTCAGGTATCACAGGAATTATTACAATTAATATTATCCACGGTGGGAGTTATTTAGGGGATCCGTTATCCGTCAAGTAACAGTTTGTGGTTGTAGTTACAGGCTAGGCGAATTGTTGGTGCAGGCAGTTATTGGAATGGCCCTCTACTTAGGTCAAACAGTTATTGGCACTGATAACTAATCGCACCCATACTCCCCTGATCAGTTATCGGTGAAGGCGGGAGGTAGAGGGGCGAACAGGCCAGGCAAGTAACGAGGAAGGTAACGAGATATCGGACGAACAAGGTAGTTATTGGACCCCACGCTGGTGATTTGTTCCTCTCCAGAGGCCCTAACCACCGCTAATTGCCTGTAATCCCTTCAGTCCGATGAGGGATTTTACTGGTTTTAATCGTACCACTTTGGGTCGACACAAGGCCTCTCTTACTGACAGGGTCATTGAGGTCTATTTCTAACTCCTATTCGCCACAAAACTCCCCTTAACTTAATTAAATCGTCTGGTGGTTGCAATATATTATAAGTTTAAAGCTACCAACATTCCCACCCTAATCTGGATGGTCTGTATTGAAAAATTTTAATAATAATAATAATAATAATAATATAATAATAATAATAATAATAATAATAATAATATAAAAATAATCTCCAACACTCAGAGGTAATTGTTCCCACCTTTCCTCTCAGAATTTGGTAAACTGTACGGAGTCCTGTTTCCGTAACTATCTAAATACGTGTGTTTGCATGGTTTCACCCTTGCCCCCATAAAACCCCTTAAATTGCCTAAATCCCCCAAATGAGAAAGGTGTTGAGGGTACTTGTATAAGGAACAGTTGTACCAACTTTGAAAGAAAAAGTAAGTGGATGAAGATTTAAAGTATTGGTACCGGTACCAAATGAAAACAGTCAGGCAAAATGGAACAGCAAACACGGTATGGTCTCGACAGTAGTGTGCAGACCATATAAATATGTTATTGTAATGAGGGTTAACCCCTTCAGTATGATGGCAGTCATTATTCTTCATAATTTATGTCAGAGCGATTTTATTCAGCTTGGGAGACTATTCGAACGGGGAAGATTAAATAAAGATCTTATGGACTTTTTACTACTGCAGGTCTTCTCATAGGTCTAATAAAATCATCCGGAAAAACAAGAATACAAATAAAAACGACCACCTTATATTCAGCTAGAGAACGTTAATCATAATCTTATTAAAACACGACAGTTTTTATACAATATCAGGAAGACCTTTCAGACTGGTGGGGTTTTGAAGGCAGCATCTCACCCCTGCAGTCCAAAAGCCTCTCTTCCAGTGATTAAAATCGTCTGGAGATAAAAAGAGCAGACAAAAGCAGACGTCCCCGCATTCATGGTAGTAATCTATTTAACCTTCCTCCCTGCCCCAGTTTCTCTCCGCCATTTAACTTCCACTTTTAATTTCCCGTTTATCATTTTTTTTTTTTAATAGTTTTCGTTATTTTTTCACTTATTTTCTCGATGGCTTCCTCATCAGCAATTCCACTTATTTTATTGCTATTATTTCCCTTTCATCACTTTGCCCTTCCCATTTTCCTTTATCTTTTCCAGTTATAATGTTTCCTTTTATCCAGTTCCCATTCCTTTAATCATTTTCCTCTTTCATTTCCCCTTTGTCATTTCCACTTATGGCTTTCCTTTATCATTTTCGTTTTTCATTTCCGTCCCCCTCCTCCCGGCCAATTCTGACGGCCTATCTACGCAATTCCAGCGCTGAGTCTCCTGAGTTATGCATTATTCCTGTCCTCCCCAGTTGTGTGGTAAAGAGAGAGAGAGAGAGAGAGAGAGAGAGAGAGAGAGAGAATTATTACATTCCTTGATCCTCTTCTGCACTTCACACAAGACCCTTGTTTATTAAATATATTCACTTTTGTTTACTTCCTTTAGTGGATTTTCTTGTCATATATTAAGTCACACATTACTTCCGGCTTTGATGTGTATAGCTCAGTTGATTTCTTTTTTTTTTTATTCCTCCTCTCTCCCGTTTCTGGTCAGGTTATGAAGTGTAATAATATTTTTCCCGATAAATATATTCTTGTGAAACTTTCTAACATTCCATTTACGTAGTTTAAGCTGGTCTTTCAAACCTTTCAGTATGATGACGTCTAGTTTTTATCCATTGTTACTGATCCCAGACGCTTATAATCAACTTGGGAGAGAGGTCAAGTAGTGAAGGTTTAATGAAGGATATATCAGACCTCTCCAGTTTGTAAAATCTATCCTAAGCAATGTAGGAGTGTCTGGTGTTAAAAAGAATACTGTATTAAAGTCGCTCTGTCATGCTGTTGACCTAATATTAAAGGGTCTGCTCTTATACAGTGTCTGATCCTCTATACAGTCTTTATGCTCACTGATCTTTCACACACTGTCTCATCCTCTATACACTGTCTTATACACACTTTTTTATACGCTGATTCTCTGTACGATGTCAAACGCACTGTACAGTGTCTCTATACACTGTTTGATCATCTATACACTTTATATACTGTCTCTGTACGCTGTTGGATCATCTGTACCCTCTGTACACTCGCTGATCTTCCAAACTGTCTCAATACACTGTTTGATAAT
>NC_136978.1:19719662-19832162 GCF_032717465.1 Coenobita brevimanus
AATGACCTAAAACCAAGCAAGCAGTGCACCAAGGCAGTTAAAATTGCAAACAAGCTGGTGGGTTTTATTGGAAGAACTTTTGAGTTTAAATCGGAAAAAGTCATACTTGCCTTGTACAACTCGCTAGTGCGCCCCCACCTTAAGTATTGTGTGCAATTCTGGTCTCCGTACTACAGAAAGGACATTGAAAAATTAGAGAAAATTCAGCGAAGAATCACAAAAATGATACCACGACTTAGAAATAAACCATACGAGGAACGCCTTGAAGAACTTAAATTAGTTAGCCTAACGAAGCGCAGGTTAAGAGGGGACCTTATTGAAGTTTTCAGAATTATGAAGGGATATGACAACTTAGACGTGAATAAATATTTTGATATAGACCGGTCGAGTCAAACCAGAAGTAATGGCTTCAAAATTATGGGAAAGCGTTTCCAAACCCATGAAGCAAAATACTTCTTCTTTAACAGAGTTGTAAATATCTGGAACAGATTACCCTCAGATACCGTGAACAGTATCTCAATTGAGACAATCAAAAACAAAATAGACAAGTATTTGCATGAGAATCCTCAGCTGACTCTGTTTCTGTCTGAATAACTTGTTTTTATTGCTACGTGTAAGTTCATTCCCCTCTTGTCTACAAGACACCCCTTAAACAAAGTACCCGTACGTAGTGTCGCGTCACGTTATTTACATTATTCAATTTATTCAGTGCAAATAAAGTAATATAAACACAGTTTAGGATCTGCACAGATAGCCCTGAGTTAACGGTCACTACTCTTACTTCCGACCTGTGATGGGCTGTGGATCACTGAGGGTCCCTGTTAGTCAAGTGGCCACCATCTGGATTTTTTAAATGTACCAGGGGTCACTGCTTCAGGATGAAACTTGTGTACTTGTCCCACATGGGAGAGTTCCTTGTCTCAGTGGAGTGAACGGAGTTAGGGCCTGATTGACTGCTGCCTACCTTAAAAGCGCCAGACAAGGCTGCCACACCACCCCTAAACATCCACACTGTGCAGTCCCCTCGCGTCTACAGGACACCTCGTAAACTCAACATCGCTTCGCATCATGTCATTATACATTTTTTTATTTACTCAATGCAAATGAGGTAATATACAGTAAGCACAGATTAGGATCTGCACAGATAGCCCTAAGTTAACGGTCACTACTCTTACTTTCGACCTGTGATGGGCTGTGGATCACTGAGGATCCCCGTTAGTCAAGTGACCACCATCGGGATTTTTTTAATGTACCAGGGGTCACTGCTTCAGGATGAAACTTGTGTACTTGTCCCACATGGGGGAGTTCCCTGTCTCAGTGGAGTGAACGGAGCTATTGCCTGATTGACTGCTGCCTCCCTAAAAAGCGCCAGGCAAGGCTGCCGCACCACCCCTAAACATCCACTCTGTGCATTGCACATCCACACTGTGCACTGTGCAGTCCCCTTTGTCTAAGACACACGTCTTATATATTTTTCAATTTCCCCAATGCAAAGAACCTAATATAAGCACAGATTAGGATCTGCACAGATAGCCTGGAGTAAACGGTCACTACTCTTACTTTCGACCTGTGATGGGCTGTGGATCACTGAGGGTCCCTGTTAGTCAAGTGACCACCATCGGGATTTTTTTTAATATACCAGGGGTCACTGCTTCAGGATGAAACTTGTGTACTTGTCCCACATGGGAGAGTTCCTTGTCTCAGTGGAGTGAACGGAGCTAGGGCCTGATTGACTGCTGCCTCACTAAAAAGCGCCAGGAATGGCTGCCGCACCACCCCTAAACATCCACACTGTGCAGTGTGTAGTTTCCACGTTATGTCCACAGACTTCGCATTAACTCAGTGTACCAGTTTATAATGTCATGCTTTAACTATTAGTTTATTTGATTACTTTCTCTTTCAGGTTACTCAATCGGGTAGCTTATAGACAAAGTATTGTAGAATGTGACTTTTCCTTTCCAGTATTTCCTATGAAATTTCCATGTCAGTTTTTCCATGCTGCATGGTGGTTTTTCTCACTTTTTCCTGGAGGGTTTGGTGGTGGGGGGAGCCTTCTTGCTTTACTATCCTTATCCTTCAACATGTAGAGTTAGATCTTGTAGTCATAGTTTTCTCTAACAAGCAGCCTCGAAAGGACCATAAGGTCTGTTGCTGTTTGCTTTCCTGTGTAATCCTGTGTAATCCTCCTCCTCCTCCTCCACCATCTTTCTCACCTACCACACCACTCCTTTTCCTTCACTCTTTTCCTTCCTCCCATTTTCTCTCCCTGTTCTTACTTCTCTCCTAATCTCCTCGTCCTTCCTTTCCTCCACTTCTCTCTCCCTCCTTCTCTTTTCTGTTCTCTCCTTCCCTACACCATTTTCCTTTCCTCTGCTTCCCTCTCTCCCTCCTTCAACTTCTCTTCTTTCCTCCACTTTTCTCTCCTTCCCTCTACTTTTTTCTCCATTCTTCCAGGGTTTTCCCTCCCTCCTCCAATACTTTTCCTCAGTCTACTTTCCTCTTTCTCTCTCCATTTACCTTTTCCATCCTTCACGTCCTCTCCTCCTTTCCCCCCTTTCTCTCCCTCCACTTTTCTCTCCCTTCAATTTTGTCTCTCATTTTCTCTGCCTCCAGTAATCTCTCCGTCCCTTTAATATTCTCTCATTTTCTCTGCCTCCAGTAATCTCTCCGTCCCTTTAATATTCTTTCCCTCTCTCTCTCTCTCTCTCTCTCTCTCTCATTTTTTCTCTCTGCCTCCAGTAATCTCTCCGTCCCTTTAATATTCTCTCTCTCTCTCTCTCTCTCTCTCTCTCTCTCTCTCTCTCTTTCCCCACGTACTTTTCTCATCCTCTCCCCACACCTCCATCCCTCCCTCGGCTTTCCTCTCTCCTTCCTCTGAATTTTTTCTCCCTCCTTCCACTTTTCCCTCCCTCCCTCTCCATTTTTCTCTCCCTACCCCCAATTTTCTCTCCCTTCCTCCAATTTTCTCTCCACCATTGACCTACTTTCTTCCACATTCTCAGAAATTCCTCTCGCCCAAAAAATACTCCTCCGGTATTCTCTCTCTCTCTCTCTCTCTCTCCTCTACCTCTTTGGCTCCTTCCCTCCATCACTTTCTTCCACTCCATCCCCTCTCTCCTTCTTTGCTTGTTTCCTCTCCTTAATGTCTTTCCACCTCCTTTCTCCCCCTTTCCTTCCTTTACTTTCATTTCCACATTTTTCCTGCCCTTCTACTTAGTTTCCTTCCTCTCCTTCCTTCTCCCTCTCCTTCCTCATACCTCTCCTTCCTACTCCCTCTCCTCCCTTTTCTCTCTCCATCCTTCTCCCTCTCCCTCCTTCTCCCTATCCCTCCTTCTCCTTCTCCTTCCTTCTCCCTCTCCTTCCTTCTCCCTCTCCTCCCTTTTCTCTCTCCCTCCTTCTCCCTCTCCCTCCTTCTCCCACTCCTTCCTTCTCACACTCCTTCGTTCTCCCTCTCCCTCCTTTTCCCGCTCCTTCCTTCTCCCATCCTTTTCTTGTTTACTTTTCCACATTCTTCTTCTCCTCACGCTCTCCTCCCACTTCCTTCCTCCACCTTCTTCTTCTCCTTCCTCCTCCTCCCCTCTCTCCTTCGCCTTCTCTCCACTTATTTCTCTCTCTCTCTCTCTCTCTCTCTCTCTCTCTCTCTCTCTCTCCTCCTCCTCCTCCTCCTCCTCCTCCTCCTCCTCCTCCTCCTCCTCCTCCCCCTCCCCCTCCTCCAAATTTGCAATGATACTAAAATAACCAGTAAAGTAACTTCAGAATTACAGTGGCAGCAGTTACAAAATGACCTTAATACTTTAGCAAACTGGGCAGAAAAATGGCAAATGAAATTCAACACAGAAAAATGTAAAGTACTTCACATTGGAAGTAACAACGTCCATGCGAATTACAAACTGAACAATATCCAGTTATCAAGTACAGACAATGAAAAGGATCTTGGTGTGATAATATCAAATGACCTAAAACCAAGCAAGCAGTGCACCGAGGCAGTTAAAATTGCAAACAAGCTGGTGGGTTTTATTGGAAGAACTTTTGAGTTTAAATCGGAAAAAGTCATACTTGCCTTGTACAACTCGCTAGTGCGCCCCCACCTTAAGTATTGTGTGCAATTCTGGTCTCCGTACTACAGAAAGGACATTGAAAAATTAGAGAAAATTCAGCGAAGAATCACAAAAATGATACCACGACTTAGAAATAAACCATACGAGGAACGCCTTGAAGAACTTAAATTAGTTAGCCTAACGAAGCGCAGGTTAAGAGGGGACCTTATTGAAGTTTTCAGAATTATGAAGGGATATGACAACTTAGACGTGAATAAATATTTTGATATAGACCGGTCGAGTCAAACCAGAAGTAATGGCTTCAAAATTATGGGAAAGCGTTTCCAAACCCATGAAGCAAAATACTTCTTCTTTAACAGAGTTGTAAATATCTGGAACAGATTACCCTCAGATACCGTGAACAGTATCTCAATTGAGACAATCAAAAACAAAATAGACAAGTATTTGCATGAGAATCCTCAGCTGACTCTGTTTCTGTCTGAATAACTTGTTTTTATTGCTACGTGTAAGTTCATTCCCCTCTTGTCTACAAGACACCCCTTAAACAAAGTACCCGTACGTAGTGTCGCGTCACGTTATTTACATTATTCAATTTATTCAGTGCAAATAAAGTAATATAAACACAGTTTAGGATCTGCACAGATAGCCCTGAGTTAACGGTCACTACTCTTACTTCCGACCTGTGATGGGCTGTGGATCACTGAGGGTCCCTGTTAGTCAAGTGGCCACCATCTGGATTTTTTAAATGTACCAGGGGTCACTGCTTCAGGATGAAACTTGTGTACTTGTCCCACATGGGAGAGTTCCTTGTCTCAGTGGAGTGAACGGAGTTAGGGCCTGATTGACTGCTGCCTACCTTAAAAGCGCCAGACAAGGCTGCCACACCACCCCTAAACATCCACACTGTGCAGTCCCCTCACGTCTACAGGACACCCCGTAAACTCAACATCGCTTCGCATCATGTCATTATACATTTTTTTATTTACTCAATGCAAATGAGGTAATATACAGTAAGCACAGATTAGGATCTGCACAGATAGCCCTAAGTTAACGGTCACTACTCTTACTTTCGACCTGTGATGGGCTGTGGATCACTGAGGGTCCCTGTTAGTCAAGTGACCACCATCGGGATTTTTTTAATGTACCAAGGGTCACTGCTTCAGGATGAAACTTGTGTACTTGTCCCACATGGGGGAGTTCCCTGTCTCAGTGGAGTGAACGGAGCTATTGCCTGATTGACTGCTGCCTCCCTAAAAAGCGCCAGGCAAGGCTGCCGCACCACCCCTAAACAGCCACTCTGTGCATTGCACATCCACACTATGCACTGTGCAGTCCCCTTTGTCTAAGACACACGTCTTATATATTTTTCAATTTCCCCAATGCAAAGAAACTAATATAAGCACAGATTAGGATCTGCACAGATAGCCTGGAGTAAACGGTCACTACTCTTACTTTCGACCTGTGATGGGCTGTGGATCACTGAGGGTCCCTGTTAGTCAAGTGACCACCATCGGGATTTTTTTTAATATACCAGGGGTCACTGCTTCAGGATGAAACTTGTGTACTTGTCCCACATGGGAGAGTTCCTTGTCTCAGTGGAGTGAACGGAGCTAGGGCCTGATTGACTGCTGCCTCACTAAAAAGCGCCAGGAATGGCTGCCGCACCACCCCTAAACATCCACACTGTGCAGTGTGTAGTTTCCACGTTATGTCCACAGACTTCGCATTAACTCAGTGTACCAGTTTATAATGTCATGCTTTAACTATTAGTTTATTTGATTACTTTCTCTTTCAGGTTACTCAATCGGGTAGCTTATAGACAAAGTATTGTAGAATGTGACTTTTCCTTTCCAGTATTTCCTATGAAATTTCCATGTCAGTTTTTCCATGCTGCATGGTGGTTTTTCTCACTTTTTCCTGGAGGGTTTGGTGGTGGGGGAAGCCTTCTTGCTTTACTATCCTTATCCTTCAGCATGTAGAGTTAGATCTTGTAGTCATAGTTTTCTCTGTAACAAGCAGCCTCTAAAGGACCATAAAGTCTGTTGCTGTTTGCTTTCCTATGTAATCCTCCTCCTCCTCCTCCCCCTCCTTCTCCTTCTCTTCCTCCTCCTCCTCCTCCTCCTTCTCCTCCTCCTCCTCCTCCTCCTCCAGCATCTTTCTCACCTACCACACCACTCCTTTTCCTTCACTCTTTTCCTTCCTCCCATTTTCTCTCCCTCTTCTTACTTCTCTCCTAATCTCCTCGTCCTTCCTTTCCTCCACTTCTCTCTCCCTCCTTCTCTTTTCTGTTCTCTCCTTCCCTACACCATTTTCCTTTCCTCTGCTTCCCTCTCTCCCTCCTTCAACTTCTCTTCTTTCCTCCACTTTTCTCTCCTTCCCTCTACTTTTTTCTCCATTCTTCCAAGGTTTTCCCTCCCTCCTCCAATACTTTTCCTCAGTCTACTTTCCTCTTTCTCTCTCCATTTACCTTTTCCATCCTTCACGTCCTCTCCTCCTTTCCCCCCTTTCTCTCCCTCCACTTTTCTCTCCCTTCAATTTTGTCTCTCATTTTCTCTGCCTCCAGTAATCTCTCCGTCCCTTTAATATTCTCTCATTTTCTCTGCCTCCAGTAATCTCTCCGTCCCTTTAATATTCTCTCTCTCTCTCTCTCTCTCTCTCTCTCTCTCTCTCCAATTTTGTCTCTCTCATTTTTTCTCTCTGCCTCCAGTAATCTCTCCGTCCCTTTAATATTCTCTCTCTCTCTCTCTCTCTCTCTCTCTCTCTCTCTCTCTCTCTCTTTCCCCACGTACTTTTCTCATCCTCTCCCCACACCTCCATCCCTCCCTCCGCTTTCCTCTCTCCTTCCTCTGAATTTTTTCTCCCTCCTTCCACTTTTCCCTCCCTCCCTCTCCATTTTTCTCTCCCTACCCCCAATTTTCTCTCCCTTCCTCCAATTTTCTCTCCACCATTGACCTACTTTCTTCCACATTCTCAGAAATTCCTCTCGCCCAAAAAATACTCCTCCGGTATTCTCTCTCTCTCTCTCTCTCTCTCTCTCTCTCTCTCTCTCTCTCTCTCTGCGCGCGCGTACGTATATTTGTGTTTGTGTTTGACATTGTGTGTACATGTGTTTGTTTATACGTCTGTGTGCACATGTGGTTGTGTACGTACTATACGTGCGTTTGCACGTGTGTGTGTGTGTGTGTGTGTGCGCGTCCTTGCTCTCCCTCTCTCTATCATCCAGTCGGCTTTGATACACAGTTTTTCATTCCAATTTTTCTTTCCCTTGTCCTCTCACTGTCCCCCATCTTCCTCCAGTCCTCTCTCCATCTTACTTTCTCAGTTTTCCTCTTTCTCATTGCTCTCGTTCGTCTCTTTTACCTTTGCTTGTTTCTTTCCTCTCTTCTTTCTCTCCTATCCATCTTATCTTCCTTCTGCATTCTACATTCTTCTCTCACTCTAACCTCCTTCCTTTTTAATACCCCTTCTTGTCTCGCTTCCGTATTTTTTCCTTTCCTCTTCTCTCTCTCTCTCTCTCTCTCTCTCTCTCTCTCTCTCTCTCTCTCTCTCTCTCTCTCTCTCTCTCTCTCTCTCCTACCGCCCATCTGTTTGCTAATGTCAGCTCTCCCTCATCCTCTCCCCTTTCCCTTCTCCCATCATTTTTCCTCCTTTTATTTCTTTCCCTTCTTCCCTCTCTCTTAACCCCTTCCTCCCTTTTCCTTTCCTACCACTTCTCCCTTTCTTTGAATCCAACCATTTTTCCACTCTTCTTCCTTTTACCTATTTTCTCCCTCTTCTTCCCTTCCATTTCCCAGAACACCAAATATTAGGGGAGAGGAAGGGAAGCAGAGGAGGAGGGAGGGGAGGGGAGGGGAGGGGAGGGGAGGGGAGGAGAGGGAAGGGAAGGGATGGGAGGAGAAGAGAAGAAAATGGAAGGGAGGGGAAGGGAAGGGATGGGCCAAGGAGAAGAGAGGAGAGGGGAGGCGAGGGGCACGGGATGCGGTGTGAGAGGTGGGAAGAGGATAAAATGGAAGAGGAGATGATGGGGAAATGAGGAAGGTAATTCAAGAGAATGGGGGTTAGGCTGAGGAAGGGAAGAGGAGAGAGGTGGTGAAGAAAGAGCAATGCATGTGCAGGAAAGGAGAAAGAGAAGGGAAGGGAGGGGAGAAGGAGGGCAGAGATGAGAGGGAAGGAAGAGAGAGGAAGGTAAGAAAGTGAGGGGAGGGAGAGAGAGGAAGGACAGGAAGAAGAAAGGCTGGGTAAAGGAAGAGCAAGCGGCGCAGGGGAATAGGTGAGGAGAAGCAGATATGAAGGAAGGAAGAACATGGGAAGAGGAATGGAGAGGAGGGGAAGGAGGGGCAGGGAAGCAGGAGACAAGGCGATAGGGAGAGAAGGAAGGGCAGGAAGGGAGAGGGGAAGGGGGGTAGGGGTGAGAAAGAGATGGAGGGGGGAGACTTGTGAGGGAAAAGAGAGGAAAAAAGACGAGAGGAGGGGAGACGACGGAATGAGAGGGATGTGTGTAAGAGGGGAGAGAGGGAAGAGGAACGGAAAGAAGGGGGAAAGAAAAGGAGAAAATGGAGAGGAGGGGCAAGGAAGGAATAAGAGAATGGAAGGAGGGAAAAAAATGAAGGCAAGAAGAGATGAGGAGAGAAGAACCGAGGGAGAGGGTGATGGTGGAGACGCAGAGTAAGAGTTGGGGGTGAGAGGGGTAAAGGAGGGATGAAGAATGGGTGGGGGTGCGGTGAGGAGGTTGAGAGGGGAGAGGGAAAGGTGGTGGAAGGGGTGTAAGGGGAATGGGACGGTAGGAGTGAGGCGCGGGAGAGGGAGGGATGGGGGAGAGGTAGAGGGAGGAGTAGGAATGAGGGAGGGAGGAGTAAGGATGAGGCTGAGAGGGATGAGTGGGCGAGGGGAGGGGAGGGGCGGGGAGGGGTGGGATGGGGGTGGTGGCTGAGGACGGAATTATCAAGTTCGGACCCTCTCAACTTCACCCTCGCTGACTGGCTCCTTCAGCACCCAATCCTCTCATTTACTATCTTTCTTTTCCTCTCTCTCTCTCTCTCTCTCTCTCTCTCTCTCTCTCTCTCTCTCTCTCTCAAATATTCTCTGCGTTCTTTCCACCGTTTTCAGTTCATCATGATTCACTATTTTTAAGACAATATTTTCCGGGTGATAATGAATGTAATTGAGTTTATTAGGCCTAACCCTTTTAGTGCAGTGGCATCTTTAGCTATTCCCTTTATATGATCTTTTCCATTTTTTTTTTCTTTTTTTTTTTTTTTTGGGGGGGGGCCTTCCTATCAGATGTCCTAGGCAGTGTAGTACAGATCTATGTGTAGGATGAATGGACCTCTTGATAATGAGTACTTTTAATTCTTTTCTCTCCCCAGATGCTAAAATTTTGGTTAGGAGAGAACTTATCGAGCTGGAAGAATTAGATCTGCCGCCATGAAGCCTCTCCATTGTTAGCGCACAGTCTCTGGCTGAATAAAATCGTCTGGTAGTAGTAGTAATAACATACGACATTCTCGGTCTGAAGGGATTAATTAAAGCTCCATCTAATCCTTTCAGCTGGAAATGTCTCCCCTGTGAGTAGTGGAATCGTCTGGTGGGCACAAAAATAAACTGTAGAACATATCATCGTAATAAAAAGGCCATCTCCTCCCTGGTAAACGTTGGTGATGTAACATTCTCAACCCGATGACCAATTTTGTATTCTATTCTTGCTACCACCAAATATTTTACCTTTGGAAAGACGACTAGTAGTTGAGAGTACGGGGGGCGGGAATCCAGTAACTAATAATACAAGAAATCTTCCACAATAAAAAAAAAAAAAAAGTCCACTGGTAGTAAAAGCAAAATTAAAATACTCTACAGTAGTGAAAGATTCGATTACTTCACTTTATTTGAAAAAGTATCTTCTTTCACACTGTGCACGTTGTTTTGGTACAGCCACGAACAGAAGTGTTGACAGAGTCCTGACTTCCATATTTCTCATTCCCCTCCCCCACACGACAAGGAGTATCCTTCCTTCACGTACTCCTTAACTGTGGGCATCTTATTGCTCTCATATAAAAATGAGCTCATGTTACACTTTCTATTGCCACGGCCAAAAAGGTTACATCAGCGATTTTTGCTTAATGCTGTAACAATTTCAGACAGACATGTAGTTTCATTTGCATCTCTTTCCACTTCCCTCGCATTTCACTCATCTACTATACTCTTGCACTAGACCCTTTAATAATTATTCTAAGCTTGCCTATGGCCAATCATTCCCGTACCCCTCCACTTTCGCCAACTTCAACAAGTATTTAAATACTAGGTTGATATGGCACCGTAAAGGTTAGCGAAAATGACAAACCATATGGGGAGCTTATGTACGAAAATCGTCATGGAGTAACTGACTGAACGAGCCATTCCAAGACATGTTCCTGCATCGAAATGTGTCCTTGTTCCTCATCCACTTTACTTTTCCGCTCTATCCTTCAAACACGCTAAAGAATTCCTCTCTCATTCTTCATCACCTTTCACTACTCGTTCACTTTACTGAAGTCTTACTCATTTACTTTATCCAAATGTCTTCAGTCTCCTGTCACCAGTCACTTCTGTTCCTGTCCAGTTTACGCTTTGAATACGCCCAGAGTTCCTTTGTCTCCATTCATCTCCATCCCCTTACGCATCCTCTTATTCTTCTGTCTCCACTCACCTCCAGTCTCTTCAGCCACTATATTCCTTCTTTTTGCTCTTTCACTCTATCCATCAATAAGCGTTCAAGCTCCTCATCTCCATCCCGATCCTATTTACTTTCAGCTTTTTCAGGAAATTATTCAGTGTTCCTCCATCACAACTTATCTCATTTCCCATCTGCTATACTTCCACTTTTATCATGCCACAATGGGTCGTATTCTAATTGGGTTTGGAGATTTCATAACACCTCTTCCTACGCGATTTATTCTGCACATTACACCTCAATATCAGCTTGTGTAGTATTGATCCTGAATGTCAATAACAAAGTGATATAAACAGCACAGAAGAGGATGTTAAGGTGTGATTATGCAAAACAAAGCATTAAAGAAGAGGTGGTACAAAACCTCCTGTGTCATTTACCTTTTTTTTTTTTTCCTCGATAATCCCTCAAACCTCATCTATCATCACTCTTCCCCTTCCCTTTCACTCTTCACTTTCTCCATCGGTCACGTTTTCCTTCTTTACCATTTCGAACTTAAATATCAATCCACTTCAATACAATAGGCAATGAGGCAGTGAGCAGTGAGTTTCGAAACCCAGTCCTGAGATGGTAGAGAGCCCGGCTAACTTTTTAAAATATTGTATAGTAGCAAGGCACCCGACGTTGCGTGGGTGAAACACTATGATCCTGCATACCGGCATTGTCTGGCACCCTGGATGGCCACTCCGCCAGTGAGAGAAGATCCCCGGGGTCTCATTTTACCCACTGATCCTGAATTCCTCCTTGGGCCCATTTCCCCAGCAATATATTCTCCATGGATCTGTTCCTATCATGGACTTATTTTCCCCACTACCCTCCCACCTATCAACACTTTCCACCCACACTGCTCACCCATCTACCCACACACCCTACACATCCACCCACCTACCTTACTCATCCATCCACTCATCCAACTACCCTATTCATCCACCTACCCACCCACCTAACCCACTCATCCTGCCCACCTACTGACCCACACTCACCCACCCATCCTGCCTACCCTCTCACCACACTCACCCACCCACCCTTCCCACCCTTTCACCCACACTCACCCACCCACGCTGCCCCACTGCACCCATCTAACCCTACCCTCCCATATCACCCACGCTGCTACATCTCACCCACCCCTCCACCCTCCCAACCACTCCACCCACCCTGCCCCTCCACACCCATACCATCCCACCTCACCCACCCTGCCCACCCTACCAATCCGTTCACTCATTTCACCCGATGTAGGTAATACTGATTTGCTTGTAGTAGTATTTTTTAAAAATACGGTAATTAGGTACCATGTTGCCACCGTGTTCACCATGTTGACTTTATTTCTAATTAGTTCTAATATTCGCCACAAGGGGAGCAAATGTAATGTATACATTAAATATATCATAAAAAGTTAAGCTTGTTACGGCTATTTAGAGAGTTCCATATGAATCCACTCGATTTCCGTTGAGGACAGACAGACAAACATTCTCTTTCATAAAAATACGGATAAGTTTCACAATCATTCAACTAAAACTGAATCTGCACTATTGTCCGCTGTTGTATATAAATGTGAAGATGATGGATATCACAAACTTAGAATAACATGATGAATGAACTCAGAAAATGAGCCATGTTATGATAATGAGGAAGCAAAATATTAATTACAAACGTACTAAATGCGGGACCATCTGTTTCGGTGAATGGGCATCGCTGAAGTTGACGGGAGTGAAGCATCTCGCGTCGAAAAACCATAGGGAGTGAGTGACGGACAGGGCCTCTCTACAAGATGCTCCCGCAGATAAAATCATATAGTTTGTGAGGAACTTGGATACTGGTCTTTTTTCTTTTTTTTTTCATATATTTGATATTTTTTCCAGATATATATATTTAGACACAGTCTTACCTAACCGCTCCACTACGGGAAAGACTTAATAGGAAAAATTAAACAGTCTTCCGCTGGCCTAATTATGATGAAAAAAGACACCATGGTACTGAAGTAATGAACCTTTTCTGTGCGATGCCCTTTTTTTCCATTGTTTTCCTCTTACCATTAGGAGAATTAAGTTTAGTACGGTGCATTTGAACTGAACCTGTTAAACGCAGCCTTTATAAATTCCTTCACTAGATGTACTTCCTAACGCTGAACAAACTCGTCTAGAGGCAGCAAGAATGTCAACTCGCACACGTCGTCAGGTAGTGAAGTGCAACTCGCCAGCCTCTGTACTGGGTCCATCACACCTGAGTTTCGAAGCGACTGTGCTGTGGAAATGTATATTCTGTGGAGTGGAGGAGAGAAATACAGACCTTGATCGGTGAGTGAGGGAATGTGTGTGTGTGTGTGTGTGTGTGTGTGTGTGTGTGTGTGTGTGTGTGTGTGTGTGTGTGTGTGTGTGTGTGTGTGTGTGTGTGTGTGTGTGTGTGTGTGTGTGTGTGTGTGTGTGTGTGTGTGTGTGTGTGTGTGTGTGTGTGTGTGTGTGTGTGTGTGTGTGTGTGTGTGTGTGTGTGTGTGTGTGTGTGTGTGTGTGTGTGTGTGTGTGTGTGTGTGTGTGTGTGTGTGTGTGTGTGTGTGTGTGTGTGTGTGTGTGTGTGTGTGTGTGTGTGTGTGTGTGTGTGTGTGTGTGTGTGTGTGTGTGTGTGTGTGTGTGTGTGTGTGTGTGTGTGTGTGTGTGTGTGTGTGTGTGTGTGTGTGTGTGTGTGTGTGTGTGTGTGTGTGTGTGTGTGTGTGTGTGTGTGTGTGTGTGTGTGTGTGTGTGTGTGTGTGTGTGTGTGTGTGTGTGTGTGTGTGTGTGTGTGTGTGTGTGTGTGTGTGTGTGTGTGTGTGTGTGTGTGTGTGTGTGTGTGTGTGTGTGTGTGTGTGTGTGTGTGTGTGTGTGTGTGTGTGTGTGTGTGTGTGTGTGTGTGTGTGTGTGTGTGTGTGTGTGTGTGTGTGTGTGTGTGTGTGTGTGTGTGTGTGTGTGTGTGTGTGTGTGTGTGTGTGTGTGTGTGTGTGTGTGTGTGTGTGTGTGTGTGTGTGTGTGTGTGTGTGTGTGTGAGTGAGTGAGTGTGAATGAATGAGTATGTGAATAAGAGTGAGTGCGTGTAAATAAATGTGAGTGAATGTGTGAATGAATGTGTGAGGTAGTGAATGAGTTACGGCAATATGCAGAGGCTGATCGGTGAGTAAATGATAGACCGCGTGAATGATAGAGTGAATGTGGAGAGCCTGACTAGTGAATGAGAAATATATGAATATGAGTGAATGTGTAGGTGAATGTGAGGGAAAAATGCCTAGTCTGATTGGTGTGTGAGTGGATATGAGTGAGAAATGTGGAGAGACTGACTGAGTGAATGTGTGTGCCATTTCACGGCGCACTTATCTGCTAGCCATTCCCAGCGTGAGTGTTCTCCATTCCCATTCAGTGTGTGCACTGTCGCCACTTGTTACGGTGGGAAACAGGGGTGCGATGATGAGGATTATTTTCTTCCAGCCCCACAAATACTTCCACCTAATTGTCCAGTACTCCTCCCTAACCATCCACTGCTCCTACCCAGCCATCCAATACTCCTCCTTAACCATTCATTGCTCTTCCCGACCAGTCAGTACTCCTCCCCAACCATCCATTGCTGTATATTCCTCCTTAGGTGTCTTTGTATTGATCTTAACTATTTCTGCATTCCTTTTAATCATTCATACATTGCTCCTGATCATCTATATAATGTTCTTAATCATCCATATATTGCTCGTAATCATCCATATACTGCTCCATCATCCATTGCTCTTAATCATTCATTGCTGTTAACCAAACATATGTTGCTCTTAATCGTCCGTCGCACTGAACTAAATATATATATTGCTCTCAGTCGTCCATCGCTGTTAACCATTCAATGCTCCTAACTATCGGTACAGTCGGCATCAAAAGTCCTCTCTCTCTCTCTCTCTCTCTCTCTCTCTCTCTCTCTCTCTCTCACGAACTTTCAAAATCGGTATGGTGGACCTGCAGACAAAACGACGCTATGTCACTAATCTGCGGCTAAATAAATTCATCAGTGTCGGTTGCTGCGAATTCACGACACTCATTTTTTAAGTGCATGGACAGACAGCAGGGGAGACGACAGGATTCTTTAGGCTGACTGTTGATTACTCTTAGGCATCCATATATTGCTGGCTCCTGTTAACCATCGATATATTGCTGTTAACCATCAATATATTGCTTTTAACCATCAGTATATTCCAGTTGACCAGCCATATATTGCTTTTCACGGGTCATGCATTACTCCTACGCTTCCTCCTAATTCTTCGCTTCTTATATTTTTTCCTTCATTCTCTTCAATCTTTTAAGTGCGAGGAAGTGTTCAGTCATCTAAATACTAATATTTATCTATACTATGCTTAGTGTTGCCACTTCTACAGATACATCTGTAGATCTACAGATTATGTAGGAAATTTCAGAGTCAGATTTTGTTTGGAAAAGAGGCTTAATCTACAGATTATTTGCTTCGGAAGACATTTTCTTAATAAAATACGAACTTAATTTTCATCATGAATAGGTAGAAACTCGACATACATAGATATTGCTTTAGTCTTCTGAGAACTTTGTTTAAAGTTCCATAACCCATTAGTGGCCAGAGTTCCTATGAGACGGATTTTGCTGGACGGGTACTAAGCGTACCGCCCTCCGCCTATCGGCTCATAGTCGCGAAGCTCATAGGTCCCTACCCCGGGGATCCGTTCTTTATTACACATTGAAAATGCCCAGCTCTGTCTATTATGTTGGAAGCTGGGCACCAGTGGGTTAAAGAAGCTGATAGATTTGCCAGTATTTAACCCATTAGTGGCCAGAGTTCCTGTGAGAGGGATTTTTCTGGACGGGTACTAAACGTATCGCCCTCCGCCTATCGGCTCATAGTCGCGAAGCTCATAGGTACGGGGTTCTCTTCTTTATTACATTTTGAAAATGCCCAGCTCTGTCCATTATATTGGACTCGTGGCACCAATGGGTTATTAATTATCATATTACATGTTCGGTGGAAACTACGGGCTACATTAGGATTTACTCAGTGAACCAAACGCTACCGTTGTAGGTTATACTGGAGAGATGCAAAGAACAAAACTCCGAATGGAAAAGCTTTGTACTTACACCGACTCAGGCTTGCGTCCAGTGCTAGACTGGGTTCGTATGACTGAAGTCAATTTGGTAAAAAAAAAAAAAAGAGACTTAATCTCTCTTTAGTCTGGTTCACGGCCAAGTGTAGTCATTTTGCATGACGAATCTGACTTGTAACCAAGGAGATTCGTTCCTACCTCATGAGTAAGGCTCACCAGAATTCATGCAACCACCATTTTGTATAAAGTTGCGTGAGGCCCAGTTCCTTCAGATGATGACAGCGTCTGTATGGTACACAGTATACTATTTTTCGAAAAAAAAAAAAAAAGTAGCTTTTTTTTTTTTTTTACCCCTATACACGGTAGTGTATCAACTAATGTTTATATGACTTCTCCAGTTAGTGTTAGTTTGAGGAGATCTAGGGGGAGCTGTGAAATATGTAGAACTTCAAGTCCTCCATTCCCACCTTATGTCACAGATTGTCATAATGGTTTTTACTGAATCGTCATTTGGGGGATCTACAAAAATCTACATATTTCTTTTGGCATCCAGCATCAGTTTTCCCAAATTCTTGGTGGCAACACTATGTTCACTTTATACAGGCGTAGATTACCACTCTAGGGAGATGTTGTTGTGCCGTAGTATTCTATTATTCTGGGCCTCGAAAAATAGGCTACAAACGAACGAACATCACGATTATCAACAGAATATAGTGCTAGTCACGAAGAAGTTCTGTGGAAGGATGCTGAGCCTTAGTACTGTCTTATTCTCCCACTGAGGTATGGAAAAAAAAGTTGCAAAGGGACGAACAAATCCGCCTACTTAAAATGAATGAACTTAAGGAGGGATATGCCCCAACCCTCAAGAAAAGGGTTAGAGAATACTGATCTTTCTTAAGCCCTCTGAAACACTGACGTCCTTCTCAGTGTATTCTTGGTGCCGTCGGGTGATCCTGTTTCCTTGAGAGAGAGAGAGAGAGACAGACAGACAGACAGACAGACAGACAGACAGACAGAGAATCCCCATAATTAATGAGCAAAATTTAAACAGATATCGGCAATTGATACAAGGGACACTCGACAGAATTTAGAAGTATACAGAATAACATGTGTCCGGACACATGCCAGTGTCCATGAGGGCGAAATAAATGGAAAAATATACCCACCCCCACAGTAAGTCAAAATGGCCATGTGTTGGACGCAAACTGCCCTAACAAGCGAACAAAACCAGCAGCGGAAAACATAGATAACAACTTGGCATACAAAAATTATAGTCTTTCTCTCCACCGCCAGCATAGAAAACGGAGACCAAGGGTTCAGAAAAAAGCTTAAGGGATAACTGGGCCAAATTCCGTGCGACAGATGAAAGGAGGACGAGAGGTAAAAGAGAGAGGCTGGCCGGGTGAGGGTGTCTAGACCACCTGACACTCCACAACAATACCTGCGAACCCCCACCCACACACATCGCCCCCTCACACATACTGTACACATACATACAACTATACACCTACACAGCCCCTCCACACACGTACACGCACACCGCCCCCCCTAACACATACGCACGCGCCGTCCCTTCACACATACACACACACACACACACACACACACACACACACACACACACACACACACACACACACACACACACACACACACACACACACACACACACACACACACACACACCGTCCCCTCACACACACACACACACCGTCCCCTCACACACACACACACACCGACCCCTCACACATACACACACACCGACCCCTCACACATACACACACACCGTCCCCTCACACATACACACACACCGTCCCCACATTTACACATACACACACACCGTCCCCTCACACATACACACACACCGTCCCCACATATACACACATACACGCACACCGCCCCCCACACATGCACATACACGCACACCGTCTATACACACAAGAAAGCGCAGTCCCCTTCAACCCCCACTTCAAGACACCTACACAGGCTCCTGTAAACTTGGAATTAAGTTGGATTTTTCTTTCTATTTCACACACACATGCCTCCCTCCGGCTTTGGCTATTCATGCTCGGTCCAGCCCTCCTCCCCTTACCCCACACTGCTCTGTCTAGCTCTATCATATTTTCATCTGCTGAGTAATATAAAGTTTTGCTCTGTTTCTTTTTGCTCTGCTTTGTCCGGCTGTACTATGTTTTGTATTGGAGTATTGTGAGTATATTCATTTTTTCATATTCCTCTTTTGTCTGCCCTGTTCTGCTCTGTTATACACCGTCAGTCTGTGTTACATGAAAGTCTGTCCCGTTCCTTCTTGTTCTGCAACGTTCAATCTTCCATTGCCTTGTTCCATCTTTGTTATGCCTTATATTCCTTTTGTTCATCCCGATTCAGTCGTCCGCTCTGTTATGTTCTCTTCTGTGCTATATCCAGTTCTTTCTCGTTTCTTGTTTGGACTTTATTTATTTTTTTTTTTTTGCTACGTTGCTCCATCGCATTTCCTTGTATAACTTTTTGTCTATCCTGTTCCATCTTCTTCTTCTTCTGTAATGGCCTATCATACTGTGTTCTGTTCATTTCCGTCCTGCTTCTTCTTATTCTGCACTATTCAGCTGCCTTGCTCCGTCTTCGTTCTTCCTGTTCATTTCTGTTCTATCTACAACTTCTGCTGTGTTTCCCTTGCTGTGTTTTATCAAGTTCTGTCCATAGTTCCTCTTGTTCGAGCTCATTCTGTCTTCTGGTACTTATTTCATCTTCGTTCTTCCTTTATTTTTTTCTTCAGCCCCCTTCTGTCTTCATTTACTTTTGTCAGGTTCTGTTCTACAATGTTATACCAGGATCTGTTTGTTCACTTCTATTTTACTTTGTTCTCTCCTCCGCTGTCTCGCTCCATCTTAGTTCCGTCTTGTTTTTCTTCGTATTTTCTTGTCCTTTCCCTCTTCTTTTTTAATCCTCTGTTCTTTCCACTCCCCCCTTTCTGCTTAACCCTTTCTCTCTCTCTCTCTCTCTCTCTCTCTCTCTCTCTCTCTCTCTCTCTCTCTCTCTCTCTCTCTCTCTCTCTCTCTCTCTCTCAACCTGATCCTCCCTCCTGCCCCTGTCTTTATTAGCCCTCCCCACCTGTGCTATTTGCAGTACTCAAGCGCGTTTGTTTTAACCTGAAAAAGATTCGTAACCCATTTCCAGCTTAGGTGATGACCAAGTGTTGTCAGATTCGAGGGCACACGACTATAGTTCTGACACCTTAACTTGGCCCAGATTTTCGTCCTTTTGCAGCTAAATTCGCGTAGCTCAGTAGCAGAAGAAGACAATACTACGGCCCAACATTCTTTCCATAACACTTCTTCGCGACTAGCACGGTTTCCTAGTGGTAAGCTCTTGGTACAACTTAGCATTCAATATGGAGAGATGTCAGTTTTAGGCCAGGTTAGGGTGAAAAGAATATAGTAACCAAAGAGACTCCTTCCTCATAACTAAGGCTTATATATCACGTAACCAAGATTCAGCATTTTAGTTGTGTAAGTGGGTTAGTTCCGTCAGATGAAAGCCGACAATCTATAACGTATCGCACCCCATCGCCCACACACCAGCCATCCCAGCCCATCACCCCACCCCTCATCGGCCTATCCCTTCACCCCACTCTCCTCCCCACTCCCAGTTCTGTCCTACCCAGTTCACTTGTTCCCATTTTCCGCCCAACTTCGTCCAGGCTTCCACCCCATCTTTTTTTTTTTTTTATACTTTTCTGTTTTCCTTCACTGCGGCCTGCCGGCCTGCCTCTCCCCACACTTAAACCTCTAATCCGTATTTTTCATTCTTGTTGCTTTTTTCATTTCCACATGCCACCTTTAGACGAATCTATGTAGGTTTAGTGAGAGTGCTGGAGGGATTAGATAAGGCCTTCATTAACCCCTTCAGTACGAGAGGCATTTCCTGCTTAGAGAAAAAATCGTCTGTCAGGTAGCAAGAATAAAATTTAAAAAACTACATCAGTGTGAAATGGTAATCCCTCCACCTAGACGATTGTATGTTATTCTTGCTTCTGCCAGGCGATTTTATTCAGCTTCAGAGCCCCCTGCTAATGGAGGGATTTATGCAGGCTGTATTTACCTTCACCAGATAGTTCAGTCTGTCCAAAGCTGAATAAACTCGTCTGAAAACAACAAGAATGAATTAACTCGGTGGGGAAGTGATGGTCAAGTGGTATGAGGAAAGATTTGCTGTCTAAAAGGACGTGAGTTCAATTTCATGCAGGGATACCGAAAAGTTTGACAATTTGACTTACTGAAACAGACTCCATTCATCTTCCACAAGACAGAACCGACGTGTCATAAAAACACCCCTCCTCCCTCCATACCATCACACAAGTTATGAAGGAAACGGCGTAGCATGTATTCAATATGGTCGGTGAATATTAGTGCCAAAATGGTGATATATAAAGATGTTTGGTGCGTACGAGAACTGCTGGACCTCAGGGATCGGGTTGTCGCACATATGCATCGAGTCGGACGCAGAGAGAGAGAGAGAGAGAGTTACCTCGTTTCCTCAGTCTCGCCCCATTCCACAAGTCTCTTCCTACACTTAACTCTTTCAAACCGAGGACGTGTTCTCTATTTCAATCTTGCTTAACCCAGACGATTTTATTCAACTGTGGAGAGGCTTTTCGCTTAGAAGGGTTGACTGTACCTTTCATTAACCCCTTCACGGCTTGAGGCCATCCCAAGTTGAATAAAATCGTCCGGTGATAGGAAGCATAAAGTCTAAAGCAAGGTCAAATTATAGTGTACTAGATCTGCTGACATCTGAGTAATAATGGGACCACTCGATGCATGACGTCACGTGGTTCATTAGCCGCCGCTCCACCTGGGTTAATGAGGTCAGGTGGATCTAGATATGCTAGGGTGTGCTGATATTTTACTATCCTTAGACGCTGGTATACTGGACGTCCTCTGTGAAAGGGGGTTAAGTAAACTGGGGTATTTTTCAAGAACTCTCCAATAATCTAGTTGTTTATGAGCGCTTGTATATATATTTGTAGCTACTTAACACATCACAATCAAATCTTTGTGAATAGTAAAGTGGCAAAATACGACAAAACAAAAAGGTCTTTGATATGAAATTGTTACGAAGATTTCTTTATCGCAAATACTGGCTAGAAGCCTTTATAAATACAGTCCCTGCCTTGCCCCACCCACTCCTTCGCCCCACCGCACCTCTCCTTCCATTAATCTTTTACAGCTCTTGTTCCTCTTCCACTTTCTCATTTTCCATTTTCCCTCTCCCTCCTTCCTCGAGTCACTCATTTTCATTTTCCCTCTCCCTCGCTCCTCATCTGTCACTCTCTCATCTTACTTTTCTCTTTCCCTCCTTCCTGTTGTCACTTTCTTATTTTCCTCTCTCTCTCTGTCTCTGTCTGTCTGTCTGTCTGTCTGTCTGTCTGTCTGTCTGTCTCTGTCTGTCTGTCTGTCTGTCTGTCTCTCTCTCTCTCTCTCTCTCTCTCTCTCTCTCTCTCTCTCTCTCTCATTTTCCTCTTTTCTCGCTGCCTCCTTGAAAGAAAGGTCCTCTGTGCTGATTCTCCATGTTTTAATTTTCTACCTCTTTTCTGCCGCTTCTAACTTCTTTTGAGTCACATTCGTCCTCTTGCACTTTTCTCACACCATTTTTCTTTTATCTTTTCACCTCCTACTTTATCCCGCCTTGTTCCCTCCCTAAACTTATTTTTTTTATTACCTTCAACTTTACTTCGCTTTACTCTTCCAAAGGGGAACCGTATTTTTCTTTTCTTTTACAATTTCCCACCCAATTCCTTCCTTTTTTTTTTTTTCATCTTCATTATTCTGATTGGTTCCTGCCGTACAAGTTTTTTGCATCTCTCATAATACTCTCCCCAGTTCCTTCCCTCAGCGTTTTTCTTTATCTCTCCTACATTACCTCGCCTGGCATCTTCCCCAAAGTTATATTTCTCATTCCCTTCACTCCATCCCCACCTCTCACTTCATCCCCACCTCTCACTTCATCTCCGCCTACCACACCGCTGCCACACCCCGACACAGTCATGCCCTGCTTCTGTCCTACAAACATTTCCCGACGGCTTGAAACGCCTCGCAAACAAGGTAAAAGTGTGTCCCTAAACTTATACACCGGCCCGTGAGAGGTGCACCTGTCCTTTCGCCTCACCACACTTCCTTCACCTCCAGGTGTAGCTTTTCTTGCAGCCTGTTACCTTCATTACATTTACCTGTAACCATTTCAGTGCGATACCTTTTTTTTTATGTTAATTGTTGCTACTTCATGGCGATTTCATTTTACTTAGGAGGGATGCAAAGTATGGAACGAGTTACTTAAGGTCGTATCTAACTCTCCAGTTCAGAAGTCTTACCTGAACTTATTAATCAAAATTGTCTGGGTTAGGAGGAATAGAGCGAAGATGTCAGAGGATAGAAAGCGATAAGTAACGTCGGAATTATCTGTAACGGAGAAACAAAGAGCTCTAGGATGATTCTTAAGTACCTATTATATGCTCAGTTTAACTAGATGTAAAACTGCCATCTCCCCATCTTTAATATTGACCTGTAACAAGAGATTAACACTAGATTACAATGCCAGTCATGAAGAAGTGGTATGGAAAGGATAAAGGGTCGTAGTATTGTTTGATTCTGTCACTGGGCTGCGGGAAATAGGCTGCAGAAAGACAAAATTCTCAGCCAAGTCAATGTGAATGAATTATAGGGTCTTCAAGTATAAGCCTACACAGAATAAAAAAAAAAAAAAAATGTACTTTTCGTGAGCGCTATGGTCGTGCTAAATGTGGTCCCTATACTTCTTTATTGAACTACAAGTTACATAATATACAACCAAGATGCCTTGCCCCTTAATCGATATAAATGGTGGTCGTGGAGTAAAGAAACCAAGTACAGTAAGAACGACTGTAAGACATTTATGGGAGTTATGGGGTAGAAGAAAGGCATATGACAAGGTAAACATGATAAGTTATTGGAAGTATTACCTAAACTTGATGCAGATGGTAAATGCATGTTGTTACTCATGTGTAAGCTTGGACGGATGGTGAAGAGGGCGGTGGAGCAAGGTTAGGGTGTGTGATGTACCCATTGTTTTTCAGTAAAGAGTTATATTTATATTACTTTTGTTGGGATATTGGATAAGAATAGACAGATAGATAGATGGATAGAAAGATAAAGATATAGACAGACAGACAGATTTTAGCTGATTGACTGGTTAATTGATTAATTTATTGATTGACATAGAACAAGAAGCGGTCCCAGGGCACAGCAAACTCGTCCCCGGCAGTCATTTTAGTGCTGACATATAAACATAACAGGATATCTAGTCGGAGATGTCACACGGAGTAAATCGGGTGAAAATTGACAATTTTATGCCCATTTGAAATTTTAGGACCTACCCACCTGACATTGAGCCCCCTTCCGCTAACTGGGGGGTGACCCCCCTGATGTAATGAGGCATGTTATAAGATGTAGAATTGAAAGATGCACCTGTAAGTGCATGTCGATATGACGAATTTTACAGGAGTTGTGGCGAAATAACGATTTAACTGTAGATGAATGTTGAAAGATGAAATGTTCACGTCTGATGTAAGGAGATGATGCTGTGCTGCTTTTAACACAGAACAGGTTCCATGCAAACTGGTTCTGTATTTGCTCGTTGAGACGTTGGAAAGTAACGTACGGTACATAATGGTATATCGAGGACTAGACTCAACGTGTTATGTTTTGTAGCATGGAAAATGGCTAAAGTCAATTGATGATATAAAGTACTTTGGTGATACAAAGACAAAATAAAGCGAATTGTGAAAAGGCAGTGAAACTAAAGTTGGTCGAGGAAAAAAAAAGAATGATAGGGAGGGACAGGTGCTGGAAAGGAACACTTTCTCGAGGTGTCATGTAGTCGGGCGACAAAGCTGCCTGGTTTTATAAACGCCCAGTAGTTCTTTTCCTATACCCTGGAAAGAGGGTGATGAATTGCAAAAAGGCAACTTCAGTCCGCTGGCCACTGGGTTCACGTTTCAGGTAAGCCTTAGACCACCACCACCATAAGAAGGAAGCAAAGTGGCCGATGACATGAAAGCCTTAGTGGAAAACAGAACACAGAATGCATAGTCTGCAAGGGAAATTATGAAGGTGTGTGTGTGTGTGTGTGTGTGCGCCTGCTTTAACCCCTTCAGTATGCTGACTTTTTTTTATTTTCTGCTGCCATTTCCAGACGATTTTACTGGGCTCAGAAGAGACTTTTTGGCCAGGATAGGTGACACATTCGTAACTCCATTACTACTACGGTGTTCTCCCAAGCTGAGTAAAGCCGTCTGGAAGCAGCAAGAATATACAAAAAATGACGTCGTTCTGGTGAAGGCGTTGATGTGTGAGCTTAGGACTGTGACTGGGCGTGTTTATGAAAGGTGAAACAGCATTAGAAACAGGAGTGATTATTACGGAATACTTGTGGGCTGGGAAGATTGGGTAGGATGAAAATTATAGACATTCGTGAAGGATAAGAAGGAATGTGTAAGTAATGAAGGTGCCGATAGTGAACCTTCCACCTCTGTATTCAAACCAGTATATTTCGTTCTCGCTAACTACGATTTTATTTTACGGGATGAAGCTGTATATAATCAAACAGCTTAACAAGGCCCTATAACATTTCCATTGCATTGACAAATTTTTTATTCTGATTTATGTCTGATGGTTTACTTGGCACAGAAAAAACCTATGCTGTCAAAGGCTTAAGCAGTGCGATAACCTTATATTTATGTATTTCTTTTTATCACTTTCCATCAGTTTTTGGTACAGTTACTCTCTTTTTTCATCCAATTTTCCCCCCAAACACCGAACAGTTTCCACGTATAATCTTGGAGTGATGGCATGAGAGAAGTCCACTGTAATAAAGAAAACATTTATAATTCCTTACAGATAAAAACTTCTTACCCTTAGTTCATATTATGACGCGTAACTGATTAGGCCAATTTCCACATTACTGCTCTGCTCGATCTCATTTACTTTCTTCTTCCAAACACGATTTCAGCTTGGCTTAATTCCTTTATATATTTCTTCACCAGTTCTCTTAAATGTGGTAATACTGTTCTCTGTGTAAATAGCCTCAGACAACTTATATATATATATATATATATATATATATATATATATATATATATATATATATATATATATATATATATAAAAGGGATATGAGATCCGAGGTCAATCCACACACACATAAATTTGGGGTTTATGTGTTCTTTTATGTTCATTAATTATGATGGGAATGTATACAGTGAACTTAAGCTAGCTGTGAGGAGACCATCGTACTTTCCCATGGGAGTGTTGCTAGTTTTTAAGTTAACCTGACCTTTCTATCAGCCATTTAGAAGAACGTTATCCATGTTATTTAAAGTATGGTTGTGTAGGATAGTGATAACGACCCCCCCCCCCCATCCTCTCAGTTCATTCCATACAGCATCAAAATGTTTCGTTGGGTTCAAAAGGTCGCATCTTCAGGTTTCAGAAGCCGTTGCTCACTGTCTCGTTACGCATCATTATAATGTGTGTGTCGGTGTTATGTCCGCAGCTGTACGTCAAAGAAACAACTATCTTCCCAATTCCGTCTGAAGAAAATTTACACCTGGCGAAATACAATGAAAACCCAATCTCTGCTAGTGCGTGTTTCAAAGGGTTCAATTTTTCCGCTATGTATTCGTCAAATATTGGTGAGACACCTGTAAGATATTTGTGTACCTGTGCCCGTCTGTGCCTCTCTATACTATACACTCTTCATCCATCCATCCATAAATTTATTTATAATTCGAGAGTCAAAGGTGCAGTAACTCTCCTCCTGTTGTATTCGTAAACTCTTGCCGATAAAACACTGAATATTTACCTCGTGTGATCCTGGAGTGATGAAATGAGAAATGTTTGGCGCAATAAATCAGTAAATTACATTTCATTACAGATACAAACTTGTTACTGAAGTTAGTTATATGACGTGTAATTGATTAAGGCAGTTTCTTTATTAACTGCATTTTGACTTTCAGTAAATTCATTTCGCAGAGCGTTGCTCCTGATATTACAGGTCAGGTTGTGTAGGTTGTATAAAACCACCACTTTCCCTCCCAAGCCCAGTGCATCCTACCCTCATCATCATCATCATCGTCATCGTCGTCGTCGTCGTCATCGTCGCCTAACCATCCTTCCATCATCATCATCATCATCATCATCAGTCCATCTATCCATCCATCCTTATCGTCCTCACCATCAGCCATTATCTTCATCATCATTAACCTCCTCCACATCATCATCCATTATCTTCATCATTATTATTTTCCTCCTCCTTCTACTATCATCATCATCATCATCATCATTGTCGTCGTCGTCGTCGTCATCGTCATCTAACCATCCTATCATCATCATCGATGACCAAACATACTTTCGCCTCCGCCGCCGCCGCCGCCGCCACCACCACTACCACCACCACCGCCGCCACCACCACCACCAATCATCATCATCATCATCATCATCCATCCATCCATCCATCCATCATCGTGGCCATGTGGTTAGAGAGGTGGTCAGCTGCCCGAAAGAATCCATGTCCGATCTCAGGCTGGGGCAGAAAACAGTCAGATTATTATTTTTCGTCCATAAGACCCCACTACTACCGTCACACCAGTCCTGAATGACACACCAATGGCATATAGTATACTAAGTGTGGACGGTGGGTATTACCTTCCAAGTGGTGACGTCTTAAGCTGTGTGGTATGTAGGACTGTTGGACCTCAGGGAACGGACTGTTAAATCTGTCAAGAGTCGGACGAACACACACACACACACACACACACACACACACACACACACACACACACACACACACACACAATCATCATCATCATTTCAACCCGCATTCCAACCGAAAGATGTTATGAGGTAGGATCCAGAAAAAAAAGAAAAAAAGAAAGAAGATACGAAAGGGGAAGATCTGTTAACGGTATATGCAATGAAACAAGTCACAGAATTATTTATATCAGAGAAACAATTATATTCCCCGTTCCGCCTGAAGAAAATTTACAGTTGATGAAATAAAATGAAAATGCTACCTCTACTAGCACATGTTTTCAAATAGTTTGTTTTTTCTGCTATGTATTCGTTCAACATTGGAAAGATACTTGAGCCTCTGTCTTCAAGTCTGTTTTCTTTCACCAATAAGCCTAACTGTAACTCCTTTTGAATGAACACGCATTGTTATAGATGTGTTAATCATTGCAGCTCATTCCACGCCAAGAATTTTGTCAACACCCACAAAACGCTGGTAGTGTGTTGGCAGTAGACCACTAAAGCAGCTAGCTGTTATGTAGCAACAGTTTCAACCTAAACTGCATTCTCAAACTCCAGCGTTCACACCCGACCCTAAGCCCCTCTTTTTAAAACTTTTCTTTGAGGATATGCGGATTATTCATACCGTCTACCAGACAACCACGTCACTCAGAATCATCTTTGTCACACACGATGACCTAGATTAAGTCGCCATGGCTACAAGAGTACATTTATTGAACAACAAACTCCGTTCACTTAAGTTGGCTATTATCACCTTTTCCATCTTGAATGTTGAGCTACAACTAGAAATCAACTTTACAGTATGGTGCAGGTTATTGACGAGTGTCATAAATGGAAACAGAACTGTAGTCTTGTCTTTATCAGCAGCTGAGCTACGAGAATTAGCAATAAATTTACGAAATTCACGGAGAAATTAAAGTGAACGAACCATAGTTAATGTTATCATCTGTGTAGGGCATATTGTGTTTTTATGTACTGCGGAATTTACAACCTTCAGACGATGAGAGAACGCTTATAAGTTGAATAAAATTGTCTGGCGAAAGCAAGTACATGGTAACTGAGATTTTAACGTCGCCAGAAGCTTAAGACAGGCCTAATTGCTTGGTGTTGTTATAATTATTGTTGTTTGTGCAGATGGAATAATTCATTGTACGATCCAAAGTACTTGTTTCTGATTCATCGTGATAGATTGGAACTGACTGAACATTGTTTTTAAAAAGTATAAATGAATGCAAAGCAAAAGTGTGGACTACACACTGCATAAATGTATAAGATGGTCCTGGAGAAGCACCAGCTGGGTGAGGCAATGTTTGCTGCAGGCTGACAGCAGCGAATGAGAATTGGTTATAATGTTGAAACTTAAGAATAGAATGCTAGGAATCTTATCAGCTGAATCAAACTGATATTAATAACAGTAAAAATAACCTATTTCTTATTACATCACAGGGGACCTCCTACCGCCCGGAGCGTGACAGAGCCCTACGGTGGGCTGTCACAGTACAGACCATTCAGGCTGAAGGAGTTTACCCTAAATCTTTCCCAGTGCTTTATTTTATAGGAAACATCCAGCCACCTCTTTAATTTAGACCTTGGCTTGTCAGTGTGCTGCATACACACACCAGAACTATACCACCGTACGACCAAGGAGTATGATGTTGGCCAGAATTAAGTGCCTTTGTGGGTCTATCATATAGAAAGGATTGTATAACTGAGTACTTGTGTAACGTGAGCTAAGCATCATTGTGTGTGTGTGTGTGTGTGTGTGTGTGTGTGTGTGTTAATTTACCAATCAAACAGCCGCCGGGCGCACTCTTCCACCCCTCAAGCGGCGTCTGTTAGGGAGCGGCGCCTCCTTCATAGTCTGGTGTGTAAACAGTTATCAAACTCTCACTCACTTCATCTTAACTCTCTCTCTCTCTCTCTCTCTCTCTCTCTCTCTCTCTCTCTCTCTCTCACACACACACACACACACACACACACACACACACACACACACACACACACACACACACACACACACACACACACACCAACTTTACCATACTCTTGTTTGGCTAGACTTTCGCTGGTGGAGTGTTTGCTCTGACGCCTGTGCTTTGGTGTGTGTGTGTGTGTGTGTGTCTTTCCCTTCAATGCCCGCATGGAGTGTGAGTGCATATCATTGAGTGTTTGTGTTTGTATAGGTGTGTATGCAGGTGTGGTGTGTGTGTACTGACAACTGTATGGGACGTGTTGACGTGTGCCTCAGTAAGAAAGTTTGATGGCTGTGAAAACATAGGTGTGTGCAGACGACGAAAACACTGGTATAAATGAATGTGCATAATTGAGGACAGTAATATCGCTCTTTTTTTTTCTGTACAGTTGAGGAGAGTAATATCGCTCTTCTTTTTTCCTGAACAATTATGAACCTCATTTCATTCATTCATTGCCAGACGCCACGTATCCCAAACGGGGTGGCCAAGGGCTTAGTTAATTGTTTTACAGGGAGGGGCACTAATCCTCCACCAACCCCACTTGACACGTAGGGAGAACGTTATGCCAACAGCGTCTGGTGTTCCCAGGCGGTCACCCATCCAAGTACTAACCAGACCCAACGTTGCTTAACTTTGCTGATCGGACGGGAAGCGGTGTACTCAACGTGGTATGGCCGTTGGCACCTCATTTCATAAGCTGGAAATTGCATTACTGGGTTTCGAAAGTCCCTGTTCAGTGTCTCGTTTTTCATCATAATGAAGTATATCAGTATTTACGCCCATGACTGAATGTAAAGGCCTAGGTGGAGCAGCTGCAGCGTCCTCCCTGTAGCCAAACCTCCCTTTTTTTCCCTCGCCGTGGGAAGGACTCAGATCCGACCCCCCCCCCCCACCGTTTCCTTGCTCTTTGTTGTCGTGAGGGGGGGGGGGCTTCGGAGACTTTGATTAGGACTTACTGTGTGAAGAAGCCATAGCAGGGTACCTTTACGAACTCCATGGTGTGTGGAAGTTTGGTTGCTGGGTGGATGCCACACTTGCGTCTCCACGCTGCTCTGCCCTCTTCCTTCTCCTTGGGTCCCTGTCGCTGCCTCAGCTAATTTTGCAAGACTTTTTTCTTCTACTGTTGCTTCTCCTATCCTGTCTATTCTATCTTTGGCTTTAAATAGAGTGGAATTTTCTGCATTCATCAAAATTCTCATCAGTGACCTTTAGTAAGTTGCAACAGGAAGGATTAAGGTGTGCCTGTGAGATATTGGTCTGGCAAATTGTAGGGATCATGGTGGTTCAGCAGCACCCCAGGGTGTAGACCTCTGCAGAGGTGGACCCTTTATAATAAATTTTGGACTGAAGGTTTCTTTCCTTCTGACTAGCGTATAGCGATCATCCTCCCATTTCTTAAACCTGGTTAACCTGGACACCATCCTCAAGATTGCCGTCCCATAGCCCTGACTAGCTGTTTATGTAAACTGTATGAACGGATGGTCAATACTCGACTCATGTGGCACTTTGAAGCCCGTTGTTTTCTTTCCCCCTTACAGTTTGGGTATCTCAAAGCTCGCAGCACCTTAGATCCTCTCCTCAAACTCTAATATTTTATCCACACCATTAGTCGATGGAAGACTATCCTTGCTCGTCTTCGCTTGGGTCATTCCCGCCTAACTAAGGGTCATTTGATGAGCCATGACCCTCAGCCCGTCTGCTCACACTGTAACTGCCGTATGACTATCCGTCATCTTTTTCTTGATTGCCCGTCAACATTCCGACGTCTCGCAGCTTTCCCCTTCCTTTCCTCACTACGTCGGCCCCCATTACCTAGTGATTTCCTGTGACTCTCCCATTGTTTCTATTATCACTTCTTACTGCGCTTCATATCATACATGTAATATAATTATTTACTCCGCTCCCTTCTACCTTGGTGCCATATAGCCATATTATGGCGTGGCGCTGGTTCTTCATTATTCCTTCCTTCCTTCTGTTCTGACCTTGGTGAAGCGGTGCCTACCACAAGGGGGTGAGGGATGGGATGGATCTCTACACTTGCATGTACTGTACTGTACCTATAGGACGGCCACACAGAAGCAGTTGCATTCTTGTGGCCGACGCGTTTGCTCGGCCTGACAGACCAGGGGTGAGCGACAGTAAGTTTTGTTATAAACGTATGATTAAACGGAAACTCCAGGAAGACCGTTGGCTCCTATCAAGTATTTTCTGTCTATTTGTACGAGTCGACAGAATACAGTGATGAAATAGATAAATATTATCAGCAGTATAACTGGCCTTATATACTTAAATCCAATGACCGATTGGTATATTGCTTACGTAATGCCACTCAGAGGAAGAACGACTATTCAGTTTTGTCCAAAAAGCCTGAACTTAGTAGTCTAGCCCTGGGCCCCTATGTTCTTATGAGGCAATAAAGGTGTAAATATGAAAGCAGATATTGCCTGCATGATTATGGCTATACATTCCTTACTTAATTCAGATAGATCACCATCATCATTTAGTACATGACAAATATATTTTTCCTCTCGAGAATCTGCCTACGTCTTTTCGAAGATATTTTACCCCATTCTCCAGCTGAACGATAAAACTCGATGAAAAGCACTGGAATATTCTTTAGAGTCACTGGCCTCACTGAAATCACAACCTCTCTTTTTAAGTCGAAACATTCCCATTTAAAGTGTTGTGTTGATGATGCAAATGTTTTTCTCATCTTTCAGTTCCTCTTCATTTTCCCTCCTTTTATAACAAAAATATAATTTTATGTATACATTCAGTCTCACAAAAATCTTAGTTGGATCATTCCTTGCGTATTTTACAGTGTCGTCACTTATATTAGAAAGTATGGCTTTGTAAATACGCTAGTGCTTGCCGGTAAATTTTTCCGGGAATAAGTAATAGCCTTACCATTACAAAATGTTTGCAAATACCATTATCTTTGTCTCCATACCGTTATTGAGCCCACAGTGACCAGTTTTGACCCAAAAGTCGAAGAAATTATTTTCACATATTTTTGCCTGTCGCGATTTTCGACAATTTCGCTCCATCGTCGCGCGCGACTGCAAAAAAAAGTTTATTTTGTATTATTCTGACACTCCCTGGATTTGCTCCGACCTAATCAAACGAATTAGGTCGATATCTATTACCGTTCTCGTGAAGAAACTCACAAACTCACAAACAGACATTTTCGCGTGTCGCGATTTCCGACAATTTCGCTCCCTTCCGTCCTGCACGATCGCCAAAGTTTTTGTTTGGTACTTTTCTAACACTCCCTGGACTTACCCCGACCTAATGCCAAAAGAGTCTGGTCGATATCTACTACCATTCTCATGGATGAAAGGTACAAAGGCACATAGAAAAACACAAACACTGCTTGAATGGGATGTATGGCTTTATTAACACAGATCTTTCAGGATATTTATCAGAAGGATAATTTACCGCTTCACAAGTAGGGTTGGGATGTATACTTTTATTCTTACACACACACACACACACACACACACACACACACACACACACACACACACACACACACACACACACACACACACACACACACACACACACACACACACACACACACACACACACACACACACACACACACACACACACACGAGAGAGAGAGAGAGAGAGAGAGAGAGAGAGAGAGAGAGAAATCTATTGTAACAACTCAGCGATGAAAACGGGGAGATGGCAGTTATAAGCCAAGTAATATATATATATATATATATATATATATATATATATAATCCCCCCTGTGGCGGGGGGGACACAACCTGGCCGCACTATGGGGTGGTACTACTACTCTGCGGCCAGGTTGTGTTAGGAAGAATACTGCCACCGTATTCCCTGCGTGTCGTAAAAGGCGACTAAAAGGGGCGGGGTGAGGGGACTAGGGACCCCCTCCTCTGTTTTGTAGTTCCTAAAAAGAGACAGGCCAGAGAAAGGGATGGGGGATGGAGTTATCCCCGTACCCTGAAGATTGGGTCTATGAATGTGCGTGGATGTAGTACGATTGAGGCTAAAAGGGAGGAGATTGGGAGAATGTTTGTGAGAAGAAAGTTGGATGTGTTAGCTTTGAGTGAAACGAAGATGAAAGGGAAGGGGGAATCTATGTTTGGAAGTGTGAATGGAAGATTGTCAGGTGTTGATAGAGGAAGGGCAAGAGAAGGTGTGGCCTTGTTAGTGAGTCCGGAAGTTCAGCAATGTGTGATTGAATGGAAGGAGGTGTCATCGAGACTGATGTGGGTGAAAGCGAAATTTGAACGTGAGTTGTGGGTGTTTGTGAGTGCATATGGGCCTGGTAGTGAAAGGGATGAACAAGAGAGGGAGTCTTTCTGGAATGATGTTGATGAGTGTCTGCAGAGTTTTGAAGCGAATGTGAATGTGGTAATGATGGGAGATCTGAATGCTAGAGTGGGAAATGTAGCAGTTGAAGGCGTAGTTGGTATGCATGGTGTGCCTGGAAGAAATGAAAATGGGGAACGACTGATAGCGATGTGTGTTGAGCGAGAGATGGTGATTGGGAATACGCTGTTTGAGAAGAAAGATATTTATAAGTATACATGGGTGAGACAGGAGGGTGGAAGGGTTGTTGATAGAGCCTTGATGGACTATGTGGTTGTGTCTAGGAATGTAATAGGAAGATTGTTGGATGTGAGAGTTCTGAGAGGGGAGGGTGGAGGTATGTCTGACCACTACCTGGTGGAGGGAAAGTTAAGAGTAGGTAAGAGATGGATGAGAGCTAGGAGGGTTAGGTGTGGCAGGGAGGTTTTGAAAGTGAGTGAGTTGGATAAAAGAGAGAAAAAGATAGAGTATCAGGAGAAATTGAAAGATGAGTGGAACGCAGTGAAAGATCGGGAAAATGGCAGCGTGGAGGAGGAATGGCAGTTGTTTAAGAGTGCTGTGGTGGGGCATGCAGAAGAGGTGTGTGGTGTGAGACGTGTGGGTGGTGGTGTAAGAAAAGGAAGTGAATGGTGGTGCGAGGAAGTAAGTATGGCTGTCGCTGAGAAGAGACGTGCATATGAAGTGTGGCTGCAGAGGAAGGATGAGATGTCATATGAAAGGTATAAGGAGAAGAGGAATAGAGCGAGAAGGGCTGTGCGTGATGCTAAAGTGGCAGCAGATGAGAGGTGGGGTAGGCGGCTGACAGAGAATTTTCAGCAGAATAAGAAAATGTTTTGGAAGGAGGTGAAAAGGGTGCGAAAGGGAGAGTCTGGGAAGGAAGAACGAGTAAAAGCAGAGGATGGAAGGGTGTTAATTGAGATGGATGCAGTAAGGAAGAGATGGGCAGAGTATTTTGAAAGATTGTTAAATGTAGAGGAGGAAAGGGTGGCTGAGATTGTGGCGGATGGAAGGGTGCAAGGAATAAATGTGTTGGGAGAGTTGAATGATTCTTTGATCACGAAGGAGGAAGTGGAGAAGGCAGTAAAGGAGATGAAAGCAGGGAAAGCTGCAGGTATGGATGGGTGTGCTGTGGAATGCCTGAAGGGTGGTGGAGTGACTATTGTTGACTGGTTAGTAAGATTGTTGAATGTGTGCTTTGAGAAAGGTATGGTGCCAACTGACTGGGCAAGTGCTTGTGTGGTCCCGTTGTATAAAGGCAAGGGTGATAAGTATGAATGTACTAGCTTTAGGGGTATAAGTCTGTTGAGTGTTGTAGGTAAGGTGTATGGTAGAGTGTTAATTATGAGAGTTAGAGAGGGTACAGAGGGAGTAATTAGTGATGAGCAGTGTGGCTTTAGGAGAGGGAGGGGATGCGTTGATCAGGTGTTTGCTGTGAGACAAGTGTGTGAAAAGTATTTAGCGAAAGGCAAGGATGTGTTCTGGGCATTTATGGATTTAGAGAAAGCGTATGATAGAATTGATAGGGAGGCTTTGTGGACTGTTTTAAGATTGTATGGACTTGATGGTAGGTTACTAAAAGGGGTGAAAAGTTTTTATGTAAATAGTAGAGCGTGTGTAAGAGTGGGAAATGCTGTGAGTGATTGGTTTCCCGTGAGAGTGGGGCTGCGACAGGGATGTGTGATGTCGCCTTGGTTGTTTAATATTTACATGGATGGTGTTGTAAGGGAGGTGAATGCAAGAGTTTTAGGTGGTCTGAGTCTGGTAAATGTTGATGGAGGAGAGTGGAATCTGAAGCAGCTGCTGTTTGCAGATGATACTGCACTGGTGACTGATTCAGAGGAGAGATTGAGAGAGTTGGTAGAGGAGTTTGGAAGGGTGTGTGAAAGGAGGAAATTGAAAGTAAATGAGAATAAGAGTAAAGTGATGAAGTGTACGAGGTTGATAGATGGTAGGGGGATGAATATAGTTTTGAATGGTGAGTTGCTTGAGGAGGTAGATTGTTTTAAATACCTAGGGTCACATGTTGCTGTGGATGGAAGAATAGATGCAGAAGTGAAGTTTAGAATAAATGAAGTAGGAAAGGTGCTGGGAGGAATGAAAAAAGTGTTTAAATGTCGTTCGCTTAGAATAGATGTAAAGAGAAGGCTGTATGAGGGTGTTGTGGTACCGACTGCATTATATGGGTCTGAAACATGGAATATGGGTGTAGCAGAGAGGAAAAGTTTGAATGTAATGGAGATGAGATGTCTGAGGAGTATGTGTGGAGTGACGCGTATGGATCGGGTGCGAAATGATGAAGTGCGAAGGAGAACTGGAGTTGTTCGGGAGATGGCTGGTAGAGTTGAGCAGAGGGTGTTGCAATGGTTTGGGCATGTGGAGATAATGGATAATGAGCGATTGGTGAAAAAGATAACTAGATCTGATGTGAGAGGTGTAAGGCTGAGAGGAAGACCACGAATAGGATGGATGGACAGTGTGAAGAGAGCGCTGGATGCGAGAGGGATGTCTGTTGAGCAAGGAAGAGTGGCTGTGCGTGACAGAAATAAATGGAGAGAAATTGTGAATGAATAAGTGATGACGCAGCCCTGAGGGGATATTCTCCCGCATTTGGTCTGATCAGCTAGTCAGGTCAGGTGCGGGTAAGGGGATGGGTCTGTTATGATGTGGCAGGGGTAAACCAGTTCTGCTGTCGGGCCCTGCTGCGGATGTCACTGATTGCATTGCCCAGTTGACCCTTGTGCGGTGTGGTGCGGTGAGGATCTGTCCGTTCTCCCCTTTGGGGCTAAGATGCGAATGAATGTGTTTGAATGGATGAGTAAATGGAGAGTGAGTCGTCCTGTCTCGGCTACCTCCCTTTCCTTGGGGGAAGCAGCCTAGGTATATAGATAGATAGATAGATAGATAGATATAATTATTATTATTATTATTATTATTATTATTATTATTATTATACCTTGTTTTAGTGCTTCATTAAGCCGCGGCTGAAGGTCCAACATCTCTCCCCTTAATTATCATGGTCATTAGTGTCAGCCGGCCAGCCAGGTTAGGGAAGGGAAGGGCAGGGTAGGGCAGGACAGGGCAGGGCAGGACAGGACAGGGCAGGGCAGGGCAGGAAAGGGAAGGGCTGGACAAGTCAAGAAATGGATGGTCAGGTTAGGTCAGTGAAGGGATCTGGCTGCAACACCCCGAAAGGGGGTATTTCATTTTCGGTGACGTGTTTTTCATTAGATGCTCTCTCCACACGATTTTATTTAGCTGATGATAGGTTTTTTACTTAATGGGTTAAATAAAGCATTCATTAACCCCTTCAAACCAAGATATCCCCAAAATAACTATAATCGGCTGGAGGTGGCAAGCATATACCAAGAAATTACGTCACGGGGTTGAAGAGGTCAATCCCTTCCACTTGAGGACATTTCTGTTACACTCCAGCTGACATCAGACGAGCTTAGTCAACTTAGAAAAGACCTCTTGTAGCGAATTTATTTCTGATGGCTGTATCTATCACCTCCAGTTCAAGAAATCTATCCAAAGTTGAACAAAATCGTCTGGAGGGAGCAAGAACAAATAACAAGACGTCATTGTGAAGAAGGGACTCAGTTTGCTCTCAGCTCTCGTCAGTAAGATCATTCCAGGTCAGGTTATATTGTCATGTCACCTCAAGTCGTACGAAGTTGCCCCAGATCACAAACTTCCGAACTGTTGTTGATTTGGGCACTTTTTCCAGAGAGTGTCTCGGTAAAATTAGGTAAGGTAAAGTTAAGTAAGGAAAGGCTGGGTTAGTCTGTTACGGGTAAGTTAGGTTTCATTATCACGCGCCTATGGGAAGGCGTGGCGGTAGTTAGTGTGTGTGTGTGTGTGTGTGTGTGTGTGTGTGTGTGTGTGTGTGTGTGTGTGTGTGTGTGTGTGTGTGTGTGTGTGTGTGTGCGCGCGCGCGCGCACACAAAATTATCTCGAAAAGTCGTGGACGAACTTGCACCAAACCTTCAGGGAATAATAACTACGTGAATGTGCAGGAGTCTGTTACTTTGGGTGAGGACTTAATCAAAGACGACCGAATGTCAGGCGCCATATATTTTGAAATATGGATCGGCTTTTTGTGAAACGCAGTAACTGAATTTCGTAGTTTTGCGAATCTTCTTCAAATTTGGTTTGTAGGTAGCTTGTATCTTAGCCAACAACATATCTTGGCGGGCGATTAGCATTCGGCCCCCAAATGCTTTTGTTTCATTAAGTTTGTTTTGAATATCATCCTACAGCCCTATGTTATCTTGCGTGTCAATTCAGATATTTCTAATGCCAACATAATTCACATCAGCGACACACTAAAGAATGCGAAGGTATAAGAAGGAACTAAATCGCAACGGGAAAGGAGTCGCGCAGTCTCCTACGTCAACAAGAACACGGCTCAAAGTTGGACAATTTGTACTCGCATCCAAATATTTTGGAAACTGAAATGGGCAAATGATGTCAGCTGAAACGAAGCCGGACCAACTCGCGTCATTGGCTACCAGATTGGAGAAGTTAGCGAAGTCGGTGAAGGTGGATTTATTGCTGTTTGTTTCATGCAGGGAAGGAGAATATTAAACAGTGACGGAAGCTGAAGGTCGATTGAAAAATCTCTCTCTCTCTCTCTCTCTCTCACACACACACACACACACACACACACACACACACACACACACACACACACACACACACACACACACACACACACACACACACACACACACACACACACACACACACACACACACACACACACACACACACACACACACACACAGTAGGCGAAAGGTAAGGCAGACGATTAGAGTTGCATCACGTACCAAGGATATAAAAACAAACAAGTCTTAAAAATAGGATCCCCAGGTAGAACAGCCTTTACACAACAGGGTCCTTTACCATCCTATCCCACGAGAGAGAGAGAGAGAGAGAGAGAGAGAGAGAGAGAGAGAGAAGAAGGCGCGACTTTTCTCCAGGGACGAGGAGGAGGTGGAAGTGTTTTTGATTAAGAAAATTATAGATAACCAATTAGAACTGAATATAGTAGAGTTACAGAGATCTTTTAGGGCTGAACATGATTTATTTGACGTTACTCTTAAAGTTTGTTGATGGAAAACAGATCTCAGTTTTACCGTGCCTGTTTTTCCCGCCATTATATTCCCATACAGGTTTTTGCTCGATCCACCACTCGGGCTGTACTCACCTGGCTTCAGAGATATCATAACACCTCATTCTTAGAGATTTATTCTGCCTGTTACACCACAGTAGTCTCTTCCTTGTTACTAAAGCATATTATACCCATGGTAACAAGATATATAAAATGGAACAAAACAACAAACCTATTCAGTACAGTGATGTCTTATATTATGTTCTTGCTTGCTTCAGATGGCTTTATGCACCTGGAGAGAGCACCAGTGAAGGGATTACTGAAGGTTAGATCTAACCTTCCCAGTTCATCAGAAAGTGAACCCAGTAGTCTGCCGACTGACGATTTCCCTTTCCAGCAGCCCACCATCCTTCTTTCTGGGGATAGGGAGTGAGTTGGGGGCAGGTCCACCGCCCCGTTATATCCGTGCCACCACATGAATTCATCCCTCTCCAGCACCAGGAGTTAAGAAAAAATATACAGACTAAATACTAAGAATGAAGCTCCAATGTCCTCGAGAATACGGCACTCTTCCCGCCTTCATGACCGGACCTACACCAGATATTCTCTTTATTTACCCAACACAACCATCTCCACACGGAAATCCTCACATACCGGTACAGGTACGCGTTCGTAAGGCCACAAATTCCCCTAAGTCATTCCACAGACAAAAATATGGTAGCCTGTTTTCACTAGCTTTACTTTCAAACTGACTCTTCCAGAATTCACGACTGTCTTTGGTATTAGTATTCAGACACGTAGTCTTACGCTTCCTTTGACCCGTTCAGTTCATTGATGTATTTTTCACGTTAATGAGGTCTTTGAGAGGCGACTTTATTCAACTTTGTGAGGAATCTGTAGCAGTGGACTGATCATTGAGGAATGCTGTATAGACACGGCCAGTTCAAAGAGTCTGTCCCTAGTTAAATAAAGTCTCTCCCAAGTCAAATATAAATATCTGGAAGCAGAAAAGATCGGCTAAAAAAAAAAGACAAAAAAAAAAAGAAACGTCGCTGATCCTGAGAACATCCTATGACGGAAGACAGTTTACTCCGATGGCGCCGTGGTGGCTTTGTGCACAGTGGGTGGAGCAAAACAGCTGCATCGTGCGCTGGGAAGCCAAACTTCTTCACACTTACCTCCACTTCGCCTAGGACAAGACCCTGGTCCGATCCAGACGAGACACTGTCTATGAGAAAAGGGTGCCGATTCCCTACACTGTGTACTGTACCTGTTGAACGGCCTCACAGAAGCAAATGCTTACCAATGGTCGACAGGCCTGCTTGACCAGATAGACCGGGGTTGAACAACAACAACACCGATGACGGATTTCTAAGCTTATTTCTGCCAGCTCAAGACGATTTACTCATTAAGGATAGCTTCTTGGAACTGTTGGGGTTACCTGGAACCTTTAAGTACGTGTTCGGTACTAGAAGTCTTTAAATAGTTGCACAGATAGTCAGTTCGGTAGTTAGAAGTCTTTAAATAGTTGCACAGATAGTCAGTTCGGTAGTTAGAAGTCTTTAAATAGTTGCACAGATAGTCAGTTCGGTAGTTAGAAGTCTTTAAATAGTTGCACAGATAGTCAGTTCGGTAGTTAGAAGTCTTTAAATAGTTGCACAGATAGTCAGTGCGGTAGTTAAGATAAAAAAAAAAATAGCTATGACCGTTGACTGGCGTTATTGAAGGCCTTATTTAACCACTCCACTTCGAAAAAATATATACCATCCTGAGCAAACCAGTCGGCAGGTAGCAAGAATGGAATACAAAAGACGTTACCGCAGTGAACGGCCTCATAATACCGACTGAAAAGTAAAACGGTAAAAACTGATAAAATGAGATTAGTCTAAGACAGTCCACGTCGATAATAAGTCCTTGAACCCTATGAGGTGTTTAATTGGTTTGGTCAGTTTTATTCAGCTTTTGGGATGGCTCTAGTAGTGAGGGGCAAATAGAGGCTGCATCGAACCCCTTCATTTCGAAAAGTATCTCAAAAGCTGGATTTTTTTTTTTTTGGGGGGGGGTGAGGGGTGGGAAGAGGAATAGACAAAAATACGTCATCCGGCTGAATGGGAGGTGATAGTGAAATATGGCTGTGAAAATTCAAGTAAAAAATGGGTAGCGCACACACACACACACACACACACACACACACACACACACACACACACACACACACACACACACACACACACACACACACACACACACACAGAAAGAGAACAGACCTACGTAACGCTCCTGTCAGCTGCATAGACGCCAAAATCGCCTGTATCGGCTTTGGCAAAAATACGATATACAACCTCTCACTGAAAAGGGGACGCAACTTGTATTATTCCCTTTTTTTTCTCACTATTGCTTTCTTTTATGAGAGAGAGAGAGAGAGAGAGAGAGAGAGAGAGAGTTATCCTCCTCCGCCTAGTATTGAAGAGCGTGGTGTGTGAGAGATAATGGCGACTCATGCATATATATTGGCCAGTTATCCATATGGCAGACTTCATCACCTCACCTCAAAATATTTTCACCCTCGCGTTAAATATTTGTTTTTTTTTTCTACTCATTTTTTGGTTTGCTGTATATTTTCTGGGGGAGTTTGCTGACCATGTGTATTTCTTTGTATGTGTGAGAGGGTTTTTATGTATTGTATGTCTTTTTGTGTTTGTGATTTTGTGCATTCTTCTGTGTTTGTGTATTTGTTTGTTGTGTGTTTTTCTGCTTTGTGTGTGTGTGTGTGTGTGTGTGTGTGTGTGTGTGTGTGTGTGTGTGTGTGTGTGTGTGTGTGTGTGTGTGTGTGTGTGTGTGAATATTACTCGGCTTTTTGGTTCTTGTTTCTTCTGCCGCACCTAAAACTATTGTTATCATTGTTGCTGCAGATATTGTGGTACCGATGTCAATGCCGGGGGATATTCTGTCCACATACTGCAGTGGTGATAACTGCAAAGGCCCGACTTGGACCGTCTTCAGGTGTGATTTTCTTTTAAACAATTCATGACCTTGTAATATAAAGACCCCTAGTTATTAAGAACACTTTCTGTGGAGTTCTTGTTGATATTCTTGATTTTATTTTTTTATTTTTCTTTGGGGGGGGGGAGATCTCGAAGACTGGCATTCCAAGACCGTTCGAAATAGAGACGAAATTTTCAGAAGTGATGCATTTGGCTGCAGGCTTGTTTTGGCACAAAAAAAAAAAAAAATTCCATGCGCTAGCGCCCTGTGTTATTTTTTTCAACTTTTGCCCTCCTGCATAGCAAAAACTACTGAATCGATTGCTTTGCAAATGTTCCAGTTCGTAGTCATCAACATATACTAGTGCACCTGGGTATGCTTCTGATATTGAGATGCAACAAATACTTTCTGAGACAGAAAAATCAGAATGGCCGCCTCATGCCTGAAAGTGCTAAACCCGATAGTATTTGTCCGATTTTTACCAAACTCGGTGGAAACGTAATGGGTCATGAGTGAACATGAACTGCTTTCTATGAATGACCTTGGCCTTGATCTCTAGGTCACAGGTCAAAATCCGTGAAAATTTTTGAGTCATACCAACTGTCCCTTAATATTAGGATTACAATGATTAAAGTATTTTCAGAATCCTAACAGTGCCTACTTTTTAAGATGTCATAACAGCAATTATGACAAATCATTATTTTTTTTAAGCTTTTTGGCTTTTTTTGGATCTACCATAAAAAAAGTTGCTCAAAATGCTAAAAATGCAATTTTTCTGCACAATATTGAAAATTAAAGATCAAAATTTATTACCAACTACCCATAATATGACCCTATTTTGTCAAATGAATGTCAAAATTGACCTCCAAGGTCATTTTCAAGGTCATATTGACATTTTGTCTAGATTTCTTATCTGGAATGTGGAGTTCTTTGAATATTGCATCAGCAATTTCAGAATTATACAGTAGTTGTTATTACTGTTGTTGGTGCTGAAGTTGCTACCCTGATGATGTAAAATTTGCCGTTTTTGTATTTTCATTTTCGATTAGTTACAGCACTCAGAAGTTTTTTGTATTGGTAGTGTTTTGATATTATAATAGTAATTGTAGTTGTTGATGTTGTAGGAAGAGTAGTGGAGTTAGTTTCGGGTCGTGACTGCAGATGATGAGGATGACGATAATGATGATGATGATGACCATGTTGGTGACGTTGTTGTTAAAGTTGTTACTAATGATGATATTGATGCTGATGTTCAGATTGATTTTGGTGGTGGTGGTGTTGCTGCAGCCAGTTTTGCATAGAAGTGAGGAAGGCAGTGGATTTAGACACCCAGGATATAAACAGCGGGCTTTGCCTCAAGTTTTTTTCCCTAGTCAAAAATTGGCCAAACCAGGAGAGAGAGAGAGAGAGAGAGAGAGAGAGAGAGAGAGAGAGAGAGAGACAAACAGACAGACAGACACACACACAGAGAAAGAGAGAGAGAGACTAACAGACACAAACTGACATAAACACAGACAAACGGACATAGAGAGACAGACAGAGAAACCAGACAAACACATAGACAGACAGACCAGACATACACAGAGACAAACAGACAGACAGGCCTGAAAACAAAAAGGATGACACAAGAACACAACCAGAGAACTGTCAAAGGAAATGAAAAGGACGGAAAAATTAGTGAAACCCGGCACATCATTTCCGGTGTATCACGTGAGAGGCCAGGGACGGGGGGGGGAGGAGGGGAGAGGGAGAGGGAAAGTGAGAGAGGGGGAGGTAGGAGGGGAAAAAGGTTTAGTATTGCAGGCTTTCAGATTTCTCCCACCTTTTTGTTGTGTGGTGTTGTGGTGTGGTGTTAGTCTGGTGTGGTGTTGCAGGGATTTGAGGCGCATTCAGAGAGAGAGAGACAGACAGACAAACAGACAGAGACAGAGACAGACAGATGCACAGAAACACAACCAGACTAGACAGAGAAACAGACAGATGGAAACGCAGGATAAGCGGTGACCTTAGTGAAGTTTTCAAAATCATGAAGGGATATGACAACTTAGACATGAATGAATATTTTGAAATAGACCGGTCGAGTTAAACCAGGAGTAATGGCTGCACAATTATGGGAAAGCGTTTCCAAGCTTATGAAGCAAAATACTTCTTCAACAGAGTCGTAAATACTGTATCTGGAACAGATTACCCTCAGGTACCGAATAGTACCTCAATTAAGACATTTAGAAACAAAATAGACAAGTACTTGCACAGGCATCCTAACCTGACTCTGTTTCTGTCCGAATAACTTACTTTTACCAGCTATGCGTATGTTCATTCCCCTCTCCTGTACAAGACACTTTGTAAACTTACTGTACTCGTACATAGCATAGCATCATGTCATTATATATTTATCAGTTTAGTAAATGCAAAAAATAGTTTAAGCACAGACTTGGATTTGCACAGATAGCCCTGAGTTAACGGTCACTACTCTTACTGTCGACCTGTGATGGGCTGTGGATCACTGAGAGTCTGTTAGTTAAGTGACCACCATCGAGATTTTTTAATGTACCAGGGGTCACTGCTTTAGGAGGTAACTTGTGTACTTGTTTCGCATGGGAAAGTTCGTTGTCTCAGTGGAGTGAACGGAGCTGGGACCTGATTAACTGCTGCTTACCTTAAAAGTGCTAGGCAAGGCTGCTGCACCACCCCTGAACATCCACACTGTGCGTTCTCCACAGTGTCTACAGACGCCCCAATAACTCACCTTATCGGTACATAATGTCATGACTTATTGATTATTAATTTTACTTTATTACTTTGTCTTTCAAGTAGCTTATAGTTAAAGTATAATAGAATGTAACTTTTCCTTTTGAGTCTTTACAATAAAATTTCCATGTCAGTTTTCCATGCTGCGTGTGGCCCTTCTCACTTTTTCCCGCCATTTTAACTGAAGGGTTTGGAGTCGGAGGGAGCCTTCTTGCTTCACTATCCTTATCCTTCAGCATGTAGAATTAGATCTCGTAATCATAGTCTGCTCTGTAACAAACAGCCTCGAGAGGACCATAAGGTCTGTTGTTTGCTCTCCTTTGTATTCCTTTATACTCCTCCTCCCCCCTCCCTTCCTTCTCCTCCCCAACCCATCTTCCTTCTCCCCCACCCTACCTCCCATCCTCCTCCTCTCCCACCCTTCCTCCTACTCCCCCACCCTTCCTCCCATCCTCTTCTTCCCCCACCCATCTTCCCATCCTCTTCCTCCCCCACCCTTCCTCCCATCCTCTTCCTCCCCCACCCATCCTCCCATCCTCTTCCTCCCCCACCCATCCTCCCATCCTCCAACTCCACCACCATTCCTCCAATTCTCCTCCTCCCCCATCCATCATCCTCCCATCCTCCTCCTCCCCCACCCATCCTCCAACTCCCCCATTCATCCTCCCATCCTCCTCCTTCCCCATCCATCCTCCCATCCTCCTCCCCCCACCCATCCTCCTCCCCCCACCCATCCTCCAACTTCCCCATCCATCCTCCCATCCTCCTCCCCCCACCCATCCTCCAACTTCCCCATCCATCCTCCCATCCTCCTCCCCCCACCCATCCTCCAACTTCCCCATCCATCCTCCCATCCTCCTCCTTCCCCATCCATCCTCCAACGCCCCCGTCCATCCTCCCATCCTCCTACTCCCCCACCCCTCCCCATCCTCCTACTCCCCCACCCCTCCCCCCATCCTCCTACTCCCCCATCCTCCTCCTTCCCTACCCATCCTCCTACTCCCCTACCCATCCTCCTACTCCCCCACCCCTCCCCCATCCTCCTACTCCCCCACCCATCCTCCTATTCCCCCACCCCTCCCCTATCCTCCTCCTTCCCTACCCATCCTCCTCCATTCTCACCTCTCCTCTTCCATTCCCACCTCTCCTCCCCCTCCCATCCTTCCTCTCTCCCTGCCATCCCTCTCACCACTTCCGCACTCCACTCCCTCGCCAAAGTTCCCCTCTCACCCATTCAAACTCTCACATTCTCAGTCTACCTAGCTCACCAACTCTCCTCTCCCCCTCTCTCCTACAAGTTCTCCTGTCCCACCTCTTTGTCCTTTCTCCTCCATCCCTGCTCTCTCTGTCTCACTCCTGTTCTCTCTCTCTCTCTCTCTCTCTCTCTCTCTCTCTCTCTCTTCTCTCTCTCTCTCTCTTCTCTCTCTCTCTCTTTCTCTTTCTCTCTCTCTCTCTCGTCTTGTTTTAACTCCCCACTCCTCCCCATCCCTTTTTTCCTCTTTCCTCTATATCTCTTCCATCATGTACCTCCAAACCTCTCCACACCTCTACTTCCCCCCCCCCCACCCTTACTCCTAGCGCACCTCCATTCCGTTCCCTTTTTTCCATCCTTTGTGTTTACTTCCCCAGCCGTCTCGCTTTGTTATCCTTATCAACTCAGAATTAGGTATCATAGCCGTACTCTTCTCTGTAACAAATTGACTCAAAAGAACCACTAGGCGTCTTGATGTTTGCTTTCCACTATACTCCTTCGTACTCATTCAATCAGCCTTTTGTCCTCTCTCCTTCATCTCGTTCCCCTCTCCCCTGCTTCCTGTCTCCAGTCCTCTCGCCTTTTCTCGCCACCTTTCCTCGCTTGTCCTCTCTTCGGCCCCCTTTCCTCATTCCTACGCCTCTCCATCCCCTCCTCTTTTATCACCTCTCCCAGTCTCTCTACCCACTTCACCCCTCCCCACCTCACCCCTCCCCACCTCACCATCCACTTCCGCCCCTTCCCACCTGTCCACCCACTTCCACCCCTTCCCAGTTATCCATCCACTTCCCTTCCCAGTTATCCATTCACTTCCTCCCCTCCCCCTTCCCACCTCTCCCCCTCCCCACCTCTGCCTCTCCCCACCTCTCACCCACTTCCACCCCTCCCTCTCCCTACCTCTCCACCCACTTCTACCCCTTCCCACCTATCCATCCACTTCCACCCCTCCCCCTCCCTACCTCTCCACCCACTTCCACCCCTCCCCCTCCCCCTCCCCACCTATCCATCCACTTCCACCCCTCCCCCTCCCTACCTCTCCACCCACTTCCACCCCTCCCCCTCCCTACCTCTCCACCCACTTCCACCCCTCCCCCTCCCCCTCCCCACCTCTCCATCCACTTCTACACCTTCCCTTCCCCACCTCTCCACCCACTTCCACCCCTCCCTCTCCCCCCTCCCGGCCAGTTGCGTGAGGCCTGGACAATCACAGTGTTTACGGTAGTGACAATAGTTAAACCGAGCGCATTGTTGCCACGCGTGCCCTGTCGTTATATATTCACCCCGGGGACTGGGGACTGGGGTGAGAGCTGGTAGGAGGACTGGAATTGAGGAGGGTAGGGGTAGAGGCTGGAATGAAAGATGGGGTGAAGGTTTTTGTAAGAACTGGAGTGAGAGAATGGGGGATGGGTAGAAAGAAATGGAACCAGGACTACGGCGGAGGAAAGGGTGATGACTTGTGTAAGGGTTGGGGTGAGTGAGAGACTGGGTATTTGAGAGAGAGTTTTGGTGAGAGACTGCATGAAAGACTGTGTGAGGGATGGAGTGAAAGCTGGAAAGAAATAAAGACTAAGGGTTTGTGTGAGGGGAAATAATGTTTGAGACAGGGCTGGAGGGGGGGCTGGTTACAGAGAACTATTTGCTTATTGCTCAGTGTAGTCATGTGAAGGTAGCACTGCTGAATACTCCAGTTACAAGAAGGATGTGAAAAATTAAATGACAACCAAGTATGAACAGAACAAGAATTATGGACTGAATGAAATAGGTACTTACATTTGTACGCCGAGTAATGCACAAATAATTACCTGAAAAAAAAATGGAAATAATATTACAGAAGACTGCATTACTTAACTGCACATGAGTTGTGTGCGTAATGTTAATATATGAATTCTCCATAACTGAAAATAGTTTACATAATATAAGATTGTTTCCGTATGTTGTAACAGTACTCCAGCACGATCTCACCCTAAGCATCTACTCCTGTCCATCATTATACAAAGCAGTATCTAAGGAAGTACTTATGAATTATGGTGACGGGCAGAACAGTACTTACAGATAACAGCAACCATATGATGGAAGTCCAGCCATTGCTGTACTTACCTATTAAAAGAAATAGTAAGTTAATCTACAGCGACTGCTCACTATATTGACAGATACACAGATAACCATACAGAAAAACCGATTGACTGATACACTGAAGTATAAAGACAGACACATAGATCAATGTGTGGATAGATAGACAGATAGATAGTTAGATAGATAGATATTAGGAGTAACTTGTAAAAAAAAAAAAACTATTGCCATGACTAGGTCAAACAGTGTAAGCTAGCTAAATGGCCAACAGTGTGACTACCTGAAGTTATACTTTACCTACCTATACCTGTCCCATCGCCAATGTTACCCTTTCAGCCAAACTCTTTAATTTAATTTTTTTTCTTGCTGCCTCCAGGCGACTTAATTCAGCTGAGGAAAAGCTTCAAGAGGTATCGTTTTTCATTACCCCCTTCACTGTGAAAGGTATTTACACAAGCTGGGAAGCACTGTTACGCAGTACCAAAATTAATAATTTGATTTACGTGGATAAGTCTGTATAGGTCAACTTCTGATATCTCTGTGTACTTCACACACACACACACACACACACACACACACACACACACACACACACACACACACACACACACACACACAATTATATACTCACAAAAATACGCTGACAGATAAAAATGCACATAAAAGACACACACGCACATGCACACACTCAGAGAAGCACACACACATACAAATACACACAAACGCAGCCCCATGCCCACATTTCCATAAATATTAAGAAAAAACATGCACTAAAACACACACACACACACACACACACACACACACACACACACACACACACACACACACACACACACACACACACACACACACACACACACACAAACACACACACACACACAAACACACACACACACACACACACACACACACACACACACACACACACACACACACACACACACACACACACACGCACACTAGGCCAGGTTAGTAAGAACATCAGAATATTAACACTGAAAATGCGGACTTTCTCATTATTAATTCCTGCTATCGCTAAGCAATTTTATTCAGCTTAGAGGAAAATTTTCGAACTAAAACACTATTAGACATCCTTCCTAAGTTAAACCTATAGCAGCTTAGTAAAATGAACAATGGCGTCACCGTACTGAAGTGGTTGAATCCCAGTAGTGCATCTGAACATAAACTTTGTCACCCACATTATATTTAGCAGTGAGACATGGCAGGCCCAGAACCCCGCATAATCAAACGGGAATATGATCTCCCAAATTTTACTCCTTCCTACACGATCGGATAATTTACGGTGTGGATGGGCTTTTAGTGCTTCCATAATGCCACTCAGGGCAGGGAAACTGGTCAGTCCTGCCTTGTATATTAGAACTTAAGGCCGAATACATAAACCTTCCGTGTAAATCGTGAAGTGGAACTCAAACCCCTAACTCTTTATTGTCAACTTTTGGAACGTCTGTGGTTATTAGGTATGGTTAGCCTGCATCCCACATTACAAAGTGCAGTCAGCAGTAATAAAGGAAGGCTAAACACATTCCATCTGGTTCACTTGCTCCAGAAATTATCGTCAGAAATAGGTAGTGTGCATTCCACTTCGCAGTTAAGTGTTTAATCGTACGGCCATCAGTACTTCAGCCACTGCCTCCCACGTTCCTGATGCAACAAGAAAGGATTGGATGACAGATAGATAGGTACCGATATATTACCTAGCTAGGGAGAGAGAGACAGATAGGCAGACGAACGAAAAGACAGAATGAGATAGATTGACTGAGACAGACAGGTAGATAGATGGTTAGATAGACTTGTAAAGGAGAGTCACAACCATGGAAAGCTAATGTTGACACCCAAAATGGAGATGAGATTTAGAACTTAATTGTCTGGTAGATTGATAAATGGTCAGACATAGACAGACAGATAGATAAATGCATACATACATAGATACAGTTGACGGACAGACAGAGAGACAGGGACAAGGACAGAGACTGAGACACGGACAGACAAACAGACACACACTCAAACAGGCAGATAGGTAGAGAGATAGATAGACGGATAGTTCGAGGAAGAGATGGATAGGGAGATGGATGGAGAGATGGAATGATGGATATATGTACAATATATTCCGTATTCCGTATATATATATATATATATATATATATATATATATATATATATATATATATATATATATATATAATTCGTGAAATGATATATATATATATATTTCGTGAAATGAGAATATATATATATATATATATATATATATATATATATATATATATATATATATATATATATATATATATATTTCGTGAAATGAGAATATATATATATATATATATTTCGTGAAATGAGAATATATATATATATATATATATATATATATATATATATATATATATATATATATATATATATATATTTTTACGGAACAGAGAAAGATAATGTACACTTTAAGTGAGAATACTAATAATCACTACTGTCCCGTAAAGTTCCAGGTTCAAAACAAAAGAGTTAGGTAAAATTACAAGTTAAAGTTTAATGCTCAAACTAACAACAAAACATTCAGGACTCATAAGGATAATGTAATGGCAAATAAACAGGTTAAATATATGGTTAACTGCAATAGCCTCTATTAACACGAAATTAGCAAGAGTAAATTTATCTAAGTCAGCCCTGATAAAATGAGATACCAGATAATACTCAGTGAATGCCAGATAAATTATTACAGATACAAACTCTTATAAAAAATGACTGACATAAAACCCAACATTAATCAAAAACCTCACTAGGCCTAAGAATTAACCTTATGCTACACAGTACAAGAAAAAATGCAATAACACTTATACTCAAATTACACACAGCTGCTAGATGTTTGGACATTTCTTGAGCACTCACAATAATAATATCTGTACAGGGGAGGACAGAGATGTGAACAAAATGAGGAGCAGATCTAAGTGGCAATGATGCAGAGACTGAGCTCATTATATAGGGGCCGGCAGAGCTTGATACAACTTGTAAGAAGGACGCGCAAATGAAGCCATGGGGACAAAGAGTTGACAATCCAGGTCTGAACTCCAGAAATGACGACTTACTCTACTATAACGGTAGAAGGGGGGAACTGAGGCAGAACACGCTCGTGATCAAACATGCAGCATACTGTGCGTTAAAATTACACAAAGGATGATGAAATCATAGGCTATGTAACACCTCCCCACAAAGAAAAAGAAATTTACAAAGGAAATTTCTTATTACTCTAAAACAATCTGTCTAAAGTCTAGATAAGCAATCTGCAATAACATTTTCTTTCCCCTTGACATGTTGTATGTCTAATGAATACTCCTGAAGAAGTAGACTCCATCTTGTCAATCTCTGATTTTTATCTTTAAACTTACTAAGGAATTTCAGTGGGTTGTGATCGGTATAAATGACTATGGGGTCAAAACCAGAACACAAATAAAATGAAAACTGCTGTAAACCCAAAATCAAGGCCAAAAGCTCTTTCTCAATAGTGGACTAGTTCTTTTGAGGTGGAGTGAACTTCTTACTGTAATAAGATACAGGATGTTCAATACCCTGATCATCCTCTTGCAGCAAAACAGCCCCAGCTCCTGTATCACTTGCATCAACAGCCATCTTAAAAGGCTTAGCAAAATTTGGAGTAGCAAGCACTGGCTGACTTAATAGAATAGCTTTAAGTTTGTTGAAAGAGGATTCACAGTTATCGGTCCAGACAAATTTAACTCCCTTTTTCAGTAGGTCTGTAAGTGGTGATACAAGAATAGAAAAGTTAAGGACAAATCTCCTGTAATAACCTACCATTCCCAAAAATCTTTGTAGCTCTTTCCTACTTTTAGGTCTGGGAAGATCACTTATAACCTGAACCTTAGCTCCTGGTGGTGCAACATGTCCATCACCAATTACATACCCAAGGTACTGAACTTTAGCTTGACCAAACTCACACTTTGATAAATTAGCTACAAGATTAGCCTGAACTAAACGCTCAAGAAATTTACTGACATGGCATAGGTGATCTTTCCAGTTGTCACTGAAGATTAATACATCATCAATATAAACAACACACCCTGCCAAACCCTCTGTTACAACATTCATGAGCGTCTGAAATGTGGCTGGTGCATTCTTCATACCATATGGCATTACAGAACATGCAAAAGCCTTTCCTAGTGTTACAAAACATGAGATCTCCCTAGCACGTTCAGTCATAGGTACTTGCCAGTATCCCTTTAACAAATCAAACTTACTTATGTACCTAGCCTTTCCGATCTTGTCTATGCAATCTTCCACACGAGGGAGAGGGTAAGTGTCTGTTTTAGTTATCTGATTAACACGTCTGTAGTCGATGCAAAGCCTCTGTGACCCACCTGGCTTAGGGACTAGAGTGACAGGAGAACTCCACTCGCTCTGACAGGGCTCAATCATCTTGTGGTCCAACAGGTAGCCAAGCTCCTTCTGGATGAGAGGAACTTTCACTGGGTTCACACGGTAAGGAGGCAGTTTAATTGGCTTTGCGTCTCCAACCTCGACATCATGCATCAACACAGTAGTTCTTCCTGGAGTGGCACGGAACACTTGCGGGTACTCCTGCAGTAATGCCGAAAACTCCTGCCTTTCCTCGGGAGGTAGATGAGAAAGCTTAGTCTGGAGATCATTCTTGATATCAGGATTCTTCCCCAAACTATCACTCAGGTTCATACTGCATGGGAGAGCTTCACTTGCAGACTCGGGTGGAACAGCTACAGTGCAGACTGGGTTATTTTCGTCCCGCCTGTGATACAACTTTAGCATGTTGATGTGACATAGTTGCTTGTTCTTTCTACGATCTGGTGTGGCGATGACATAGTTGACATCACTGAGTTTCTTCTCCACGAAATAAGGGCCACTAAACTTGGCTTGAAGAGGTTGCCCATGAACTGGTAGCAGAATCAAAACCTGATCTCCTGGCTGAAAGTGGCGTAACCTGGACTTCTTATCATACCAAGTCTTCATCTTCTCCTGAGCAGCTCCTAAATTCTCTCTCGCCAGCTGTAAAGCAGTGGACAGCAGTTCATTGAACTTCATCACATACTCCAGCAGGTTGACGTCATCTTCCTCCGACAGCCAGCATTCCTTGAGTAACTTAAGGGGTCCCCTTACTTCATGGCCAAACAGTAGTTCAAAAGGTGAGAAGCCCAGTGATTCATTTGGAGATTCTCTTGCAGCAAACACAACGAATGGAAGACCTTTATCCCAGTCTTTCTGATGTTCCAAACAGTATTTCTTGAGCAACGATTTGAGTGTTTGATGATATCTCTCCAACGCTCCTTGGGTCTGGGGATGGTAAGCTGAAGACGTGATCTGGGTGATGCCCAACTCTTTCAGAGACTGCTTGAAAACGTTTGACATGAAATTACTTCCCCGGTCTGACTGTACCTCCTTGGGCAGACCAAACTTTGTGAAGAACCCTAGCATTTCCTTAACCACGTTCTTTGCTGAGATGTTTCTAAGTGGAATGGCTTCAGGATAACGAGTAGCCATATCAATCATGGTCAACACATAAGAAAATCCTGAAGAAGTCTTAGGAAGAGGGCCCACAATATCCACCAACACACGGGTGAAAGGCGCCTCAAAAGGAGGAATGGGAACTAGAGGTGCAACCTTTTCGGTCTGATTACACTTCCCCACAACTTGACAGGTGTGACAAGACTTACAATACCAGGAAACATCCCTGAAGATACCTGGCCAGTAGAAGTGTTTCAAAATGCGTGCCACAGTCTTCCTTACTCCAAGGTGTCCTGCCAAACTGGAATCATGAGCCACTCTAATGATATCCTGCCTACAAACACGAGGGATGACAACTTGATGTACAACCTCCCATTCACAGTCGGCTGATGGTGTTGGGGGTCTCCACTTCCTCATAAGTACTCCTGACTTTACATAATAACAAGTAGAAGCACCGGCTGACTCTTCTTCACTGTAAGCAGAGTTAGCTAGACCTTTCAACTCAGGGTCAGCAACCTGCAACTCAACCAACTCTTGACGAGACAAATTATCAACACTACGGGGTACTGCCTCATCTGGTGAGTGGTCCAAATTAGCAAGAAAAGTGTCAGCTAGGATAACATCATCATCATCATTATCCTCTAAATCACCAGTAACTTTAGACTTAGCCCTAGTGACAGCACATGCAGGGAACACATCAGGGACATCACAATCCTGGGCCGCAGCCACTGGCTCACTAGACAACTGAGGAGCTGGACACACTTGACTTCCACCAATATCATTTCCAAGTAAGAAAGTTACACCTGACATTGGGAGTGTCTCAACCAACCCAACCATAACGGAACCATTAACAAAACCAGACTCTAAATTCACTCTGCACAGAGGGAGAGAGAAGTAATTATTCCCTACACCTTGTAAGATTACAGTTTCATCAGAGGAATTAACATTAGAGCCTAGAACACTGGTCAGCATAAGGGATTGGCAAGCACCTGTATCACGATATATTTGAACTGATTTCCTGTCATTACTGTCCAGAGGACTGACAAAACCATCAGACAGGAAATTAGCACATGAACTCTTGAGAGTGTCACCCACGTTACTGCTCAAAAGAGGAGCTCCATCATGAGAATTTAAGTTACCCCTCAAAGCAGGTTCAGTTAACTCAGTTAAAGAATTCTGGGAACTCTCAAGAGTGGACACTAGACCAATTGACTGAATATTTAAAGACTCCTTTTTGTTCACATCACGCTGTCTCCTGAAACATCTCTCCGTAGTATGACCAAGCTTACTACAATAAGTACATTTACTTTTCTGAAATCTAGAGGTGAAGCTGGTATTTACTTCCTGAGAAACATCATCTTTATTTTCTTTCCTGATACCTGTACTCTGAGTAGAGGCAAAGTACTTACTCTCAGCTTTCCCTTTTTCTCTAGAATATCTCTTGTGAGTGAGAACATACTCATCAGCTAAAACTGCAGCATCAGACAAATTATCTATTCTTTTCTCATCAAGATATAGGTTTACATCTTTACTAATACACCTTTTGAAGTCCTCCAGCAAAATCATCTGCTTAAATTTGTCAAAATCAGAATCCACATTCTTAGAATTTAACCACTGCTCTAACAAATCTTCTTTGATTTTTGCATACTCAACATGGGATTGCTTATCTTGCTTGTAAGTTGTCCTAAATTTTACTCTATAAGCTTCAGGAACAAGCTCATAGGCCTTAAGAATCAAGCTCTTAACTACATCATAATTATCAGACTGATCCTGAGGCAAAGATGCATAAGTTACTTGAGCTTTACCGGTGAGAACAGTTTGAAGGAGTACTGGCCAATACTCCTTAGGCCAATTAAAACCTGTAGCTACCCTCTCAAACAACTGAAAATACTTTGTTAAATCAGATTCATTAAAAGGAGGGACAAGTTTAACATTTTTAGCCACATCAAAATCATCAGAGCTAGATGATCCAGTTCCACCTTGTTTCATGCGATACTCATGGTCTGCCTGAATCCTAGCAATTTCAACTTGTGCCTCAGCCTCCTTAGCTTTTGCCTGAAATTCAGCCTCCTTAGCCTGTGCTTGAAATTCAGCCTCCTTAGCACGAGCCTCCTGCAGGGCTAGCTGTAACTTAGCTAATTCAATCTGCGTTTGCTCATTTGGAGGAGTTACATTAAACAAGCTTTCATTAATCATGTCAACAATTTGATCTTTAGAATGATGAGAGCGAACAGCAATTCCCAATTGTTGAGCAACAAGCTTAAGTTCATTCTTTGTTCTGTTTTCTACATCACAAACTGTTTGCACATTTGACAAAAAATCTTTGGCTTCATCAAGCGTAGTAATAGTAGACATAATTAATAAGTAACAGTCACAAAATATCAAGCAATATCCTTATGATAATATCCTGAATATCTTGATGAGAGGTCGCCAAATTTATGTTACGGAACAGAGAAAGATAATGTACACTTTAAGTGAGAATACTAATAATCACTACTGTCCCGTAAAGTTCCAGGTTCAAAACAAGAGAGTTAGGTAAAATTACAAGTTAAAGTTTAATGCTCAAACTAACAACAAAACATTCAGGACTCATAAGGATAATGTAATGGCAAATAAACAGGTTAAATATATGGTTAACTGCAATAGCCTCTATTAACACGAAATTAGCAAGAGTAAATTTCTCTAAGTCAGCCCTGATAAAATGAGATACCAGATAATACTCAGTGAATGCCAGATAAATTATTACAGATACAAACTCTTATCAAAAATGACTGACATAAAACCCAACATTAATCAAAAACCTCACTAGGCCTAAGAATTAACCTTATGCTACACAGTACAAGAAAAAATGCAATAACACTTATACTCAAATTACACACAGCTGCTAGATGTTTGGAGATTTCTTGAGCACTCACAATAATAATATCTGTACAGGGGAGGACAGAGATGTGAACAAAATGAGGAGCAGATCTAAGTGGCAATGATGCAGAGACTGAGCTCATTATATAGGGGCCGGCAGAGCTTGATACAACTTGTAAGAAGGACGCGCAAATGAAGCCATGGGGACAAAGAGTTGACAATCCTGGTCTGAACTCCAGAAATGACGACTTACTCTACTATAACGGTAGAAGGGGGGAACTGAGGCAGAACACGCTCGTGATCAAACATGTAGCATACTGTGCGTTAAAATTACACAAAGGATGATGAAATCATAGGCTATGTAACAATATATATATATATATATTTCGTGAAATGAGAAAATATATATATATATATATAATTCGTGAAATGAGAATATACATATATATATATATATATATATATATATATATATATATATATATATATATATATATATATATATCTATCTATCTATCTATCTATCTATATATATATATATATATATATATATAATTCGTGAAATGAGAATATATATATATATATATATATATATATATATATATATATATATATATATATATATATTTATATATATATATTTATATATATATATATATATATATATATATATATATATATATATATATATATATATATATATATATATATATATATATATATATTTATATATATATATATATATATATATATATATATATTTATATATATATATATATATATATATATATATATATATATATATATATATATATATATATATATATATATATATATATATATATATATAAATATATATATATATATATATATCTATCTATCTATATATATATATATATATATATATATATATATATATATATATATATTTCTCTATCTATCTCTCTATATATATATATATATATAGATATATATATATATATATATATAATTCGTGAAATGAGTTTAAATTAGGATGGGTTAATTAAGGTTAGGTTGATTTAGGCTGCGGTTAGGTTAGGCTAGGATAATTAGGTTAGGTTTAGGCTAGGTTAGGTTAGGTTACGCTGAATTATGTGAACACGTAACATAACTCATCATTTACCTAAATCAGCCTAACCTACCCTAAACTTCATCCATTCATCCATCATCCAATCCTACGTTGCCCCATGAGAAGCGTAGGAGCCCGGGGCTAGGCAAGCTGGTCCTGGCATTTAAGATGTGAGTGACCAGCCTCACTCATCCCTGAGTGACATTACATAAGCAATCAACCCCAACCATCCCTTGGATATAAACCTTCACCAGCTCAATCCGACTGGAGCGCAATAATTACCCACTAAACCACCAGGCGCCAAAATTTAGTTATATGGTTACCACCCAGCGTAGTAAATGGTTTCCTGGTGTACAGGAAACCATTTAGCTTGTCACTCAATGTAGAGTCACCCACAGGCAGAAGGAAAAGGAATGAATGAAGGCGAGAATGTCAGAAGAGGGAGTGTAAAGTCACCAGTAGGCAGAACGACAGGGAAAGAATAAAGGAAAGAAAGACAGAAGAGGATGGAAGGAAAGAAGGATGGAAGAGAGGAAAGGGCAGACACCCGAGAGCAACACTACATCGAGTGAGTTAATCTAGATTATCCCAGCCTAACCTAACCGCAACCTAAATTAACCTAACCTTAGTCAGCCCATTCTCATTTAAACTCATTTCACGAATTCCCTGGGGATCTCATGAAATCATTGGTTACACAAATTCCCTGTAACATACATATATACGGACAAATAGACAGACAGACAATAGACAGAGACAATAGTTAAAAATATAAAAGGAGAGCCACCACAATGGAAAGCTGATGTTGACATCCATCAATAGAGATTTAGAAGTTAACTATGCCAGTGAGCAAGAATAAGCATAATGACAAAGTGAGAGAGGCATGTGAGAGTGAGTGAGTGAGTTGGGCGTGTGAGAGCCAGTGGAGTGCGTGTGATAATGAGATCAGTGAAGTGGGTGCGTGAGAGAGTAAATGCGCGAGAATAAGTGAAGTGGGAGAAAGTGAGAAACGTGATATCCAGAAAAATGATAAAGTTAAACGTGGGAGAGAATGTGAGAGTGAAGTGAGTGACAATGACAGGTGTGAAAGTGAAAAGTGTGATAAGATTGAGATGAGAGAGAGAGAGAGAGAAAGAGAGAGAGAGAGAGAGAGAGAGAGAGAGAGAGAGAGAGAGAGAGAGAGAGAGAGAGAGAGAGACGGGGGTAGGGGTGGGGAGTAGGTCTGATAGAGTGAAAAGTGTGAGTGAGTGGTAGGTGTGAAATAAAGTGAGAGTGGCACTGCCTTGCAGCACCCTCCCCCACCCCCACCTGCCCTGATCACCTGCATTTAATCCAGGTGTCAGGTGAGCCAGCAAAGCCTTCATTACTGACACGGAAATGAGTCGGTCTTAACATGCAAAACTGTTGGCTATATTACACATTAACACACACACACACACACACACACACACACACACACACACACACACACACACACTTAAAAATGTCCTTCTACTTAGATGGTGTTTTTGTCAGTCTTTGGTGCCAATGTGTGTGACTGTGCAGACCAATTCTGGATCCGCAAACTTTGCCACCCAGTTGGCATGTCAAGTCCGGGTTTCCAGGGAGAACTCTGTTTTGGTTGTGTCTCCGTTGTCTATGTCCTTCTCTGGCCAGGTTCCGAGCTGCTGCTTGATGAATGGTCCTTCACTGCAGAGGGCTTTTTGTTTTTTGTCAGAGGCATTGGTTTCAAGATCTTTTGGTAGGCATTGGTTTCAAGATCTTTTGGTATGATGTTGCATTTCTTCAGGGTTGTCCTTATATGATCTTTAAATCTCTTCTTCTGTCCCCCTGGGTTGTGACGTGCTGCAGGGAGTTGGCCATGCAGAACCTGGCGGGGAAGACGGTGCTCAGGCATGCGGAACACGTGTCAATCCCATCTGAGCTATTTTTTTTAGCCAGTATGGTTTGTATGCTGGTTTACTTTGCCAGGTGAAGAATTTGAGTGAGGGACTTTATCCACCCATGTGAGTCCTAGGATGTGTTGCAAGCATCGGATGTGAAAAGGCTCAAGCTGTCTGATGTGACGCTGGTTAGTAGTCCAGGATTCAGCACCGTATAGAGGGTGGAGAGGCATACAGCTGTATAAACTGAAACCTTTGTCTCAATTTTCAATTTGGTGTTTTCAAAGACTCGATCTGAGACGCCCAAAAGAGGCTGAGGCGTGACTGATTCGCGCAAGGACTTCTGCATCAGTGATATATTTATCCGTGAGCACACTTCCACGGTACGTAAAATTCTCCACCTGTTTTACATTTTCGCCAGATATCTGAAATGCAAGAGGCTCTACTGCGCTGTTTCCCTGAGATATTATTTCTGTTTTATTGACACATATTTGGAGACCCATTGCATGGCATGTGTTGGAAATGATAGTGAAAGACTGTTGTAGGACTTCCGGGGTATGTGCAAAGACAGCACAGTCATTAGCATATTGCAGCTATAGGAAAATAGCTGTTTCATTGTTTTATTGTGCTTGAAGACGTCTGAGATTAAACAAGTTACCGTATAGACAGAACTGGATTTTTATAGCATCATCAGGGCTCACTTGCTGGAGACTTAGCGTGACTGCAGTGAGATAGATGTTGAAAATGACAGGAGCCAGGACACATCCATGCTATATGCCCACGTTCACATTGAAGGGTTCGGATTTGACCCCACCTACGGACACACGAGCATTTATGTTGTCATGCAGACACTTGAGGATGGTAAGAAATTTTTGTGGAACTCCAAATTTTGAAAGAGCATTCTTTAAAAGTTCTCTGTTGACAGTGTCAGATGCCTTTGCAAGATCGATGAATGCAGTATACAAGTCTCGGTTCTGCTCGTGGTATTTCTTTTGAATCTGTCACTCAACAAAGATCATATCACAGGCACTTCGTTCCTTCCGAAATTCACATTGTGTTTCATGGAGTGTTGACTCAGTCAAATGTTTTTTCAGTCTGGATAACGTTATCTTGGCTAGTACTTTACTAGAATTCACAAAGAGGGAGATGCCTCTGCTGTTGTCACAAATTGTGCGGTCCCTTTTTTTCTTGCAGATGGTTACAGTATCAGGTGTAAGCCATTCTTATTTAATTTGTTCTTGGTTCCAGACAGTATTAGCTTATGGAGGCGCTCGTGAAGTACAATAACTGGCCTCCCTCTTTGATCAGCTCAAATGATATGCCATCAGATGGCCTGAACAGTTTCTGCAAGTGTAGGTGAGACATTAAGATCTGCCGCTTGAAGGGTATGTGGGATGTTATCATTGATATTATGATCCACCGTTTATTGAAGTGTTGCCCTTGTTGCACTGTGTTCTGGACATAAGGAAAACAGTTTAAGGCCATTGCTGTTCATGTTACCAAAACCATGGCAGCCAATAATGCCTTGTCAGAGGTGATTATCTTTTCCCACTCTGGCATTAAATTATCCAAGTAGGATCAGTTCGTCATTAGGTGGTATTTAACGAATGGTAGCAACCAAAGAGTAATAAAAGAAATCTTTGACGGTGTCCTCAGAATCAAGCGTTGTGGCACAGGCATTGATGAGTGTTCCATATTGGCCTTGAGAGAGTGGTATGCGCCAGGACATTAGCCTTTCTGATATACCCACAGGTGTTTCTTGGATATTCTGTAGAAGGTTGCTTCGGATGGCAAGGCCAATACCATGGTTTCTTCTTACATTGTCTGGGTATCCCCTCCAGAAATATGTATACCCTTCTCCTGCTTCTATAAGGTTGTCCTCTCCTGGGAGGCGAGTCTCAGACAAGGCAGCAATGTCAGCTTTACACATTTTCAGTTAACGGGCAATAAGGTCAGTTCTACGGCGTCGTCTTGTGTCGTGGTTAGTATCAAGCAAGGTTCGCATATTCCAGGTAGCAAGAGTCACAGGGATTCTTTTGGTTTTTCGACCGCATTATGGGATGCCTTGACAGACACGGTTATCTATCTAGGTGGTGCAGAACAGCAAATATTAGGGTTACCTTTTCTAAAGCCCTCCCCGTCAGGGGTAAGCAGTTGGGCATCCGTTTCCGGCTGCTTACTGGCACTGGATGCTGTCTAAGGCATGACCTGCTCTTATGCCATCGTGCCAGCGACCACTGCTGCCTGTGTGCAGGACTCGAGCTAGCGACTTCCAGTCACATCTATGACCTGTCAACTGTCACCCTACTCTGTCGCCATAGGTCTTTTGTTTTGGTGAAAGATGGGATGGGTGGTGAGTATAGCAGTGGGCATGTGCAATGAATGGATTTGATGTGATGGTGAGGGTGTGCAGTCCTTACCATCACGTGCCTTGGCCCTTCCTAGCCTGTGATAGTGGCATGAAGATTAACGACGACCATCTGCTTAGCAGGGCTGCAGTAGTCTGAAAACAAACACACACACACACACACACACACACACACACACACACACACACACACACACACACGATTGGTAAGGGCTCCAAAATTATTAATACATTGTGGATGATTTCCTAAAGTGGGCATGTGAGGCCGCAGAAGTACAGTGTATGTCCTTTCATGTGTTGTGACATTCTCATCCTACCGTGGTTCTCTCGATGACCTACACAAACTCTTTCCCTCACAGCTACTGTAGCAGAATGAATTTCCACATGCATTTCTCACCCTACACTCCAAAATCCATCCCGTGCGTGTCCACTGGGTGGAGGTGAGTCACTTCCGCATCAACAGGAAGTGGTTTTCCTGTTTGCCACGGGTCATTTGCCCTTTAGGACCCGTAAAACGCCGCATGACTCTGTGTAGTAGTGCTCCCAGCCCATGTCATGCGTGTTCTTGACTACCATTCATATACTTCATGCTGCTGCTGCTGCTGCTGTCGCCGCCGCCGCTGCCGACGACGACGATGACGAACGACGATGATGTTAGTATTAAGATTTTTCGAGACTGATGTAAAGTGTGCAGCTGAAGTGCATAACTTGCTTACTCTGTGGACATAACTTGGAATAACCTTCGAATCGATGTTTAGTTTTATTTATTGATTAATTGATTGATTGACTGATTTAATTCTTACTTTTTTCTGTTTGAAGTGGTAACTTTAACTCTCTCAGGCTCCAGTTACTCACTCTCAGCTGAATAAAATCGTCTGTCGTTGGCTGGAATAAAATACGAATGTAAAGTTGTCCCGGCCATGAGAGGCTTAACTGGACATAGGGGCTTAGACCAATTTCTATGTGCTTATACCGGACTGTAGGTGGTAGAGGCGTAACATATCACCTACGAGGGTCGACGGTGAGCGAGTGAAGCATACTATTATTGGCTTTCATTTATCTGACGCCTGGATGTCTAGCAGATTAAGATGCTCCAGCTTAACGTGATCCTGAGAAAAGGTGGCGTGTACTGATTACAAAATACTGCTCATGGAGCAGTTACTGGTCCCCTCTTCTGAAATGCTTGGACCGAATACCCTAGTTGCGACTCCCTACCCTCATGATGGGGCAACTCAGGATTAGATGATGGATGAATCGATTTGTGCGAACTGAAGCAGAATAGGAGACAATATTTTTCAGATGGAGAGAAATTTTCCATGTCTGAGGCTTGAATGACGTGTGAATGATTGTGGCTAACTTCATGGGGCACGCTGCTGATAGTTCTCCCAGCCTGGTACTTTCTCTTTCTTTGCTTCCGGATCCTACCTCATCTCTTCCTTAGGAGGTAAAAAAGGCGAAGTTGAAAATAATGGTGGTGGTGGAGGTAGTTGTGGTGGTGGTAATGATGATAGTGGTGATGATGATGATGATGAATTTTGTCTAGCGCCTTCGTCGTGAAAATCGAAATGGTTTCTGTCGTGGACGTCAGTAGGCACCCTCATTCCCCGTATCTAACCATCTGTCTGTCTATGTATCTGTCTGTTTGTGTGTCTGTCTGCCTGTCTGTTACCTGATGCCGCATCATGTGAAAGCTGGCTTCAAAGGAACATCCAAGAGTTTCTGCCGCTACTCAGTAACGACCCTTACATTCTCTTGCACCTTATTTCTTTGTCTTGTTTTCGGTCTTCCTCTCCTTATCTTCCCTGCCATATCATTCTCATATACTCCTCTGCTCTGTCCACTTCACTTGGCAAGGGATTTACACTAGAACATAGCGCCAGTCACGAAAAGGTGCTATTGAAAGGATATGAAATAGAACCATTATAATGTCACCTCTGCCACAGGGTTACGGGAAAGTAAGCAGCAAAAGGACGACTGTGATGCTAAGGCAGGGCACGGTGTTGGTCGTAGTGTGAAGGGGGCAGGGGATATGGGTAGTGACTGTTGGTGTGGAGTTTTGTGTGAGGTAACAAAATATCATCAGTTGAATGTGGGATATGTGTGATTGACAAAGAAAACACACCATACGTCGAATTTACAATCCAGGTCCCTGTTCCACTTCTACGACCCATTTTTTTGGCGCCACAAAAGATCGCAGAACTTCTTGTTTAGCGAATAATTTTGCATATTTCATTAATGTTCTGCTGTGTGTTATATCGCTGTAATATTGACATAAGTTACATCAGCAATGTACGAGAGGATAATGCTGTTCATTGTGCAGAGTAAATTTCAAATGAGGTGGTGTTACGAAATCTCCAAAGCACAGGTATGAGTAGGCTACGGTAAAAAAAAAAAAAACAATACCCAAAAGTCTCGTTGTCGATCAAAGAAACAAACTCAGGACCTCTCGCTGCAAGATCAATGATGCTTGTTATACAGCCCTCAGGTCAGTCATTTCCCAGGATGTCAGAAGTTTTGTGGTGCAAGTGTAATAGATCCATCCACATCACAAGACGTTAATACGCCTCCTAGACCCACTTACCAAACGGGATCACCCATGAGAAAGCAGTGGACAGATTTTGGCGTCACTGATGAAAAACAACACGAGGATAACACGGAAGTTTGACCTTGTAATCTAGTTACTCATTACATGTGTAAAGTGGAGTGCATTCGAACCATTTGCTACTCTTAGGTGATTTGAAACTGACAGCCATAAATTAAGGGCCTGCCTAAACCCTCGCTTACTCAGTCTTGACAAGTTTCCTTTAGCCCCATTACAATAACGGGTCTGTCCTTACATCACTTAACGTATAGAGTTGACCCATGTTATATGGCAGGGGTGCTTTCCAAAATATCACAACTTTATCCATACATCTGGTGTTGTAAACTTGGGAAAGTGGAGGAATGTGATGATGATGATGATGATGATGATGATGATGATGATGATGATGATGATGATGATGATGATGATGATGATGATGATGATGAGGAGGAGGAGGAGGAGGAGGAGGACGACGACGACGACGACGACGACGACGACGACACTTTTAAGTGCAAGTTGTTGTTGTTGATCAACCCCAGTCTGTCCAGCCAAGCAGACCCATCGATCACAGGTAAGCAGCCGCCCCTGCAAGGCCGTCCCGTTCAGTGGACCGACGTCCCTTTGCTGCTGACAGCGCCTCGCCGCAGCAAGGCTCGGGGAATAGTGTAGAAGTCTGGTTCCTGGCTGGACGCTCCATTTGCGTCTCTCCACTCAGTTTAACAGGGGCACCATAGTAGACCCTACTTCACCTCGTTATTTGGCTGTATGGTTACCAGCCAGTGTTGTAAATGGTTTCCTGCGTAATAGGAAACCACTTGGCTTGTCACTCGGTGTAGAACCACGTGAAGTGGAGAGAAGAGTAATAAACGTGACAAGAAAGAAGGGGAGAAGAAGGAAAAGAGGAGGGCAAACAGAGAAGCAGAATGATAAAAGTGAATGGGTGATGGTCGCCGCCATCTACGGTACCATTAATGGAAATTTCCTTTGTTTGTGGACACCCTTTAAGGGATTAATGCCTCTGGCAATAGATAGATACAGATTTGTGAAAATTACTAAGGAATTACCTACCGGCAGAACAAACGCACAAGAGCGCGCGAGCACACACACACACACACACACACACACACACACACACACACACACACACACACACACACACACACACACACACACACACACACACACGAGACCAGAAAGCGAACTTGCTGTGGTCTTCTATTTTCGTCACTGGCATAGTTCCTTTATAATACCCGGAGCTGCTTCAACCCCTGACACTAAATTACTGGACTGAACGTGAGCTTACCGCCTGGGGGGGAGGGAGGGGGAGGGGGAAAGGAAGGAGGGAGGGGGAGAAGGCATGGAAGGGAGGGAGGAGAGTAGTTTGAGGTAAGCAAAGGCAATCATTCAAGCTTAGGATAACAGTCTCCCGGGAATACATGACTCCATTTACTTGTGTTTTATTACCGGTGTTATATTAGTAGTGCTTTATTGCTACTGTTTTATTACCTTTGTTTTATTGCATGCGATTTATTGCTGCTGCTTTATGACTTGCTTTGTGTTATTTGTACTTTTTTACTAATGTTCTGTTACTATTCCTTTATTAGTCATTACATACTATTGTTATTATATTACTAGTATTATGTTAATCGTGTTTTATTAGTACTGTTTCATTACCAGTGTTTTCAAGGCCAGTGTTTCTCAGCTTCAAAATCATCGTTTATCACTATTGCGCATTACTAGTGTTTTATTACTATTTTTTTTAATTACAACTAGAGAATGCACAAGCCCATTTCCTTGTGCATTATTATTAGCTTTATTACCTCAGGGGATTTTTTAGTGTTTTTCACCGCATATTGGTAGAGGAAAAAACTGACTGCTACATGGCAAGATGAAAGGTATATGAAGGTGGGTGGTTTGGTATGAGAGAGAGAGAGAGAGAGAGAGAGAGAGAGAGAGAAAGGGGAGGGGGAGGGGAGGAAAGAAGTTATCCATTCAGCTTCCCCCACGAGCCTTAACCCTTTGAAGCCGAGGACATATTGCTTTATTCGTACTATTTCCTGTCAATATTATCCAGCGATTTAATTTATTTCTATTACGGGGGGGTGATCAGGCATATATCTAACCCATCTAATAAAACAAATCCCCTAAGCTGAATAAAACCGTCTGGGGTAATAAATATAACAAAACAAGCCATGTGATTGAAGGGCTTGGCAGTAGGAAGCCTTCATAGGTGTAGATTAACTGCGTATCAGAGGAACACCTACTCGCGTGTTTTTGGAAGCGAGGGATTTAGGTACTAATCTTCCAGCCGGGTACTAATCCACGCTATGAGGCTCTGCGATTAGCGGAGGTGAGGGAGGGGATGAGGGAAGGTGTGAGAGAAGGGGTGGGAGAGAGGGTGAGGGAGGATGTGAAGCAAGGGGCGATAGCGGGGGTGAAGGAGGGGGTGATAGCGGGGATGAGGGAATGGGACGATAGTGGGGATGAAGGAAGGGGTGATAGAGGGGTTCAGGGAGGGGATGAGGTGTACTGTAATCCATGTTTTCATTTGCCTGGGAGATACTGTTGTGCCACTGTCCACGGCTATTTATTGTTCCCTAATGTACTTTGTTATGTTGTATATTACTGACACAAACTATGTGGATATCAAAAAGCTATGCATAATGTACAAGAAAATATCTCCTTTTGTACGATGGTCTATTTTACATTGCTCTTGATAAGCCCAAACGATTTCATTAAGTTTAGTAGAGACTTCGAAGTGGAGGCATAAGCTATTGCCTTCACTGACCCCTTGCGAACTGAATTAAAATGTGTACTATGCCGTTCCCGAGAAAAAAAAAAAAAAAATGAAAAAAGATGTTGAGGTGCAGTATGGAAATAAATCCCCCCTCCCCCACCAAAAAAAAAAGCGCTACGAAGTCTTCTATACGAACAAAAATTCGGTCCAGTAATTCCACCTCACATTTTGTGTACATTTTTACCGCCAACAAAGCAACAGCCTCGCCCCATCGTCAATATATCGCGTTTTATAGCAGGGGTAAACTTTTTTATACAAATGTTGAATTTCACTTTCGTAGTATAATGGCGTGTCTTGTGGATATGACAAATTACTGTAGATGGTAGTAGTAGGTGGTGGCGACCATCATCCAGCCACTTGATGTAGTGCTGCCTACTTCTTCGCATTTATAATGCAATTTCTGGTTCTGCCCTCTTCACTTTCTGTTGTTCCCTTTCCTTCCTGTCACTTTTGTCTGTTCTTCTTTCCATTTCAAGTGGCTCTCCATTGAGTGACAAATCTGATGGTTTCTTGTAACCCAGGAAACCATGTACAACGCTTGGTGGTAACCATATAAGCAAATCATGGGGTGATGTGAATCCTACTGTGGTGCCTCTGTGAACATGGAAACTCAAATGCGGCACTCATTTAGAAACCAGATCTCCATACTTTTCCCTGCGACTCTCTGTGGTGAAACACTCATTCGTAAGCGAACATCGGTTCAGTGCATGAGACGACTCTGCAGGGTCGGTTGCTTGCCTTTGGTTGATGAGTCTGCTCAGCCAGACTGGGGTTAATCAACAACAACTGTAGATGGTATAATGAGTTAATATAAACGGCATGGTGAACGAACAGTGGGTCGAATCACCTACCATAGACACCAGACTGAATATTAATTGTCCAACTTTCCAATGCAGGAGTTAAGAGGTTGCTACTGTCTTTCATGTATACGTCTGATTAACTCAGCAGCTGCCCTCCTTCGGTCTGTGATACCCACTGCCTGTGTCCTCCAGTGTATCTCAGCTCGTTAGGTCATTGCATTTGAAAAGGAATATATAATGATTATTTTTTCAAGGAACAAGTTTTGCAGGCTCATTATTTTCTTTACATAAATCAAAATAATAGCACGAGCAATTCACAGTAAGTAGTACGGCGTTACACAGACGTGAGGATTACTAAACAAGAAACGGTGGGATTAACTAAATACTGAACATGGAGAGCAGTCACGGTGGGCAACGCAGGATCGGCTCCTTTACGTCAACACAGGCTTCTCTCTCTCTGGCCGTTGTATGCTTATATCCCTAACACACACACATACACACGCACGCACGCACGCACGCACGCACACACACACACACACACACACACACACACACACACACACACACACACACACACACACACACACACACACACACACACACACACACACACGAGCGCGATAGACAGACAGACAGACAGTGAGACAAAGACAGAGAGAAACAGAGAGAGAGAGAGAGAGAGAGAATGTGAGAGAGACAGAAACAGAGAGAATGAGACAGAGAGAGACAGACAGACAGAGATAGTGAGACAGACAGACACAGAGATAGTGAGACAGACAGACACAGAGTTAGTGAGACACAGTGAGACAGACCTAGACAGAGAGAGACAGAGACAGAGACAGAGACACAGAGACAAAGACTGACAGAGACAGCAGCTGCAGCAGCAGGGGCGGCTAGAGTACACCCGTTATCTGGCGTCCTATGAATACAATATAATTGGACTACACACGGCGGAATCTCTGAGCTCTTACTCGTGTGTGTACATGTACAATGGCTGGGACTCGTCGTTCAGCCGATGCTTTTACGCACTGACATTTAACCACTTCACTCTGGTGACGGGTGCTGGAGAGGGACTCATTTACGCAGTGGAACTAGTGTAGTGTAGCCAGGCGGTTCCGCTGTCCAATTAAACAAAAGTTTCTCGGCTCCCTCCCTATCCGCCGAAAGGGGGATGACTGACTGCAGAAAGGTAACTTCAGCCTACAGTCCACCGGGTTCGTGTCCAGACAAACCTAGGGCCATAACAACTTCTTTAAGTGCTTTATATTATTTCAATCACCAGGCGATTTTTCTCAGCTATGGAGAGACTTTTTGAACTGGAGGAGTTATTCTTCCTTAACCCCTTTAGTACTTAAGTTTTTTTTTTCCAAGCTGAGTAAAAGTGTCTGGTGCTTGTAAGAGATCAAATTAAACTGAAAGGTGAAATAACTCTACGGATTCACAATGACGTGTTTCACTCCTCGCTTTCTTGGCAGAACGAAGTCTGTATAATTACTTGAATTGAAAGTGCAGTCGTTTCATGATATACGAGATCTATGTTACTTTCATCTTTTTAAAATGATTGAATTATAAACTCTTAATCCACTACAGTAAGTTATATATAGTTGTATCCTTGTGACATCCTTGACCCTGTGCGTACTTAAATAAATACTGGGTCCTTCGAAAGCAGGGTAGGGACGATTTAAGCTTAGTATGAGGGGCATAAAACCCATCAGTAAGGCTTAAATCGTTTTTTTGCACGAAGCTGAAATATTTGGATTTATAATACAGATTTAAATATTCCAGACCCGTGCACAAACTGATCAGAGCCTTCCTGATATATGTCCATCACACTATATTGAAATCCTCACAATACTTTTAGCAAACCCTGTAATTATCCCTGTGGCTGCTGAAGGCCACTCTCTACTATAAAATCTTGTTATACCTAGACTATAATATGTAGGGTGATTCGCTACTCTGAGCCCACTCAGTAATTTCATATTTTTGTTACTGATGAATCGACTCAAGTGAATTCATATTTACTTCCTTCATGACAATTCCTTCACAGTTACATCAAGTTTTGAGCCCGATCTCCTTTAGTGTTTAAATATAATTGAACCAGGTGTCCCTAACTTACTTCACTAGAATTGATGCAGTCTTCCTAATAATGATATCTTTAAGCTAATCAGTTGTGCAAGGCTTGTTTTAAAATCATCTCCCTTAAGGTGACCCCAAACGCAGTAAAGGACGTTGATTTAATTCAGAAAGTTGAAAATAACGCGGTCAGTCATTGAATAAGGCATGATTGGTGAATCAGTGCAGCTAACCATGTAATGCCCACTCACCGCTGCACTTAATATGTAATAACAGTATTTCATTTCCCTTATGTGTCATTATACTCTAATGTTGTTGAGTTTTTCTAATACAGTACATGACTGACACAGACTGAAGTTTTTAAATCTGGAGTTTCATTTAAATCCGTTTATTAAGACTGGATTTATGGGAGTTATGCTGGGGCCTAAGAGCAGTGAAACATCCTGTACAATAACTAAATGCAAGGTTACTAGACTAAGAGTTAATGATCATTTCGTGATATATTCCTAGTTTCTTAGCACATATATTTATTATGTAAGAGTTACTCTCTATCTGAGAGTCAGGTGCCTTCAGGGTAAGCTGATTTATTTCCAGCACAAACTTCTGAATATCTTTTGTTGGATGGAAACTGTAAGAGAGGCCAGGCGAGTGGAGAGAAAGGAAGGAATAAACTTCTGGCAAAACACGCACACACCACAACTAACTTCCACAGCAAGTTTACTCGCACGGACACGATCAGCCTTAGGAAGCAGCAGGATGAATGAACTATATTCTTAAGGTCTGGCAGTAGGTTATTCGCTTCGTCTGCTGCCTTGTTAACATTCTCAGGCTTCTATGTATCACTCTCAGCCACATATAATCGTCTGGAGTTAGCTGGAATTGAGTTGTTCCCGATTGCAGTAACACTCTCACACTCCTATGTTCACTTTGGGATGTCTTAAGCCATCAGACGTTAGCTGGAATACAGTACTAGAGATGTAATGACTATGTGAGGGTAAATTTGGATGAAAATAAACATGGTAAAATAAATGACAAATCAGTAATGATATCTAACGTTTGTATTTTCAGTCCTTTTTATACATTCCTTTTCCGAGTAAAAAGATTGGAACGACACAAAAAAAAGTTTTTGTAAAAAGTCCACTGTATCTGGTACCGTCTAAGCAAACAATATTCACATACTAAAAGTCGCTTCCACAATCGCTATTTTTGTGGTAGCTACAGTGCTAACCCACGAAACCCTCACTCCTGTGTTTCCTCCATCATGGCCATCATTGGGAATTATATTCAAGAACACACGAACCATTAACTAAATGAGCCTGAGCCCGGGGACGAGTTTTTGCATTTTATTCATGTCATCCTCTGCCCATTTCTCAGGTTAGGATTAACATATAAAGATAGATAGATAGATTTCAAGTGGAGGCGTTACATATAGCCTTATTAAAACACTTCAGTGTAAGAGACCTTTCCCAAGGTGACTTGAAATAACTGTCTGCCAACAGCAAGAATAACCAATAAGAACGTCACCCAGATCAAGGGGTTAATATTAGCATTGTTAGAACGATTACCATGAATTCCTTGGTAAGTGCCATTCCTCCCGAACGTAGCATTCCTCGTTGGAGATTATCCCCGTTGGAGAGAGAGAGAGAGAGAGAGAGAGAGAGAGAGAGAGAGAGAGAGAGAGAGAGACCCATAAAACTGGAAATATACGGGTCCAAGGCTAAGTTATAGGCCAACATATACACAAACATAGCTATCCACCACACCGCTACACCAACACTATTTTTTGGAAGGGGGGGAGGTGAGGGTTGGGGGACAAGGCCACAAAGCTTTCTATGTCTCTCTCTCTAATCTATATCTGTCAAGCTATCTATTTGTCTATCTATCTATATATCTGTTCTGTTTATCTGTTACGAAAGCCTCCATGCCAATGAGAACACAACCTCACATTAATGACCTCATTTGACTCTTTTCTCTCTCTCTCTCTCTCTCTCTCTCTCTCTCTCTCTCTCTCTCTCTCTCTCTCACACACACACACACACACACACACACACACACACACACACACAATGGGCTCGTCTTGTGAGGATATTTGTTTTACAGATGGGAATTACGAGAGGTCATAAATCTGGTCCCTCTCCCATCCACCTCCTCCATCTGGCCACCACATCCCACACCACAGTACATCCATCGCCTGCCACACCACACCACCACACTGCGCCACATCACACCAGCACACCTCACTACTACACCACGCCACATCATACCCAACCCCACACCTCATTCGGCCTCACACTATGGCATATCACGTCACCTATCTCATCACGTTCACCACTTACACTACACCACACCACACTATACACCACACCACACCACACTATACACAACACCACACCACACCACACCTCTTCCTCATTCATAACTGACGAACAAAAAGAATAAGTTCAGACTATTATTCTTCCTACAGTAAGATCCGGCCATAAAGCTAACCACACAAACCTCACACGGAAATACACAAACACAGATACGAGTTATACGGATTAATACATATATTGTAGTAGTGTAAAGGACCTTGGACGAAATTATACAGATAGACGAGTGACGTGAAAATACGAGTAGTAGTGTCATTCAGAGATATACAGAGACAAATACGAGTAGTGTAAAAGAACTCATCCGGAAATATACAGACACAGATGCGAGCAGTGTAAAGGTGCCACTTTGTGTGAGGGTCAGGTAGTACCACTCATAAAAATTCATGGGAATCCGTGTGAGTGTGGGTCAGTCCAATCCCTACTCCTTTCTGGACGACGAGTCTCTGTTCACGTGAGAGCGCACACGAACCGTTCTGTCGTGTGTGTGTGTGTGTGTGTGTGTGTGTGTGTGTGTGTGTGTGTGTGTGTGTGTGTGTGTGTGTGTGTGTGTGTGTTAAAATGCCCATCTTAAGCTGAACAAAATCGTCTGAAGATAGCAAGAGTAAAAATAAACCTTGTCTTCCTCGGGCTAAAGAGATTAATTCTCTCTCTCTCTCTCTCTCTCTCTCTCTCTCTCTCTCTCTCTCTCTCTCTCTCTCTCTCTCTCTCATTACGGCAGTCATTAAACACATCTTCCTGCTTTTCATTTCCTGCTCCTCATTAACCAAGACTAACCCCTCATCCTGTGACCCTCATCCATATTCCTTAATCTTTTTCCTTCACTGCTTCGTGCTAATGCCTGATAATGCTTTCTTTCCTCCTACAATCCTATCATTTTTTCCTTCCCCTGTCGTGTGTGTGTGTGTGTGTGTGTGTGTGTGTGTGTGTGTGTGTGTGTGTGTGTGTGTGTGTGTGTGTGTGTGTGTGTGTGTGTGTGTTTTTGTCTATTTTCTCGTGTTCTCAGGCCCATGTAGCCTCCCACACGAAGGTAAATCTCTCTTCACCTCTCATTTGCCACTCCCACTCACACCTCTCTCGCTCACTCAAACCTATCTTGCCCACATTGACACCTCTCTTTACCCGTCCTTTGCTTCTCTGCCCTTTTATCCCACACGCACACCTTCACAGTTCATTCCTAGGCTTTTAAAACTCTCTCTCTCTCTCTCTCTCTCTCTCTCTCTCTCTTTCCCTACCTACCTCTCTATCTATCTGCATGAGCGTGATTTGTTTTGGTCACTGTTCTGGTCTGATTCCCTTTCGTCTGGTCTGATCTCTTCACGTCTCTCCTTTCATTCCCATCCTGTGCATTCATCCTTCATCGGCGAGAGTGGTGAATGAAAGAGGATAAGTGGGTATGAAGCCTGAGCTGGGAATTAAGAAACATTAAGATCAGTTTCCTGCCATGACTGTTTTAATTCTTGCTAAGTCGCGGTCCCTCAAACACACTACAGTTTATCATCCCTTCAGTTTTTACTTTTTTCTGTTTTATTCATTTTACCGTCAGACTATTGGATTTTGCTTAGGGAAATAAATCAGGCGGTGAAGAGGTTCATGAAGGCTGAATGTAACCCATCCATTTTTTTTAAAGTCTGTCCTAAGCTAAGTAAAACCGTCTGGAAGTAGCAAAATCATCGCACTGAAGAAGTTAACCCGTTTACTGTGATGGCATTTGTTCGTTGTATTTGTTGCTTTGTTTTGTTTGCATGCTTCGTTGCTATAAGAATTTACCTTATTTAGGAAGGAACTCACGTGATTAATGGCTCGAACTTTTTATTTATTTATTTTTATTTTTTTCAATTTCGGAAGACACTTTATAAAAACGCAGGCAACGCTACGCTGTTGCAACTCTCCATCTGACCAAGCACATACCCCCCGCCTCCCTGTGCACCTAACCAAGCGCATAACGGCCCTCACCCCCCCCCCCTTATCGTTGCACAACCTGTGTTCTTCAGAGTCCTAGCACAGGTCGCATTGAATTTTTTTTTTTTTTTTTTTTTTTTTTTGCGTTTTCATTATTTAAAAAAAGAAAAAAAGACAGAACTTTCTACCTAATAAAGGGCACCAGTTCACTATATGACACATAACTGTGTGAAATTTCATGACTCTACAGTGAATACAATCTAAGTTCTGGCCCGGAAACGAAACCTCTACTCTCGGCCAGCCGCCCTGCCTCCCAACTCGACGAACGGACACCTATTGATCCCAGTGATTATAACACCCTCCTCTGACTGTCAGGCGGAGGGTAAAAACTTAGTTCTACCTCACAACGTACCACTCACCCCTAACCACATTACAACCTCTAACTATAGCTCTCACAGCTTGAACAATACCTTAACCTCTTCAGTCTTATGTTGTTGTTTTTCTATTTTGTTGTTGCTACCTTCATATGATGTTATTCAGCTTTGAAAGAAGCGTCGAGTTGTGAAGAGGTTAATGGATATTGTTTCTAACCGTCGCTACAAATCTTTCTCCAAAGCATAACAAAATCATGTGGAGGTGGCAAGAAGGAATTGAAAAGGCGTCCTCGGTTTGAACGGACCCTAACAAATTATATGCTGGCTCTTTACTCATAACTTATATCTCTTTCCTATACTTCACATCACTACACTGCAGCGTCGCACAGCCTCTCACAACCAACTCTTTTGCAACTCACAGCTTTTCACATCCAAGTTTTTGCATCTCACAGCCTCTCACATCCCAGCCCTTTGCATGTCACAGCCTCGCACATCCCAGCCTTTTGCATCTCACAGCCTCGCACATCCCAGCCTCGCACATCCCAGCCTTTTGCATCTCAAGACCACACTGACAAATACAGTTCACATGAGATTCACTGGACGACGGGACATTATCATTGCAGGGAAAGTGATTACCAGAATTATCCCTTCCCGCTGCTGTCGAGGTTCGAATAGAAATGTGGTGTCTGTAGGGAAAATAATGCATGTGAAAGTCGAAGTGTCGTGACGGTTATGTCTGTGTGTGTGCGAGAATCTGCAAACGCCACTGGTATGAACGGATACAGGTGAAACATATGCAAACATCTGACTGGATTATACTATCAGTACTCTCTTTAAACGTTCGACACGGCTTAGCTTTCGACGTTAAACTCTTGGAATGAGCATATCGCTAGACCCACTCAATATCACCATGCAAACGTGGCTGTCAGCACCACAGAGTACCCCACAAACCCTCAAAACTCGCGCAACCAAGCCCCTCACAACCCCCTAACCCCACAAACCCCTCAATAGCCACTTCATGAACCAATCCTCTCACTGCTTCACAATCGGAACCTTCATGAAGCAACCTCCTGAAAATCCTCATCATGGCACTCACAACCCCCACAACCTCAGAGAGCACCTTAAAATAATTCTCTTGGCACCATCTCACAACCGAACCCCTCAGCATAACACATCCCCTCACACAGTACCTCAAAACCAGTCCTCACAGTACCTCACAACCCTTCGAAATTCCTCTTGGATACACAAAATCCAGAACCCCATACAGTATCTCACAGTGGCACAAAATATCTCACAACCCAACACTTCACAACCCTTTACAACATCCCACAATCCCACAAGCACCTTACACCCAAACACTTCGCATATTTTACAGCCTAGTCCTTCACACACTACAGCCCCTCAGAACTTCTCATAACGACTCACAATTTCTACACAATATCTGACAGCCGACCTTTTCAAAGCACCTCATAGTCCCTCACAACTCAGCTTTTCAGTACACTTCACAGTCCCTTAAAGATTCTCATAAAATTACATCCTCCAACACATATCTGAGAATCAATCCCCGCACTCTCGCTCACAACCCACCCCTTCAAAAAAAATAAATAAATAACCTTCTTACAACACGAATCATAACTACAACACATCCTCTCACTACCTCACAACAGTTAGCCCAGAACCTCCCACACAACACTACTCATCACACAACCTAGCCCACAAATTCCCTCAAAAATACTTCAACACCAACCTCATCACATCACATCACAACCCTACCATCCATATAAACCTCACAACACCATGCAACCTCACAGTACCCCAAAACCCAACCCTTCAAAATTAGTACCTCAGACCCATTCACAACAGCCATACACCACCTCTCCCAGGTAGCCCCTAAGAAGATGGTCTGGCAGTGCTGTTAACGTCTTCAGTTTTATTGCGTGTTTTGTGCAGTATTCTTGCTACCTCCAGACGATTTTCTTCGACTTCGGAATGATATCTAGCAGTAAAAGGGTTACTGAAAGATCTGTTTAACACCCCCAGTTCGCTAAAAACACCCCTATGCTTAGAAACTGTCTGGTGGCAGCTAGAATAAAAGGAAAACGTGTCATCGGATTGAATGGGTTAAAAGTGACTCCCAGGGCCACTCAACAGGCACGGACTGTGTTGAGGGTAACGCGGTATCACCTCTTCTCTCCTCTATCCCTTCCTGCTCCTCTCCTCTCTCTTCTCTTTTTTTCTTTCCCCTCCTCTCTTCCTTCCCCCCTTCCCTCTTTTTTTCCCTCTCCTTTCTTTCTTTATCCTCCTCCTCTTCTCTTCTTTCCTCTCCATTCCTCTCCTCTCATTTCTTCCCTCCCACTCCTCTCCTCTTCCCTCTTTTCTCCTCTCTTCGGGGGCGGAGGGAGGAAGAGGGATGAGTAGAGAGAGGGAAGGTAAAGGGGGTAAGACTGAGTGTGGCTGTGGCGTTAAAAATGACTCCCACCGCCACCCAACAAGCCCGGACAGTGGTGAGAGTAACCCCAGCTGCGTCCACCCAAGCCGATCATGACAGCTTTGTCAGTGTAGCGGCCTGCTGGGTCTGGATGAATAAGACCGATCACTCGCTTTAATCACGTCGTCTACTGTCAAAATAACTAAATTGGCGGAAACTGCGTATAGTGCTGACATTTATGCTGATGGTTGAATTAAATAACGAAACATTAGTGGACGCAGTTGACTTCCTGAGACTACCTTCCTCTATAGTACTTTCGACAATCCTGAAATATACGGTGTAAATGTAACTTCAGTCGTGCTCTGTGTTAATAAAACTTTTTATTTTTTTGTAAATCAGCTAATATACTGTGTGTTTCCTTTTGTGACACTTTTCTCTCGAATTAAACACATTATATCCACTAGGAGGCTACGTAACAACAGCTCCTGAAAGAGTGACTGGGTCAATTTTTCGGAGTTACATCCACCTATCAGACACTGAAATAAATATGCTTATTCGAACATAAACAGTTCTAAGAACTATCACTCCTAGAAGCATGTCGTAAATGCTTTTTACGTACTTAGTAAGTAAAGCAGTGAGAGTGATTCTTCAGCTCCTTACCAGTATAAAATATCAGCGGAACTTTTTGCACCTACTGGCACTTTTATATCCGCATCTTAAACTATCCATCCGTATTTTATTGCAATACTTTAAAATTAACTAACCTGACCTGGCCTAAGCAAACCATATTCAACCCAACCTAACCTAATTTTAACGCAGATGCGATAATGGATGGAGATACGACTGAACCCCCCCCCCATTCTGATTAACCACCAATAAATACTGAACACTCCATTTGCAATGAATGTGTATAGAACAGAATTGCCTAAAACTGCATAAGTTAAATGGTGAACATATTAATTTCCGTCTCTGTTAGTTGATTGTTATTCGAAATTAATATCGGTAATTGAAGTTCCATTTGCGGCGAATTTGTTTGTTTTAATGCCACCATGGTCTCGCTAGCTGGCCACCTCATCAGTACGATCCTTTGGCTAGCGAGCGCACGGCGAGCAAAGCGATCGTGGTGACCTAACATATGGCTAGCGGGTTGTTCACTTACCATCATGTAGTGAGCGTAGCACCTATGACACCAGTTGTACCCTTACCACACCACACCATACCATACCACTCCACACCACGCGAATGTCTTCTCTTTTCTCCTCTGTTATGCTGTGAGGAGGGGAAGGAATGGAAGGGCAGTAAAAGGGGTGGAAAGGAAAGAGGGAGGAAATAAGGAAAAGTGGGGAAGGGGATGGAGAGATGTAGAGGGAGGGACAGGAAAGAAGAGTATTAAAAGGGAAGTAGTGTGTGTGTGTGTGTGTGTGTGTGTGTGTGTGTGTGTGTGTGTGTGTGTGTGTGTGTGTGTGCGTCTGTGTGTGTGTGTGTGTGTGTGTGTGTGTGTGTGTGTGTGTGTGTGTGTGTGTGTGTGTGTGTGTGTGTGTGTGTGTGTGTGTGTGTGTGTGTGTGAGAGAGAGAGAGAGGGGGGGGAATTTGTGTATATAGTGTATCATCCTTCCTCAGGTTACAACGCTATTCAAGGCTGGGTAGTGTAACAACGCTCTCTCTCTCTCTCTCTCATTATCGTGCTTCGGGCCGCCGGTCAAAGGGAGATTTCCGTTAAATCTAAAAAACTGAAGCTTTTGAAAAACAGAACTGTGGGAAGAGCTAGTGCTGTGTGTGTGTGTGTGTGTGTGTGTGTGTGTGTGTGTGTGTGTGTGTGTTTTATAAAGAATGAAGTGGTCTGATCATCTGAAAACATTAGTCTTAAAAAAAATTAAAAAAAATCTTGTCACCTACTCCTGTTGTATTGCCATACTAATGAAGCTTCGCCAGCTCGTACATAAAGTTTAATATAAACAAGAACTGAAGACCCTAAGGTAACTTCCTGTGCAACAAGATCTGAAGACAAAGGTGTCGAAGACCGCAAGTGTAAGTTTCACGTTTGTCTCAATAACTGGCTAACTGTATGTTTAACTGCAACCATATTCCTTTCAGATCATAGGAAGGACCACAGCTATATATCTGGAAAATTACAGCTTTAAAGCTTTAGTGTCTTTCTCTAAAACGTGCTACAGAGAAAAAGCTGAGCAGATTTAATTCGGTAGTTTCCACTAGGATAAATTGCAATATATTAAACCAAAGTGATTCGGCAAACATTTTTATCATAGGATTTTCAACCAAATAGCTCTATCTCAATTAGTTTCTGAGATCTCAATTTCAAATATGCAATTTTTAGAAAAAAAATGAGTATATCACCTTCAAAACTTGGTCAAGGTCATGTATATTTGGCACAAGGACTTGGGTTACCCTAGGGTACCTTTATGCGTCATATCATACAGGTCGGAGAAAAGTGCAAAGAAAAATAATAATACTGACGAAAACAAGAAGCTTCGCCATTTAGGCTATATGGTGAAGTTTAATAAATATAAACTCGAGATAGGTTTATTTTCAAAAGCCGGGACACAATAAATTTAAAAGTGGAGTACAGCAGCAGGAAAAACAGACTGAAGAGAGTTCCAGAGTTAACTACTCGTAGAGGGGCACTCATTGGAGTGCATCTCTCTGACAAGGGCAACGTAATTTCCAAGCCACTCTTCATAATGGGTTAGGTTTTCTCATCACTGATTAGGGTTTCGCAAAAAGTGTTCTCCTGTTCGAGAATCTGTTATACGATCCGGATCAGTCCCAAAAGTTGGTCGATTGTTTCCTGGAACATGGGCTATCTACCCACCAATTTGGTCCAAATCTTTTGAGTAATCCTGCTAACAGACAAACTAACTGAAACTGACATAGGCACAGCGCATGCTGGATGTATCCGACTGTGTCTGCTTAGTTTTCACCGTCGTGTAGGCAGTCGTTTGGCGAAATTTTTCGCGCTTCGTTGCGAAACAGAGGATAGGTTTAGAAAACTAAAAATTGCATTGCCAGGTGTGCCAGACGTTTTGCTTCAGTTTACCTAGAAAGAAAAAGAATCGATTTTTGAAAAAAAAAAAAAAAAAAATGGTGCCAGGGCCAGCCACTGGGTCCCGACGATTTCCGGACCCACGGCCATTGAGGGGTTTCAGCCCCCCACCCAGCCCAGGGCCTTTGACCGATTTTGATGAAAAACAATCGGCGTCCAGGGTTTATAATATCTCCCTTCAGATTTTTTTTTTTTTTTTTTTTTCAGAACTATTGACGCAAAATTGTGACCTGTAGAGAGCAGGCAGACAGACAGACAGACATACGGAACTGAGCAACAAGTTTGCCGAATCTTTCGATTCCGGCAAGCAGCAAACAGGGATGAAAACATGCTCTCCTTGTCGGAGATAACCAGTTGCATAGGTTACTGTACCTGGAAGTCTGCGAGTAGCTATTAATTTTTGCATTGGGAAGATGGTCGGAAGAGGGGAGAGTGTATTTAGACGGGTGCTGCATGACACCAGTATGAGAGAGAGAGAGAGAGAGAGAGAGAGAGAGAGAGAGAGATTCGTAATCTGAGTGGCACTGGAAATTTCGTGACACTTTTCCTTGGCGATTATTCTTCACCTTACGCCTCAGTATCTTTTTGTATTATAATGGCGATAACCCTGTAGCTATAAAACTACAAATTGCATACAAGGGGGAGCTAAGGAGTAATGAGCAAAATAAATCGCTAAGACAGAGGTGCTAGGAAGGCTTTTATACCACCTGGACTACGGACCTCCTCCTCCTTACACTCTGTGATACACTAGAGAATTAGATTACCCGAAGATTGCATAAAATTAGGGAAACATAAGCAAAACCTAAGCCAATGCGTGTCTCTTCGATTTCCATGATATAGTTGCCAAACTAGGTAAATACATGATTCCTCTCTCTCTCTCTCTCTCTCTCTCTCTCTCTCTCTCTCTCTCTCTCTCTTATAATCTATTAGCTATTACTCCCCCTCCTTCTCACTTTCCCCTCCTCCTCCTCCTTACTCCCCCTCCCTCTTACACCCTTCCTCTGACTCCCTTTCCCTCTGACTTTCCCTCCCCCTAACTCCCCCTCCCTTTCACTTTCCCTTCCTCTCACTCACTTCCTTCTCAATCCTCTTCCTTCTCAATCCTCTTCCCTTTCTCTCCCCCTTCTTCTCACTCCCCCTCCTTTTCACACACTCCTCCCTTCATTTCACCCCTCCGTCCCTATCAGTCCTTTCATTCTTAGTTTATCTTCCTCTATCTTCACTGCCCCATCACTCCCACCTTTCCCTCGCCCTCACTGACACACACACACACACACACACACACACACACACACACACACACACACACACACACACACACACACACACACACACACACACACACACACACACACACACACACACACACACACACACACACACGGGTGACTCATAGATAACAGTGTGTCTGAGGCGAGCTGTTCCCCTCATCGCTACACCTGTAAACCAATTAACGTCTAGACAGGTGAGGGGCAGGGAGGAAGGGGAGAAATTGACAGGGGAGGAAAGGGGGGGGAGGGGAGAGGAGAGAGAGAGAGCGAATGGAGGAAACGGATGAGAGAGGAGGGAGAGAGGGAAGTAACTAGGTGAGAGGATGGAGGGAAGGGGCAGAAAGGAAGAAGAGGATGGAAAGACAGCCCCGGAGAGAGGGAAGATGATCAGTATGTAGGATGAGGATGAGATAGGAAGAAGTGGTGAGACGAGGGGAGAGGGAAATGAGAGGAGAGGAAAAGGATGAAAGAATAGGGTCGGTGTGAGAGAGGCAAGGTGACGGGAGAAATGGAGAAAGGAGGGATGGAGAGAATGGGGTCAGAAGAAGTGGGATAGAAGAAAAGCGAAAAACATAGAGGACGAGGGAAATGATGTGAGGAGAGGAATGAGAGTAGGGGAGGCATGAAAGAAGAAATAGAGAGAGAAGATGAAAAACAAAAGGGATGGAATGAGCAATGAAGGAATAAGGGAAGGGAACAAGAGCAGGAATACTGCAGAAGGTGGAAGCATATGGGAGAAGGAGGGATGGAAGGAGAAGAGGGGGAGGAAATCAGAATGAGAGGAGTAATGGGGAAAGATGAAGGTTTGTGTATGAGAGACCCGAGACAGATGGAAAGACAGAAGGAGAATGAGTTTAATAGAGATACACAGATCACACAGACTTGACGGTTCCAACGAATCGGTCTGACTTTGACATTATTGACTGTCTTCCTTTATTTTAAAATGTACAGAAGTTTTATATTTGAGAGTTTCACGGTCCCTTGGTCAGTGAACTTGGTGTGGTGTGCCAAGGTGACGTTCTCTGATGCGATGTGGTGTGTGGTGTGAGAGGGTAGTATGGTGTGATGTGAGAGGGTGGTACGGTTTGGTATGGTGTGAGAGGGTGGTACGGTATGGTGTGGTGTGGTGTGAGAAGGTGGTAGGGTATGGTGTGGTGTGATGTGGTATAGTGTGTTGTCGTGTATCGTGTGTGTGAGAGGGTAGTGTGATGTGGTGTGGTGTGAGAGGGTGGTACGGTGTGGTGTGGTATGGTAGGGTAGGGTAGGGTAGGGTAGGGTAGGGTAGGGTGGGGCGGGGTGGGGTGGCTTTTCTCAAGTTGATAAAATGTACGAGTGAAACATCTTGTGCCTGAAAATCGTTAGTGAGACAGACGGACAGAGCCGCTTCTTGAGATGTTCCCGCAGCTTAAAAGTGATAAAGACAAATAGACAAACAATAGAGAGTGGAAGAGAGGAAAGGGAATGGAAAGAAATTGAAAAGGGATAGAAGGGCGGATGGCAAGCGAAGATGAAGGGCAACTTTATAATAGGAAATGGAATAACAGAGAGAGAGAGAGAGAGAGAGAGAGAGAGAGAGGGGAGGGGGGGGGAATGATGGAAGTGGTGTAGGAAATAGGGAGAGGAGAGTAACAGGTGTGAAAGGAAAGGGGAACGAATGGGAAGTTAACTGAAGAACGGAAATGAGGAAGGAAAATGAAAGGGAAATGGAGGTTGTCATGGAAGGTGAGAGAAAATGTCGGGAATGGAATAGACAAAGAGGGGATGAGAAGAAAGGGAAAAGGAGAGGAAGGGATGGGAAGGGAAGAAATGGGAACGGAAACCATGAAACGAGGAAGGAAGGAAGGAAGGGAGGAGAAACAACGAGAATTGTGTTATGGGACGGGAAAGGTGGGAAGCAATGTGAAGGAAGGGAAGACAGAGTAAGGGGAGAAATAGATGAGGAGAAAGGGGGAAGGGGAGAAGACTGAGGAAAGATGAGGTAAATGGTTTGAAAAGCAAAGTAGAGTAGAGTGAGGAGAGGGATACTAGAGGAAGAAAAATTAGATAAGAAATTTGCAGTCCAAACAGGAGAGAGAGAGAGAGAGAGAGAGAGAGAGAGAGGAACCTAATCTACCTTACAGTCCAAATCTTCTCAAAGCATCCCTTTCCCGCTGCCAACGACCTCAAGTCTTTCAAAAGCAATGTATATAGGAGTAGTAATTTAAAAGGAATGGATCTTCGTGTTGCCTGCCTGTCCACCTTATCACCTATGGCAGAGGCGATTATTGCCTTCGATGCCTCTTATCTGCATTAACCACTTTATATGATGATATATTTATGTAAATTATTGTTGGTGCCACAGGATGACTTTTTTTTCTTAACGGATTCCTCTGGTAGTGAAGGGATTAATGAAGGATGTATAATCTCCCCCCCCCATTTGAAAATTAACACATTTGTCTGGCAGTAGCAGGAACAAGTGCCTTCGGTCCCTCCTCTCCCCAGTGCTTCCTCATCTGGGTGCCTGGAGGTTAAAACACCCCTCAGAGGACATCGCTCAAGGCTAAACTAGGAACGTCAGTTATTAGACCCCCAGTGATAGCGTGTGTCATGTTTTGCTAGGAATTTTAATGCGATACATACATACAAACTTACATATTTACATACAATACTTACATACATACAGTACGTACATACATACATACATACATACATATATACATACATACATATATACATACATACATATATACATACATACATACATACATATATACATACATACATACATACATATATACATACATACATATATACATACATACATACATACATCATCATCATCTAATCATATATACATAAATACATATTGTACATATATTCATACGTGCTTACATACATACATACATACATACATTTAGGTATAAATATTCACAAACTCAGCGTTGGTAGTATACAGTAGTAGATGAACTATAAAATACGTCATCATTGTGTACAGGTTACAAAATAAATATATATATATAACTACATAAATAACATCATCTAACCATTCCTTTCCACATAAATAAACTCTCGTGCACAGGACAAGAATTATCGCCAAGGAATTCCAAAAAATCTTATCACTGCACCCAATTCTCTCTCTCTCTCTCTCTCTCTCTCACACACACACACACACACACACACACACACACACACACACACACACACACACACACACACACACACACACACACACACACACACACACACGGATCCCTGTCAGTCCCAAAAACATCATCAGAAGAGACCAGAATCCTATCACTGCATCCTCTTCCTTTCCTAAATCCCTCAACCCACTTTGGGAAAATCAATTGTGCTGTGGAGGAATCTGCCGAGAGAGAGAGAGAGAGAGAGAGAAGCCTTACGACCCAACTCTTTTCGTAGTCATTATCTCTCAGCAGATGTATGAGAAAATGATAGGAAAACAAGGGGAGACAAAGACGAAGAAGGGCAGAGAGAACACGATGAGCAAAAGCAGGGAGGAATTCATGGAGGAGGAGAAGGGAGTAGAGGAAAGAGGAGGAAGGAGAAGAGGAGTTGAAGGAGTGGAAAGGGAAAGGATTGGAGAGGGACGGGAAGAGAGTGAAAGATAGTTTAAGAGAGTGTGGAAAGAGGAACAAGAGGGGGAAGAACCAAGGGAAATGGAGAGGAAAGAAATGAAGATAAGGAAAAGGGAGGAAAGGAAATAGGCATGGTAAGGATGGGTAATGGAGAGACAGAGAGGGGAGAAAGGAGGAAAGGGGCGAGGAGAGGTAAGGTAGGATAGTGGAGGGGAGGATAGGGGAAGTGATATACACAGACACACCTACACGCCCAATTACTCCAAACAGGTTCTAAATAAACACTCACTACATAGGTTACCTCTCTCTCTCTCTCTCTCTCTCTCTCTCTCTCTGGTACACTGTTCCTTCCCCTCCCCCTTGCACATGCGTATCCACTAAACTATTTTTTTTCCCTTTTTCTTTTTTTTCTTTTTCCATTATATTTTTTTTCCTCGCTTGCCTGCAACCTCTTCCACTGTCTCCTTTTCCTTTCGTTCCTTCTTTGCATTATTTATCATTCCTTTCTCATTTTTTTGCTCGTTTAAATCTCGTCTTTTAGCTTTCTCGTTTCAACTTTTCTTTACTCATTCTTTCCTCTTTTTCTACCATTCTTTTATCTTATTTCAGTTTTTTGTTTTATCTCTTTCGTCTTTATTTCGTCTGTTTATTCTTTTTCTTTTACAGTTCTTCTTTCCTTCTTTTTCTTTCAGTCTTACTTCCTTCATTTGTTCTTATGTCTTTGTTCTTTTTCTCTTTTCCCTCACTTCTTTCTGCCTCTTTTTTTTTCATCTTTCATGCATTTCTTTCTCTTCTTTATTCTTTTGTTGTTATCTTCTTCTTTTGTTTTCTAGTTTGTGTTATTTTCTTACCATATTATATATGTTCCTTTTTTCACTGTTTCTTCCTCCATATATATGATGTCTGTTATTCCTTTTCCTTACTTATTTGTTTCCTCTTGCTTTCTTTCTTTCCTCTTTTCGTTTTCTTCATCAACTCGTCTTTCCTCCCTGTTTGTCCTTTTTATCTCCTTCCCACTTTCTTCCCATTTTTCTTCCTTTTCTTCCATTCTTTTTTCCCCTTAGTTGTTTACACCATTTTCTTTTCCATTCTCCCTTCTTTCACTTTCATATCCTTCTTCCTTTTCCATTTTCCCTTCTTTCACATTCATATCCTTCTTCCTTTTCCCCTTCCTTCTTTCATCTTTCTCCATCCTTCCTTCTATCATTTCCTTTTTCATTTCCCTCTTCCCTCTCTTTGTTCTTCTTCTTTATTTCCTCTTTCCCTTGTCGTTCTTTTCCTTCACTTCTTTCTCACTGTTATATCCATTCTTTCTTCCTTCTTTGTCCCTTTTTTGTTATCCATGTCTTGGATTTACAATAATATGTTGGTTATAACCTACAGTATAACACACAGCCCTCCAAAGACCAACAGATTAGTTGTTGATTGCTTTCCTTTGAACTCGCTCTCTCTCCCCTTCCTTGCTTCTCTCTTCGTTTTCGATCCATTCTTCCGTCCTCCTCATCGCTCTCTCCATTTTCTTGTTCTCTTCCTCCTTTCTTCTTCCTATCCTCCTTTCATCATCCTTTGCTCTTTTTATTTGCTTGACTTCCTCCTCGCCTCAGTGCCCTGTCTTCTTCCCTCTGTTCTCCCGTCATCCTCATATCTCTCTTCCTCCTCACTTCCCTCTTCCTCCTCACTTCCCTCCCTCCTTTCTTCTTTCCATTCTTCCTTCCCTCCTCCCCATCCCTAGCAGTAAGATCAGCCTCCGTGAAATTAATCTCTTTCACCACCCCGCATAAAAGAGGAGGGGCATATTCTGGTGTTGGAGCCCCTCCACACCTGTCATACCCACACTTGTCACACCCACACCTGTCACACGCACACTGGTCATATCCACATCTGTCATACCACACCTGTCACACCTACACCTGTCATGTCCACACCTCTCACAACCACAACTGCCACACCCACAACTGCCACACCTACACCCATCATACCCACACCTGCCAAAACCAGATTTCGTACCCACATCTGCCACCCTCACACCTGTCACACGAACACCAGTAACATCCACACCTATCATACCCACACCTTTCATCCAGTCCGGCAGCCTTGCCTGGCGCTTTTTAGGTAGGCAGCAGTCAATCAGGCCCTAGCTCAGTTCACTGCACTAAGACATGGAACTCTCCCATGTGGGACAAGTACACAAGTTTCCTCCTGAAGCAGTGACCCCTGGTACATTAAAAAAAAATCCCGATGGTGATCACTTGGCTAACAGGGACCCTCAGTGATCCACAGCCCATCACAGGTCGAAAGTAAGAGTGGTTACCATTAATGCAAGGCTATCTGTGCAGATCCTAATCTGTGCTTATATTACCTTATTTGCATTGAGTAGATTGAAAAACGTATAATGACGTGATGCGTCGCTATGTACGGGTATGTTAAGTTTATGAGGCATCTTGTAGACACAAAGGGTCTGCACAGTGCACAGTATGGATGTTTAAGGGTGGAGCGGCAGCCTTGCCTAGCGCTTTTAAGGTAGGCAGCAGTCAACCAGGCCCTAGCTCCCTTACCTCCATTGAGACAAGGAACTACCCCACTGGGACAAGTACACAGTTTCCTCCTGAAGCAGTGACCCTTGGTACATTAAAAGTATCCCGATGGTGGTCACTTGGCTAACAGGACCCTCAGATATCTACAGCCCATCACAGGTCGGAAGTAAGAGTAGTGACCATTAACTCAGGGTTATCTGTGCATATCCTAATCTGTGCTTATATTACTTTATTTGCACTGAATAAACTGAAAAATATATAATGACGTGGTGCGAAGCTATGTACAGGTACGTTGTTTACTGGGTGTCTTGTAGACAAACGGGGAATGAACTAACACATAGCTATAAAAGCAAGTTATTCGAACAGAAAAAGAGTCAGCTGAGGATTCTCGTGCAAATACTTGTCTATTTTGTTTTTGAATGTCTTAATTGAGATACTGTTCACGGTATCTGAGGGTAATCTGTTCCAGATATTTACGACTCTGTTGAAGATGAAGTACTCTGCTTCATGAAACTGGAAACGCTTTCCCATCTTTTGCAGCCATTACTTCTGGTTTGACTCGACAGGTCGATATAAAAATATTTATTCATGTCTAAGTTGTCATTATCTATCTATCTATTGCCAGATGCCATAATCCCGTAAGGGGTGGCCATTTGTCTTTAAGTTATTTGTTTTACGGGGAGGAGCACTAACCCTCGACCAACCCACTTGCTGACACGTAGGGAATATGTATGGTTTGGTTATATGATTACCACCCAGCGTTGTAAATGGTTTCTTGGCTTACAGGAAAACCATTTGGCTTGTCACTCAATGTAAAACCACCTGTAAAGGAGAGAAAAGCGTTAAGAAGTGACAGGAAAGATGGGAGAAATAGGAAGAGAGGAGGGCCGGCACAGAAAAAGAATCCCTTCATGATTGTGAAAACTTCAATAAGGTCACCTCTTACCCTGCACTTCATTAGGCTAAATAATTGAAGTTCTTCAAGGTGTTCCTCATATGGTTTGTCTCTAAGTTGTGGTAGCATTTTTGTGATTCTTCGCTGTATTTTCTCTAATTTTTCAATGCCCATTCTGTAGTACGGAGACCAGAACCGCACACAATACTCAAGATGGGGGAGCAATAGCTTGCTGTATAAGGCAAGTATGACTTTTTCCGATTTAAACTCGAAAGTTCTTCCAATAAAACCCACCAGCTTGTTTGCAATTTTAACTGCCTCGGTGCACTGCTTACTTGGTTTTAGGTCATTTTATATTATCACACCAAGATCCCTTTCACTTTCTGTACTTGATAACTGGATATTGTTTATTTTGTGATTTGCATGGACATTGTTATTTCCAATACGAAGTACTTTACATTTTTCTGTGTTGAATTTCATTGGCCATTTTTCTACCCAGCTTGCTAAAGTATTAAGGTCATTTTGTAACTGTTGCCACTGTAATTTTGAAATTACTTTACTGGTTATTTTAGTATCGTCTGCAAATTTGGATACTTTACAATTTAGAACCTCATCAATATCATTTATATAGATAATAAAAAGTATCGGTCCAAGTATTGAGACTTGGGGAACGCCACTAATCACATTACGCCATTTGGATTCCTTTCTGTTTATCACAACTTGCTGTTTTTGGTCTGAAAGCCAGTCTTGTAACCATTTCTGTGTATTTCCTATTATTCCATGTGCTTCTATTTTGCTCATGAGACGCTTGCAAGGGAGAGTGTCAAATGCTTTCAGAAAGTCAAGGTAAATTATATCTACTGCTCTTGAGTCATAATATGATTTATAAACATCATGGAAGAAGTCCAGTAAGTTAGTTAAGCATGACCGACGATGTCTGAATCCATGCTGAGAGTCTTTAATTATATTATTTTCTTCTAGATAATTAACTATTTTATATCTTATGATTTTTTCCACTAACTTGCACACTATTGATGTTAAACTGATTGGTCTGTAATTTCCTGGGTGCGACTTATTTCCTTTTTTGAAAATTGGTGTTACATTTGCTAGTTTCCATTTGCATGGAACTTTCCCAGTACTTAACGTTTTATTGAATATGACAGAAAGTGGCAGCAGTAACTCATTTTTTGCTTCTTTGAGAATTCTGGGTGATATTTTATCAGGGCCAGGGGTTTTGTTTATGTTCATACTATTTATGGCTGAAAGGATATCGCTATTATGGATAGTGTAGTTACTAAGGACTGTGCCATTTGCTTGGATTGTGGGTAACAGCCGGTTTTTGGTGGCGTTTTCTACTGTAAAAACAGACGTAAAGTAATCGTTAACCCGTTAACTGCTCATGGGAGTTTTTTGGAGGTGTCTGTGGTGCGCAGACATAGGGATAAAATTGAAATATCCCAAAGGCCAAATTTTGTCTTAGGAATTGAGAGAACACATGCCAAAGTATATAGCAACGAAATATTAGCTCAATATTTGTCTTGGTAAAGCCATGGATGAACATCGAAGCATCTGATTCCCTATTGGAATGTATGGTTTTCGTTTTCTTTTTCGGTTTCGGTTTTGAAGGCTCAAACATGCTTGCATGGGTTGGCCTTGGTCACCATGGCACTATATTCGAAATGCACCTGCGCAGCCAGGGCTGTATTGAACAGTAACACTCAGAACAGCCCAGGCTGTATAGAGCACTTAACGGGTTAAGAATGTTTGCCATTTCAACCTCATTTCATCTGTCCCAGTTGACTGTGCTGAAGGACAGTAGACGAGACATACATTTATTTTGTGCGAATTAATATTCAGCTGAATGTAACTGGTATCTATGTTGGTAATACTGGGTTTGGATAGCACAAGGGGGTGGAGACTAGTTTTCACATATAGTAAAACACCGTCACCAGCTCGATGTGGTCGCTCACAGCTAAAAATATTGTACCCTGTTCATGAGTATTCCGCTAGAGAGTCACGGTCAGATGTGTTAATCCAGGACTCTGTGATGCCAACAATGTCATAATTTTCTAGGTAAATATGAGATTCCAAATCCTCAGACTTGTTGCATAGACTATATGCGTTAACATAGCAGACTTTTATTCCGTCCCAAACAGTTGACGAACTGACTTTTGGGGTATTTATGTTAAGGTTATTGCTCCTGGATGTTCCACGTTTTTTTTATTTGAAGAGGGCAACTTTATCGTGTAAAAGTCTACCTAGCTGTCCCGCTCCTACCGAGTTCAAATGGAGACCATCTTTCTGGAATAGAGTATGTTGCTCATAAAACTGGTTCCACAGATTGACAAAGTCGACTCCTTCTTGTATGCAGAGATATTTGAGACGGATATTTGTGCTGAAGGCCTTACCATAAAGACTATTCTCTGCTTTGATCCTTGGGAATATACCAGATATTATCACATTAGTGGAATTAGTTTTAAGTCGTTTGATCATTTCATGATACTTTGCTAGCAATTCCTCCGATCTGTTGAGCTTCAAATCGTTCGTACCAACATGGATGATGCATAGAGTTGTATCATTTGCATCTTTTGTGACCTCATCGCAGGCTTCTGTGATATTACATAGTCCACCTCCTGGAAAACAGTACCTCTTTCTGCTGCTGGGGGCACGTCCACAAAATTCCTCCAGCTGACCCCGTTCAACAGAGTCCCCAATAAGCCTTGTTTCTTCTGACTCATCAACCGCTTCAGCAAGGATTTGGTAGCGATTGTACGTACTTATGGAAGGTGCTTCCTCGTACCTTTTACAGGTTTTGCGCCATTTCTTACCATAGTAAAGGGGACTTTGCTTGGTGAGGAAAGTACTGAATCGCTGGGTGAGGAAGATACTGGTACGCTATCATTTATAACTGCCTGATGGACTGGGGCTGGTACGAGCTCAGTTGGTATGCGTCTTCTTTTTTGAGTGCTGTCGCTGACTCCTATGTTTACCACTACAAACTCTTTCAGTATCTCAAACTCTGCCTTGAGTTCTCCGTAACTTCTCTGCGATTCGGCTAAACCATTTTCTAGATCTCTTCTCATGATGCATAGTTTGCACACAGGTGTCGAAAAGTAATCCGAAAAATACTGAGGCGCGAAACGACCTGTAAACTCCTGGCAGACCTTCAGTATAGATGGCATTTTGCAGCAATAATTCCAAAATACCACAAAAATAAGAAATAATATACAACTGCTTAAGGGATGTTACAAATGGATAATTTACTCTATAAATGAAATATTGAAAACCTAGGGAGATTCACTTACTTTTTATATACTACCTTCCTTTACCAGTGTAAAAAGAATAGAAAATCTACCTGCTATGGCACAATCCAACCTACCATGAATTCTTTTACCAGTGTAAAAAGATTAGAAAATCTGCTTGCTATGGTACAACCTAACTTACATGAAATCCTTTAGCAGTGTAAAAAGAATTTAAAAAATCTACTTGCTATGGTATAACCCAACTTACCATGAATTCCTTTCCCAGTGTAAAATGAATAGGCCTAGAAAATCTACTTGCTATGGTATAATCTAACTTACCATGAATTATGGAAATACACCATAAACTGATTCACTGAGAGAAAAAAAAAAATAACAATGGAATGGAGGGAAAAATAAAAATAAAAACCTAGCTTCACTCAGTGAACAACTATTTATAGTGTAAAAACTATTTCACTGGTGTAACATCAAACACACAGTTGTTACTCTATACAAAAGACAATGCTATTCACTTGCACTAAACCAGCAAGCAACTCAGTTAATATTAATTTGACTTTACAGTGCTAAGACGTACAAAGCAGATAGTGGGAAAACACAATCCAAAACAAAGACAGCTGCTTGGTAAATACACTCTCAATACACTAACACCATTTACTAGTGAGAAAAGATAATCTACTTGCTAAGATATCGTTTTAACTGACCTTGATCTGTGGGAAAGTAAACTATAATATGACTGAGACCAGAATTAAAGGCGGGAAAGGGCAGGAATACGATGCAGGGGGTGGGAATGTATGTAAACAAAGGACAGGCGAACAGGAGAGAGAGAGAGAGAGAGAGAGAGAGAGAGAGAGAGAGAGAGAGAGAGGTTATATTAAGGAAGGAGGTGACAGGTGGAGAGGGGAAGGAATGCGGGAATGGAAGGTGAGAGAGCAACACGAAACAGGAGGAATGAAGGAAGGGAAAGAGAAGGAAAGGGTACAATGGTTGAGGGAGAATGAAGAGAGAGGGAAGAGAGGAAGAAATTAAGGGGGACGGAAGGAGAATATGATGAGGAGAATGAAGGAAGGAGGAGGATGGGAGGGATTAAAGGGGCATGGAGAGAGAGAGAGAGAGAGAGAGAGAGAGAGAATGGAGGGGACGAGAAATGAAATGAAAGAAGAGGGAAGAAAGGGAGTAAACCAGAAGGTAAGAGAAGGAATGAAACAGGAGGGAACAGAGGGAATGGAAGAGAAGGGAGAAAGAATGACAGAGAATGGAAGAGAGACGGAGGGAATGAGAGAGAAGGGAAGAGAGAATGGAGAAGGAGGGAAGAGGGGAATGAAAGACGAGAAAAGAAAGAGAATGATGCAGGAATGAAGAGAATGAAACAAAGAATAGAGAGATTGAAAGAACAAAGATGGAACGAAAGAAGGAAGATGAGAGAGTGAAGGGAGAAAGCAATAATGATGGAGGAAGACACATGAGGAAGGATGGAGCTAAAAATGGAGGAAAAGAATGAAGGAACTGAGTATGAAACGTGAAGGAGGAATGGAGGAATGCATGAAGGAACTGGAATGCACTCAGAGAACGCGTACCTCCGCCAATGCCACTAAAAATGAACCGGATCCGTAGATATACAGTAGGATCCAGATCCAGATTCGGGTCTGCTCTCAAATTTCATCAGTTCTTTCTTGGTGCATGGCCCACCTTCCCACAAAATTTTATTGAAATTCACTGAGAACTTTTGGAGATAGTGTGCGGGACACTCCGATCCAGGCTCGGATCCGCCCCAAAATTTAACCATTTCCTCCTTGGCCCATGGCCCACCCTTCCACAAAATTTCATTAAAATCCGTTCATAACTTTTTGAGTAATACTTCTAACAGATCCGTGGATACAGGATTCCGGATCCTGCCCAAAATTTAATCAATTCTTTCTTCTTCCATTGCCCATCTTTCCACAAAATTGCATTGAAATCCACTAAGAACTTTTGGAGATATTGTGTAAGATACTCCGGATCCGGATGCAGATCCGCCCCTAAATTTTATCATTTCTTCCTTGGCCCATGACTCATCCTTCCACAAAATTTCATCAAAATCCGTTCATAACTTTTTGAATAATCTTGCTAACACAGACAGACAGACAAACAAACAAACAAACAAACAAACAAACAAACGCCGGCAAAAACATAACCTCCTTGGCGGAGGTAATAATAAGGAAGTGTGGACTTAGCAGGAAGGGGGAAATGAATGGAACGAGAAGAAATAGCAAAACGGGAGAAGGGAGGACAAAGGGAGGAAGGACGACGAAGGGAGAAACAAGGCAGAAGGAAGAAAGGAGAATGAAGGAAAGAACTACAGGATGAAGGTCTAAGAGACGAAAACAGACGAATGAAGAAAGAAAGGAAGAAACGGAGGAGGGAAGGAAGAATGAATGCAAGAGGAAGAAAGAGGGGGCCAGAAGACATGGTAAAACTAATCTGAAAAATGAGGCACCTGAGCTGACAATGGAAGGAGGGAAGCACGGATGGGAGGAAGGAAGGAAGGAACGAACGAACGAAGAAAGAAAGAAAGAAATAAGGAAGGAAAGAAAATGGAGAGATGGAAGGAAGGAAGGGACTGATGGATGATGCATGGATTAATGGAGGGATGGATGGAGGAATGAAGGAAGGAAGGAAAGCAGAATAGAAGAAATGAACAGGGTAGGAAGGAAGGAAGACGAAGGGGGAAGGGCAAGAAGAGGAGGAAAATAAATAAATAGGACGATAGGTATGAAACAGGGGGAAGGAAGGCGAGAAAAGGAGACAACCGAGTGAAAAGGTTGAAGGAATAAGAAGAAATGCCAAGAAAGTGAGAAAGAATGGATGCAAAAAGTGAGAAGGCAGGAAGAAGTGAGACGTATAAAAGCTAAGCTGTGAGTGAGAAGACAGAAAGGACAAAATGAAGAACGGACAGCAGGGGGAAAGTATATAAAGTAGAATGAAAGAATGGAAGGAAGTCAAGACAGACGAGAAAGAAAGCCGGAAGAACAGGGGAAAAAAAAAAAGAGAGGAAATAAAGAGAGGCGAGTCGAGGTGATTAATTGTCGGCACAGGTATTCCTCAGGCAATCATCTTCAGCAGCATCACACTTCGGCAAGTTTCACACTCCCGCCTTCCCATTGGTCGCCTCACTTCCACCTGCCGCCTCCTCATTGGCTCACACCGCCTCCATGCCAAGCTCTTTATGAGCTGATCTGGGCTTGACGGTGTAATAAAGTTCAAAATAGTATATAGGAGTCATATATTTCACTCCGCTATCCCCGCTCACAAAAATCTATTACCGGTAGTGTCTCCAACACCGAGATTTGTGGTGCCCTGAGGACAGGTTTAGTATGAGCTGACACAGCATGTGGCACGTCAGGGCGGCTACCATCCACTCACTCGATGTAGTATTATTTTCAGGTGACTATACACAGTCCCAAGTTATTTCCTGCGTGTCAGGAAACCAAATCCTATGTTGAGTGGTAATAACCAATCCCTGAGACAGGGGAGCGGACAGTGTTGCCCCGGATTGCCTGACTGTCGGAAGGTGAAAAGGGACAGGATGGTGGGGACTGGAGATCCCACACGGCTGCATATCATTTGGGCGCATAATCCAGTTTGCTGCTATTTCATTTGGGCGCAAAACCCAGTTTGCTGCTATTTCATTTGGTCGCCAACACATCGTTACTAACCAAACCTAACCTAAATTACCCTAACCTATCCTAACCAAACCTAACTAACCCAAATTAAGTTAGTTTGTTAAGATTAGTTTAGGTTAGGTTTGGTTAGTAACGATAAGTTACCGCCTAAATGAAGTGGTATATTGGCACCAAAATGAAACAGCAGTAAACTGGATTTTCCGCCTGTCACGAATCAATTCGCGACATTTCCTTTTTGTGAGAAGCCACGAACTATTAGTGGAAAACTCACTGTGTATCGCTCAGTTAACCGTTTCTCTCTCCATTTCGGGGTATACTTTTCAAATAATTCGTCACTTTCAAAAGTGACCGATTTAATGCACGTCACTAAGTGCGCTACTGAGCGATACAATTGTTTCTTTATCGTTCGCCTCTGCTTGCATAAACCGTTAGCCACGCCTTCTTCCGGTGGCTCGTGCTTCCTGCCCATACATTATTTGAATTCAGTCTTGTGTTTGCTGTGACGGAGAAAGGGTCTGTGCTCAGAAGTGGAGAGGTCAGCTAGCACCCCAAGCTCCATTAGTACAGTTAATCCCAGTACTCCCACCCCACTCCTCGGGTGATACATAGTATTCATCGACTGGTATTTCCTTTGTGTATTTTGTAGTTTTAAGAGCTTAGTTAAGGTGTTTTTTCCTAGGCGTAAGTATTTAGCTTTTGTGAGAGTGAGCGAGTGCGTCTCATTGATTTGATTTGAAATGTAATGTTAAATTTATTTTTGTAATTAATAAATTTAACAGTTCTATTTCTTGAGCTTAATGTAGAGTAAAAATCTTGTTTCATTTCTCCATAATTAAGCTTATTTCCCATATAGCTCCTAGCTTGCATAAACGTTTTACTATTCATAACTGGTACTTAGACCAGTCTTGTATTAACTTAAAATCCGTTGTGCCAGGAGTTAATGCATCAGCAAGAACCTGATGTTATTATTATTAGTATTAGTTATTTATTGTCAGGGGTGATGTAACTTTCTCCAGAGGCTAACAGTACAGTAAGTCAGCAATTGTGAGTAATTAGTCTCTGCTGTGTACTGTTGAGGAAGTTTATAAATTCTCGTTCTCAGAGAATCGTGCTAAGCCAACGTAAAGTAATCGTTGCTTGATGTAGCAAGACAACCATTGTCTCTGCTCTTCAATATTATTGAATATTATCAATTTAAATAATATTTAACCATTTATTTCAAAATTACCGTGAAAAGATAAAATCCCCGTGACAATTGGCGACCTCATTCCAGGATATTAACTCCTAGCTATAAAACTATTCACGAGATAGTGCTCACTCATTCATATTTAGGTATTTATTATTAAAGTTTATAGGCACAAGTTTACTGGTGGTTACCGTTGATTTAGCAAGTGAATTTTTGCTTTATTAATCAATAGAGTACTTAACTCTAGTTTATTTTTGGTAACGCCAGACAATTTTATTCGCTTCTGGGAAGTCGCCGTACCCATTGTGTTTATTATTGAGTCTTCCCAGTCATTTACATTTTTGATTTATTCTTTGCCAGTTAACTGGATAAGACTGGTCACCACTAGCTTGTGTCTGTACTCTTTACTTTTGTTTATTAGTATTCGTCGCTAAGCAGTCAGTGCTCAATTTCGGGTTGCTTAATAAATTAGCGCCATGGCTACCGCTGTATTTGTACAGGAAGCCAAAGATATGGGTCTCACAGACCCAGAGAAAATACAGAGTTACGTTCTCTCACGGTTCAATTACGAGCAAGAACGTGAGAAAGATGCTCGCGAAGAGCGTAGGATTCAGCGCGAATACGAGCGAGAACAACGCGAACACGAGCAGAAACAACGCGAGCTCGAGTTAGAAAAAGAGCGAGAACAGCGCGAATACGAGCGTGAACAACGAGACAAAGAACGAGAACATGAACTTGAAGTGCTGAAGCTCAAGCGAGATTCCTTGGCTTCAGACACGTCTGGTGCAGTTGGTCAAAGCTCCACGAGCGTTCTCCCTGCACATGTCCTGGCGACCCCACGCATCAAGCTTCCTTCATACAAGGAAAGCGAGCGAATCGAGCCGTACATAGCTCGTTTTGAGGACATGGCAGACTTATATCAACTGGATGAGGCAGCTAAGCGGCTTCAGTTTCTTAGCCTATTTGAGGGCCCTGCCCTCGATATTCTCCACAGAATTCGTGGAGACAATCTCACATATGAGATGATGAAAGCTGCACTCATTAAGGCGTATGGTCTCACAGTAGACGACGCCAAAGTTCAGTTCATGCGAGCTCGTCTCCAAGACAAGGAGACAGCTGTTCAGTTCCTTGATCGTCTCACAGCTTACTTAAATGAGTGGATGGAGAAAGATGAAACTCCTTCCACGCGTGAGGGGATAATTGACCTTATGCTGCGTACACAGCTAGAGAGGTCGTGGCCTGCTGAGCTCATAGCACAGCTTAAGATCTGCCAGGTGAAAGATGCCAGCCAAATGGCAGAGAAGGCTGACGCATTCTTTACTGCATACGGGTATCAAGCTCGTAAGCAAAACACCTGGAGCAGAAAAGATACTGCCAAGTCTGGGAAGCCGTCTCAGACTGAATTCCAGCACCAAGGCCATTCTCAGAGTAATGGCCAAGGTCCAAAACCGCAGTGGAAGGACCAGGGGCAAAACACTCAGAAACCTGAGTGGAAGAGGTACAACAAGTACCCTAACCAGCAGCAGTATCAGCCACGCAATCGACCGTCGGGACAAACTTTTTCACCACCAGCTCAAAAGAGGCAGGAAGCGAATGCAGCCTTCATTCCTCAGCAGCAGCCTGGTGGTCACGTCCCTACCAGTGTGGGTACTTCCCCACAGTTCACTAGTCCCACAGTGACAGTGAACCCCCCTCCACAGATGGCCAATGTTCCATCTTCTCAAGTACATAACCCTCAAGGCACAATGTTTGCCACATCAATTCAGCAGCCTCATGAGTGGCTAGCTGCTTCCTCCACAGGCCCTCCCACAGGTGACAGTACCTTCCTTGTTCAGCCAGGGTTTGTGGGAGGCATTCCTGTGAAGGTCCTGAGAGACAATGGTTCCTCAGGTTGCTCTGTTAAGCAGAGTCTAGTTCGGTCTGATGAGTATACAGGTCGACAGATCCAAGTTAGACTTATTGATGGATCATTGAGATTGTTCCCTGAGGCACGTATCCAGGTGGCATCTCCATTTTATACTGGTACGACACTTGCAGTTGTCATGCCAGAGCCTCTATTTGACCTCATATTAGGCAACATCGCTGGCATCAAAAATAGTTGTTCCGTAGATGTTGCTACTCAGACTTCGGCTGCTGCGATAACACGAGCCATGGCCAAGGCTCCAAATCGCGTCACTCCGTTGACCGTCGCAACGCCGCAAGATCTGATTCGTAGTCAAGATGTTGTCCAAGAGCAACAGACTGACTCGACACTTGCCTCAGTGCGCAAGAAGCTGGAGAGTAAAGTGATCAAGTATTCACGGGGAGGACAAGCCAGGTTCCTTCGTAAGCGAGGACGGCTGTACCGTGAGTCACAGACACCCCAGGGTGAGGTTCGACTACAGTTTGTCGTTCCTGCAAAGTATCGCCGAGCAGTGTTTGAATTAGGTCACTGTTCAGCGATGGGAGGTCATATGGGTCAAAAGAAGACCTCTGACCGCATCCATGCTGACTTTTTTTGGCCAGGAATGGGACAGGAAATAACGAGGCTCGTACGTTCTTGTGATGTGTGTCAGCGTACCACTGACCGGGGACGTGTCCGTCCTGCGCCATTGAAGCCAATGCCCATAATCTCTGAACCGTTCGAGAGAGTAGCAGTTGACATAGTTGGGCCAATCTCTCCTAGGGCTAGTGATGGATCAAAGTATATCCTCACTATAGTTGATTTCAGCACACGGTGGCCTGAAGCCGTGGCCCTTAAGAATATAGAGGCCGTCACTGTTGCTGAGGCATTAATTGAAGTGTTCTGTCGTGTAGGTATCCCTAAGGAGGTCTTGAGCGACCGGGGTTCGCAGTTCACTTCGGCAATGATGAACGAAACGTTCAGGTTGCTGTCCATCCGAGGCTTACGAACTACGCCGTATCATCCCATGTGTAACGGGTTGTGCGAGAGGTTCAATGGAACTCTCAAGAAGATGTTGAGGCGCATGACCGCCGAACAGCCAAAGGAATGGCCGCGGTTCATTGCTCCTCTTCTATTTGCTTATCGAGAAGCCCCACAGCATTCATTGAAATTCTCACCCTTTGAACTGGTGTATGGGAGGTCGGTCCGGGGCCCACTTCAAGTCCTTCGTGAGTTATGGGACGATGAAGAACTCGACCCTGAAGTCAAGACCACCTACACCTACGTCCTTGATTTGGCTGACCGCCTCCAGTCGACGTGCGAGTTAGCTAAGGAAGAACTGATCAAGGCGCGTGAAGTTCAAAAGGCTTATTATGATAAGAAGGCAAAGCTTCGGAAGTTTAGTCCAGGCGATAAATGCTTGGTATTACTCCCCACTGCCCAGAACAAGTTGTTGGCGCAGTGGAAGGGTCCATTCGATGTAGTAGAGCGCATTTCAGACCTCAACTACATAATACAGATGGGGAATCTTCGTAAAAGGTTCCACATTAACATGTTGAAGACTTATCATGAGTCAGACCCCGAGGAGACTGGCCTACGACTAGCTGATGATAGTGACCAGCCACTGGAAGAAACCGGGGCAGCTGCGGTGATCCCAGCTGATGACTATGATGATGAGCCCTTAACCGCTCAGTCCCATCAGGAAGAGACTGTCGGAGATGTTTCACTTAACCCTGACTTAGCGGTAGGGGACCAGAATGCCTTATGGTCACTGCTCTGTCAGTATGCTGATGTCTTTTCAGACCAACCTAGACTTGCAAAGGTTGCGTGTCATAAAATTGAGTTGACCAGCAATGCTCCTATAAAGGTTAAGCCATATCCGATTCCCATGCGACTACAGGGTGCAGTAGATAAGGAAATTGCTGACATGGAGACTGCAGGCATTATCGAAAAGTCCTCATCTCCTTACTGTAGTCCGATGGTAGTAGTCCGCAAGAAAGATGGTGGAGTCAGGATTTGTGGCGACTATAGAAGGCTCAATGCAATCACCAAAGTGGATGCTGAGCCAATGGGTGACCATATTGCCATCTTCTCCAAGCTGGCAGGGTCACGATATTTCACGAAGCTTGACCTAGCGAAGGGATTCTTCCAGATTCCCCTTCATCCTGAGAGTCGTCAGTTCACTGCCTTTGCTACTCCTAGGGGGTTGTACCAGTATAAAGTCCTCCCATTCGGACTTACCAATTCCCCAGCAGTATTCAATCGTGCCATGAGACAAGTGCTCCATGGTATTGTAGGAGTAGAGATGTTCGTTGACGATGTCCTCGTTCATTCCGCCACATTGGAGGAGCACCTCAGACTCATGGAAATTGTCTTCAGTAGACTCCAGAGTTTCAACATGACTGTGAAGCCTAGCAAATGCAAGATTGCTCGCAGTGAGGTGGAGTTCCTTGGTCATATTGTTGGCAACAATCACTGCAGGTGTCAGGGTGACAAGATCAGGAAGGTTAAAGAAGCCCCGAGACCCGTGACCAAGAAACAGGTTAGGGCATTTCTTGGCCTAGTGGGATATTATAGGAGTTTTATTCCCAACTTTGCTCTCATTGCCCAACCGTTGTACGAAGTGCTACGGAAATATGCTCCAAACACCATTGAATGGGGAGAAGCACAAGAGAGATCTTTTGCCACCCTCAAGAATATGTTGTGCAAGGAGCCCATTTTGCAGTTGCCTGATTCCAGTAAACCTTTCATACTGCGCACTGATGCTTCACAAGATGGGGTAGGTGCTGTATTGATGCAGGAATCGGAAGGTGGAATCTTCCCAGTGGCATACCACAGCCGTAGGCTAAAACCTGCCGAGAGGAATTATAGTACTGTTGAGAAGGAACTCTTGGCTGTGGTTGATGGTGTTAAAAAATATTATTATTATTTATTTGGGGCATCATTTGTTCTGGAAACTGACCATATGCCACTCACTAGTCTTAGCACGACCAAGACGGCTAATGCAAGATTGACACGCTGGACACTGTATCTACAGCAGTTTAACCTTGTTGTGAGATACATCAAGGGAAGTGATAACGTAGGTGCAGACCTGATGTCTCGCCTACTAACTGCTGACTAACATGGGCAGTTGTTGTATGCTGGGTTCCGTGATAGGCATCCTCAGAGATTTGAGTAATCCAAGGACCAGCCTGGTTCCCAGTCAAAAGTGTAGACCTGACGTCTCACTTGTTGGCCCCACAGGACACAGTATGTCCAGGGCCTGTACATACATGTGTACTGTAGGTTAAGGGGGAAGTTCGAGAGAGAACTCCGCAGAGGCGACTTGAGGCTATGGAAGACCCAAGTTTGCACGAGGATTCTCAGCTTTCCGGTACTAATATAAGTGTTGTATTGTAGGTTAAGGGGGAAGTGAGAACTCCGCAGAGGCGACTTGAGGCTATGGAAGACCCAAGTTTGCACAAGGATTCTCAGCTTTTCGGTACTAATATAAGTATTGTATTGTAGGTTAAGGGGGAGAGAGAACTCCGCAGAGGCGACTTGAGGCTATGGAAGACCCAAGTTTGCACAAGGATTCTCAGCTTTCCGGTACTAATATAAGTATTGTATTGTAGGTTAAGGGGGAAGTGAGAATTCCGCAGAGGCGACTTGAGGCTATGGAAGACCCAAGTTTGCAAGGATTCTCAGCTCTCCAATATTAATATAAGAACTGTAGGTTAAGGCACAGGTTGAGGACCCGTGTGCGGTTCGAGGCTATGGAAGACCCGAGTTTGCACAAGGATTCTCAACTTGCCGACCATAATCGTGTGCTATAATTAATGGCGACCTCGAATGTACGTTGTAGCACTGACTGCTAGGCAGAGAGAGTAATTGTAACTTAATAAGAATTGTATCTCATTGACACTTTTGATGCTCCACCTTAATTGGTTTTGCAGGTTCAGCAATGGGTGTAGCAGTTTTGCTGTGCGGGCCAGCTGATCGTCTGCCGCACGCTGCCGCCTCTTCTCCTCTGCCTTCGTCGTCGCCATATTATTTACTGTGTCATTTTACACGTAGGTACAGTTACACTACAACTGTCACCTACACCATGTATTACATACACCACGCTACACAACAATTAGTTGTCAGTGTAAATGTAGCGAATTTTCGCTCAGTTTGACCTGAGTACAGGATTTTCACCGTCGTCACGGAGTTTTTTCCTCAAGCTTGCTTCTATTAACGTAAATACGAGGTTTTTTCGCTCACTGACGACTGCGACTTTCTCCTGTAGCAGGATAGCACACACACCACAGTGTGAATCTTGTGTGACTGAGTTAGGATTTATATGTATGTATATTGAAATCTTTCTTCTGAAGGAAGAAAGATTTAATTTTCATGGGGCGTAATGTCACGAATCAATTCGCGACATTTCCTTTTTGTGAGAAGCCACGAACTATTAGTGGAAAACTCACTGTGTATCGCTCAGTTAACCGTTTCTCTCTCCATTTCGGGGTATACTTTTCAAATAATTCGTCACTTTCAAAAGTGACCGATTTAATGCACGTCACTAAGTGCGCTACTGAGCGATACAATTGTTTCTTTATCGTTCGCCTCTGCTTGCATAAACCGTTAGCCACGCCTTCTTCCGGTGGCTCGTGCTTCCTGCCCATACATTATTTGAATTCAGTCTTGTGTTTGCTGTGACGGAGAAAGGGTCTGTGCTCAGAAGTGGAGAGGTCAGCTAGCACCCCAAGCTCCATTAGTACAGTTAATCCCAGTACTCCCACCCCACTCCTCGGGTGATACATAGTATTCATCGACTGGTATTTCCTTTGTGTATTTTGTAGTTTTAAGAGCTTAGTTAAGGTGTTTTTTCCTAGGCGTAAGTATTTAGCTTTTGTGAGAGTGAGCGAGTGCGTCTCATTGATTTGATTTGAAATGTAATGTTAAATTTATTTTTGTAATTAATAAATTTAACAGTTCTATTTCTTGAGCTTAATGTAGAGTAAAAATCTTGTTTCATTTCTCCATAATTAAGCTTATTTCCCATATAGCTCCTAGCTTGCATAAACGTTTTACTATTCATAACTGGTACTTAGACCAGTCTTGTATTAACTTAAAATCCGTTGTGCCAGGAGTTAATGCATCAGCAAGAACCTGATGTTATTATTATTAGTATTAGTTATTTATTGTCAGGGGTGATGTAACTTTCTCCAGAGGCTAACAGTACAGTAAGTCAGCAATTGTGAGTAATTAGTCTCTGCTGTGTACTGTTGAGGAAGTTTATAAATTCTCGTTCTCAGAGAATCGTGCTAAGCCAACGTAAAGTAATCGTTGCTTGATGTAGCAAGACAACCATTGTCTCTGCTCTTCAATATTATTGAATATTATCAATTTAAATAATATTTAACCATTTATATCAAAATTACCGAGCTATTTTAAAAACCCCGTGACACCGCCCAAATGAAATGCAGCGTCCCAGGCACTCCGGAAATCCTTCATTATAGTACAAAAGGGCTAAGTCCCGTGCCTGACCTGGGCGCAAGGAAATCTAAGCAAGCTCTATCGTTATATGGAATGTGAGAGCTGAAGAATGTAAGAGGGTAAAGTAGTGATTGGACTTGAGAAAGCAAAGCATGACGCGATGAAAGTAAGCTGAGAGGAAGAGATATGCATATATGGGAAGGTGTGAAATGTGTAACGTAAGGTACGAGCACGTCTGAACGGAGTATGGGCGATGGAGTTCGGCTGATCAAATACTGAATGACAGGAATGAAAAATCAATTTCTGGTACATGTAATACACAAACGATTATTCTCGTCATAATTTCGAAGCTTTATATATATATATATATATATATATATATATATATTATATCCCAGGCGCTTACATATACGGCTGAGCTGCAACTTCTCGACAGTCATACCTAAGCTGGTATACAAGTAAGTGTAGTGCTACTCATAAACGCAATATGCCATCACGCGGTGGCACCGATAAAACCGGAGATGCTTTCCACTGCCTGGTTATAAAAACGTCCCGCGATTCCTTCCCTATCCCGCTAAAGGAGAACGGTGGACCTTGAAGGGGGAGCTTCAGCCTTGAAGGGGGAGCTTCAGTCTACTGTGTTCATGTTCAGATGAGCCTGGGGTCACAAGAGCAAATCATACATCTAGTTTCCCCAGGAACAAACGCAAACTACATTATGTAATACTTAAATCAGCCGGTTAAACACAGATGGTCTAATACATGTGAGTACAAACAGTGATGGTACTCGTAATGCAGATCCTACCAGCATATGCTTTACTACATAATGATAATTGAGATATCCGATGGAGATGCCTACTGACGCACTGTATGCGGCTCCATGACCAAATATTAGATGGCAAGCAAGGGGTTATGAAACACTGATTTACACCATCCGTATTGACTACAGGTAACGCCAACTGCAACCAATTCTTAAACAGAAAATTCTGACTGGCAAGAGCGCAACAACCTCTCCTGGTTCTCCTATTCTTCTGACATCAAAGGCAATATTCTTGTATGCTTAGGAGACTTTGTAGCATCTCTTCCTCAGCGATTTAGTTCCCATACTACTGGTGGTTTAGTGAGTTAAGGCACTCTAAGTGGAGCCTGTTAGGGCTTACATCCCAGGGATAGTTGGGGTTTACTACTCACATAATACCAGCAAAGGGTGAGCGTGGCCAATCACCCTTGCTTTAAATGTAAGCACCGAGCAAACTAGTCCCAAGACCTTACGCTTCTGATAAAACCCCAAAGACCTGGACGATAGACGCATACTGTACATAGATACCTGCTGCACGTTAATATTCTCATGTATGTTTTTATGTATCTTTTTCACATCTTCATACACTGCATACACGACATACAAGATAATGTGAACGTTACATATGACTAAAAAACATATGATAAGGAACACGCACAAGAGCCTCCTCAGCCCACAAGAACATGGGCTCAAAAAGCTCCAACACTGGGCTGGGCCATATTCATAAACTTTTTTCGCATTAACCTGAGTATAAGACAGCTTGTATATAAAGTCATCATCTCTCATTTTTCTTCCAAATATTTCACAGAGAAACTGAAATGATTACTAAAATGGAAATACGCCAACACAAAGCAGGTTCTAACAATAATAACCACTACAGAAACTTATTATTACAGATATGACTCCATCTTACCGCGGAAAAGGGGATCGTATGTAAAGTAACTTTGGAGATTTTGTGAAACCTCTTTATTTTGCACAAGAAAATTAATTATCCTCCTGTATGTTATTGAAGCAAAGGTACTAAAAAGATGTAGGAAAAAAATCTCAGGATGTTATGTGCAAAATATACCGCAACGAAGGAGATGCTGAGAAGGCTCCCCTGCCACTCAAAATACCCATGAAGTGAAGCCAAGCCAGTACCCCCCTCCACCCCCCCCGCACCATCCTTCCACCCCAACCACCCACCCCATCTACCTCTGGCCCTACAACCCCCCCCTCCCCTCTCCCCTGCCACATGATACGGGACGTGTGGCGTCTGAATACTGTCATGATTGCCCCGGGTTCCCTTCGCATCTCTACACCAGCCTTCAATGCCGCCTGATTAAATAACAGCCTCCTGAATGGCTATCAATAAGCCCACCATGAATTTGCCGCCCTTCACCCCGACTGGCTGGGCTGGAGCGATGGACTTTGTGGTTGGCGGGCCAGAGGAGGAGCTGGCACTGGACTGGATGATTTGAAGGAGAGGATCTGATCCATACAGCTCTATCGACACACACACACACACACACACACACACACACACACACACACACACACACACACACACACACACACACACACACACACACACACACACACACACACACACACACACACACACACACACACACACACTATACTGTAATCGAAACGACCAACATATTGTATGAAAACACACAGGAGTAACAAAATAGTCATTCATTAAAATTAAGCGCTGACAGACTCCCTAAACATAAAATCACTAAACGAAGAAGTCATCTGCAGCGCTCTTCACAAAGCTTTGTGGTTGCTGCTGCTCTACTCTGGTCTGTCTACTAGAGCAAACCCATCGACCACTAGCATGCATGCGACTTCCTGCGGCAGCCAGCGCCTCGCTAGGGTCGAAACAGGGTCCTTCCACATGGAGAGGTGTAGGGAAAGAGAAGGAAGCATTGCCCACCAGAGAAGCTGAATACAAGAGACATACAGGTATATGTAAGTAGTAGTCTCAGCCCAGACTTTGGCTGCTTGGTAAATGTGGTTGAGATCCTAGCCTGGAAGTATTAGGCAAGGCCAGCTACTGGGCAATGCTTCCAAATCACTCCCATGGTAGTACCTCCCGGGATGATGGTAATAATCCACCCACTACCTTTTGGCGGGCTAACGGGTGCTACATCTTGCCCAAGGGTGATGTGGGACTATCCAAGGGAGGGCATCCATCTTCTCTGAGTTCGGTACATGCTCCGCCGGCATACCCCAGCCTCGCAATTTACTTCAGTTATGAAAGTCTTCGGTAAGTTCGTACCACATTTCACTACACACACACACACACACACACACACACACACACACATATATATATATATATATATATATATATATATATATATATATATATATATAGAACAAGTGTCTGATATGGCTGAACTCGTTCGAATTGGCTCGAATCGACTCAAAGTGAATCATGCGTGCAAAATTTCGGAGTGACAGGCCAAATCAAAGCCTTCCTTTTTTTTTTTTTTTTTTATTAGTGCAAAAATGTTACCTTACCCTATTTGGGAACACTGTGATGTTCTATATATACTAATATATATATATATATATATATATATATATATATATATATATATATATATATATATATATATATATATATATATATATATATATATTTGTGCTGGGAGGGGGTTGGTGATAGCCAATACCCTCTTCAGGCATAAAATGATCCACAGGTATACATGGCGAGTGATGAGAAGGGTGGGTGGTGAATTGAGTGAAAGGAAGGCAATGATTGATTATGTGTGTGTGGATGAAAGGATGCGAAGATGTATATTGGATGCAAGAGTTTATAGAGGTTGGGGGAGTGGACTTTCTGACCACTACTTGGTGGTGGCCAGAGTTAAAGTTCAAGTAAGATGGAGGAATAGAAGAAGGGAAAGACGAGAGGAAGGAGTAGTTGCAAGGAGAGTGGAAATGTTACAAGAGGATGAGAAAAAGGCAGAGTATAAGAGAGAAGTGGAGGAACGATTGGGCAAATATGAGTTGGAGCAGATGGGGGACGTGGAAGGTGTGTGTAGAATATTTACAGAAGAAACATGTGCAGCATGTGATGTGGTGTGTGGAAGGAAGAGAAGACGGAGGGGGGTGCAAGGAACAGCGTGGTGGACTGAAGAGGTGAAACGGGCTGTGGCACAAAAGAAGAAAGCATACAATGAATGGATGAGAAATAGGGACGTGGAAGAAGTTGAGAGGCGGAAGAGAGAGTTATATGTAGAAAGGAAGAGAGAGGTGAAAAGATTAGTAAGAGAGAGTAAGAAGAGAGTGGATGAAGAATTTGGAAGGAATTTGAGTGCAAAGTGGAGGGACTGTAAGAAAATGTTCTGGAAAGAGGTGAAAAGAGTAAGACAGGGTGGAAGTGAAGTTAGCAGGGGAGTGAAAGATAAAAATGGTAGATTACTAGTGGAGAAGGGAGAAAAAGTGAGCACATGGAGAGAACACTTTAAGGAATTGTTGAACGTGGAGGATGGAAGTAATGCAAGTATAAGTGGCCGGGGAATGGCTGGGAGAAGGAGGGAGGTGAGAAGACAGGAAGAAATCAGTAGGATAGAAGTTGTGGAAGCAATGAAGAAAGTTAAATCAGGGAAAGCCCCAGGAATTGATGGAGTGTGTGGTGAAATGTTGAAGCATGGGGGAGAGATAGTAGTAGAATGGATGTGGAAGATGTGCAGATTGGCCTGGGAGGAAGGTAGAGTCCCAGAGGATTGGAAGTCAGGTATAATTATTCCCTTGTACAAAGGAAAAGGGGAAAAGAAGTGTGTGGTAATCATTGGGGCATTTGTCTTCTTAGTATAATAGGAAAAGTGTATGGTAGGATACTTATTGACAGAGTTAGAGAAAGAACAGAGAAATTAGTTGGAGAAGAACAGGGAGGCTTTAGGAAGGGAAGAGGTTGTGTAGATCAGATATTCATTCTCAGATCTTTAGTGGAAAAGTTTCTAGAGAAGGGAAAGAAGTTGTATGCGGCTTTCATGGATTTGGAGAAAGCATATGACAGGGTGGATAGACTAGGATTGTGGAAAGTGTTAAGAATATATGGAATAGATGGGAAGTTGTTGAATGCTGTGAAGAGTATGTACGATGGTGCGAAGGCTGCAGTGCGTGTGGATGGTGAACTAAGTGAATTTTTCTCTTTGAAAGTTGGGTTGAAACAGGGATGTGTCATGTCTCCATGGTTGTTCAATCTGTACATGGATGGGGTAATAAAAGAGGTACAAGGTAGGGTAGTGGATGTTGGAGTGGCCCTGGTGAGAGAGGATAGTGTTTGGAAACTCCCTGTACTGTTGTTTGCAGATGATACCGTGTTGTTGAGTGAAGACGAAGGAGAGCTGCAAGGCTTGGTGGATGAGTTTGAGAGAGTGTGTAGGAAACGGAATCTAAAGGTGAATGTAGGGAAGAGTAAAGTGATGGTCTTTGAGAGAGGTGAAGTCAGTGAATGTACAGCGAGGTTGGATGGTGAGGAATTGGAAAATGTGAGTACGTTTAAGTATTTGGGTAGTGTGATGAGTAAGGATGGAGGTTTGGAGGGTGAAGTGCTTGAAAGGGTACAGCAGGGAAGAAAGGTTGCTGGTTCTTTGAAAGCAGTGATAAGAAACAGGGAAGTGAGCATGGAAGTGAAAAAATTACTACATGACAGTATTGTGATACCAACTCTAACGTACGGAAGTGAAGCGTGGACGTTGTTGGAAGGACACAAGTCAAGAGTGAGAGCCGTGGAAATGAGTTATTTAAGAGGAGCCTGTGGAGTCACATGGAGAGACAGGCTGACGAATGAGGATATAAAGGAGCGTTGTGGTGTTGATGTGGATGTGATTGGAAGCGTTATGAGGAACACACTAAGGTGGTTTGGCCATGTGGAGAGGATGGAGGGTGAAAGACTGACGAAGAGAGTGTATGTGAGTGAGGTGGAGGGGGAAAGAGGGAGGGGGAGGCCGAGGATGAGATGGAGAGATGGAGTGGAGAGGTATATGAGAGAGGGGGTGTGGGCGTGGGGAGCCGGGGAGTGAAATGGCGGGGGACAGGGCGACTTGGAGGCGATTTGTTTGTGGCCACCCCAAACGGGATTGAGGCGTCTGGCAATAGATAAATATATATGTATATATATATATATATATATATATATATATATATATATATATATATATATATATATATGTGTGTGTGTGTGTGTGTGTGTGTGTTAAAACTCAAGACAATCATTAAACAGAAATAAGGTTCAAAAAGCCTCTTGTAAGTTAATGAAAACTGTCGAGATAACAAGACGCAAATACAAAATACGTCACCGTGCAGAAAGGGCTAAATTCCGTTCGTACGGTCTTTACGTTCTGGGTACCGTATAAAAAGTGTTATGGAGTGTGAGGCATGTCGCTGTCGCATTAAAGGACACTTAGCTGCTTTTTGCGTTATCCACGTTCTTTACCGCTACTCGTACAGGTTTTTAATCACCGGCCGCTGAGAGAAAATTCGGGAAGAGCTGAAAATTTACCAAAGTTTACTCGGTCCCAGTAATTTATATCCGTTTTCTGTTTTTTTCTCTGGCTTCATTTTCCCCTTCTTGGTGGTGTTTCAAGACTCGTGAAAACTTTAGGCCAGGAGGAGGCGGTGGCTTTAGTGTGTGTGTGTGTGTGTGTGTGTGTGTGTGTGTGTGTGTGTGTGTGTGTGTGTGTGTGTGTGTGTGTGTGTGTGTGTGTGTGTGTGTGTGTGTGTGTGTGTGTGTGTGTGTGTGTGTGTGTGTGTGTGTGTGTGTGTGTGTGTGTGTGTGTGTGTGTGTGTGTGTGTGTGTGTGTGTGTGTGTGTGTGTGTGTGTGTGTGTGTGTGTGTGTGTGTGTGTGTGTGTGTGTGTGTGTGTGTGTGTGTGTGTGTGTGTGTGTGTGTGTGTGTGTGTGTGTGTGTGTGTGTGTGTGTGTGTGTGTGTGTGTGTGTGTGTGTGTGTGTGTGTGTGTGTGTGTGTGTGTGTGTGTGTGTGTGTGTGTGTGTGTGTGTGTGTGTGTGTGTGTGTGTGTGTGTGTGTGTGTGTGTGTGTGTGTGTGTGTGTGTGTGTGTGTGTGTGTGTGTGTGTGTGTGTGTGTGTGTGTGTGTGTGTGTGTGTGTGTGTGTGTGTGTGTGTGTGTGTGTGTGTGTGTGTGTGTGTGTGTGTGTGTGTGTGTGTGTGTGTGTGTGTGTGTGTGTGTGTGTGTGTGTGTGTCAAGCAGACACAGAGAGAAGGGGGGGAGGGGGAGAGGGTGTACTTGCCGGTAACTTGGCCGGGAGATCTGCTTTAGGACGCTCTGACATGGCAGAAGTTGTAGCAGTGGCTGGGTATTAACACCAGCTGGGACAGGGACATGGAAAGGTGCACAGACCCATGATAGATACAAGGACAGACATATTCAGAAAGATAAACATACAGAAGGTTAAATTGGTAGACAGATAAATATACAGTATATACACCCTGACAGACCACGAAAAAGGCAGACCACTTACCTGTACCTCGTGTATATATATATATATATATATATATATATATATATATATATATATATATATATATATATATATATATATATATATTCACTAATCTATTCATCATTACTCACCTGTATATCTTCAAAACAAATATCACAGTCACACACGCTTACCTGAAAAGACAGGGAGAAAAATTAGTAAGGCCCAATGTTTATAATACTGATGAGAGTTACAGTTACATAAATCACACAAACCTCGTGGTCCTAAGGGTGAAAAGGTCTTAATGTCAAATCACTTAAACACTATTGGCAGTCAGACATAAATGGCAAATGTATAATAAATGAAGAGAGAGAGAGAGAGAGAGAGAGAGACTCCTTCAAAACTTAGTGATACGGGGGAAGTTGGCGTGTGCTTGAGTGTCTTACCGAGGGAGCCGATTCAGAAATGAAGCAGGACGGAGGAAGAGGAAGTGGAGGCAGAGAGAGAAATATGGAAATGGAAGACGAGAGAGAGAGAGAGAGAGAGAGAGAGAGAGAGAGAGAGAGAGGAAAGGGGGAGATGGAAGAGGATAAAATGGGAGATGGAAGAAGAGGGAGGAAAAGGGAGATGGAAGGAGAAAGAAAAAAGGGAGACGGATGGAGGAGAAAAAAAGAGAGATGGAAGACGAGGAACATAAAAAAAAGAAAGAAAAACAGATGGAAGAAGAGGGAGAGAAAAAAGGAGATGTACGAGACGGGAGAGAGAGAGAGAGAGAGAAACGTTGATGTGTGAAGAGGAGCGAGAATGAGACGTCGGAGAGTGAAGGAAAGGAAGGAAAGAGAAGAGACCGGAGAGACTAGTGAGAAGGGAGCAGGAGTGAGTGAAGAAAGAGGACTGGGAATGAAAAGGTGTAGGTAAGGCTGCAAAAAGAAAGCTGAAGAAGGAACAGGAAAGAAAATGATATGAGTAAGGGAAGGGTATGGAGAGGAGAGGAGAGAACGGGATGTGAAAAGAAGAGAGAAAATGAAGGATGCTTGAGAAAGAGGTGAAGATTGAAAAGTACGAGACAGAAAACGAAAGGGAGAGGAAAAGATGTGGGTGAAAGACGGAAGGGAAAACAAGCAGAGCAGAACACGAAGAAAATAGGAAAATATAAAATTAATGAACGACAGACGTGAAGTGAATAAATCCTGGAGAGAGAGAGAGAGAGAGAGAGAGAGAGAGAGAGAGAGAGCAAAGTACAAAGGAGTACAGAGGAATGCAAACAACAATAGACCTGTTGGTCTTTTCGTGGCTGACTAATCTATCAGCTGAAGACAAGGATAAAAAAGTAAAATGACACAAGAGGGAGAGGGGAAAGGTTAGGAGGAAAAAATCTATGTTAATGAAGGCGAGTAAAGACCAGAGGAAAGTGGGAGAAAATGACTGATGAAATGAACAGCAAGAGAGAGAAAGAGAAAACTGAACTAAGCTTCAGAGAGAGAATTAAAAGAAAAAAGGAACAAGAGGTAAAGCGGATAAGATATAGGTGAAGGAAGAATGGGGACAGGAGAAGAAATAACAGAGAAAGGAGAAAGAAAGGAAGCTTGATATGGGGTGGCGACAGAGCAAAAATAAATGATGAAACAAAGGGAAGAGAAGAAAAGATGTGGGAGGGGAGGAAGGGGAGAACACAACGGGAACAGAAGACAGGAATAAAAATTGGAAGAGTAAAATTACATACGTATAAGAAATGGAACAAGAAAGTGAAGGGAAACAATCTGAGTGAATGAAGGGAGAGGGGAAAAAAACGAAGAGAGAAAGAGGTGTAAAGGGCAAGCGTAAATAAGGGATGGAGAAATTAACGAAGCTTCAGACAGAGAAGGCAGACGAAAGAAATGAAACAGATGAGACAGGAAAAGATGTGTGTGAGAGAAGGGAGGGGAGAATATGAGAACTGAGAATGGAAGAAAACAAAAAGAGTAAAAATTAAAGAAAAAAAAAGGAAAGATGAACAAGAGGGAGAAAGGCACGTGAGTATGAGAAGAACGAGGGGAGGAGAACAGAGAACGAACATGAGGCATAAAGATGAGGAGTAAATGAAGACTAAACGGGAGAAAAGAGCAAAAATGAAGACAGAGAAGGTGGAGACAAAACTAATAAACAGAGTGTAAAATGAGGAAGTGTGATAAAGATGTATGTGAGAGAGAGAAGGGAGGAGAGGGCTGGAGTGATAGAGAAAAAGAAATGATGGAGAGAGAGAGAAAAAAAAAAAGGGAGGGGGGGATAATATGAAGAACTGGCGAGA
>NC_136978.1:19834662-19877162 GCF_032717465.1 Coenobita brevimanus
CCCACACATTCCTTCACACACTTTCATTCTCACACACACACCAAATCCAATTTCTCTTCGACACACCCCACACCCCTCCCACACTTTCACTAGCACGCATTCCCTCGCACACATTCCCTCGCACACATTCCCTCACACACTCTCACACACACCAAATCTTACACCCCACACCCCTCCCACACTTTCATTCGCACACATTCCCTCACACACTCTCACACACACCAAATCTTACACCCCACACCCCTCCCACACTTTCACTCGCACACATTCCCTCACACACTCTCACAAACACCCAATCTTACACCCCACACCCCTCCCACAATTCATCCGTACCCGACCGACAGTGTCTCTCATACCTCTATTTTCACTCTTGCACGCCACACACATTTTCACTTACTTCCCATACCTTCATTGTCACCTATCCTACACTCCCTGACACACTCTTAACTCCTACTCGTCCACTGACTCCCACAACCACACTCATAACCGCTTTAAATTAAGCCTAACTCCAAACTCCCATAAGTTGTCAAATTCTTCTACTTTTCTGTCAATCTCTTAGACTTTACTTTTTACCACCATCATCCCTATCCTATCACCATCCTCCTGACAACACTATTAAACTTAACTACACCCCATTCTTAAACTTTCCACCAGTTCCACATTTCTTCCTTCTTGCCAATCCCACCGACATTTTTTTTTCCCTTTCATCAATTTCCTACACCCTCACTTTCACTTCTCTATCAGCCTCCTTCCCACAACCTACTACCCAACTCCCTCCAGTTCCCAATTTTGCTCACTCCCCCCCCCCCAATCTCAGCAGTTTTCACACATTTTGCCCATCATATTCTTCATGCCAGACCATTCCCATCATTCCATCACCCCCCTTCCTACATCTCATTCCCCAAACTTCCCATCAGCTTTCCACTCTTCTCACTTTCCCATCAATCCCTGCGACTTTCATTTACGTTTTTTCCTTCCGCCATCTTTTTTATTTTCAAGCCAATTCCGCACGTGCCATTAAAATGCAAAACCCATTCCTTACTTTAGAAAAAAAAAAAAAAAGTGCTCAAAATGCCAGGGCTGGCAAACTCGTCCAATCCTTGGTAATAGTGTCATCTGAGGAGGGAAACGGAGGCGATATTTTACGACAGAGAGAGAGAGAGAGAATCATGTCACTGGTATTGTCAGACATTTTTTTTTTTTTTTCGTTCTGGTCGCCTCAAAGGATTTTATTCAAATTTCCACATTTTGTCGACAGAAGGAGGCACAGCAGAGGAGGTGGTTGGGAGCTTAGAGAGAGTAAAGTAGGAGAATGACAGCAAGCACAAACTGCCACTGACAATACACGGGTCACGTCACACTGTCCAACTTTTTCATTCAAGTACTCAACTGTTTCTCAGTTACCTCAATCAGCCCCAACTTGCCTATACATCACCTCCACTTACGAGACAAGAGGGAAAGCTAGAGGGGAAAATGAGGCAGAGCACAACCCACAAAGAGCCATCCAACGCCTCACGATTTTATCAACAGCTGTCCACGTTAATCTCCACTTCCTGAGCTACGATTATCTTTTATCAACACTGGTGGCTGCTGCAATCTACAATACATCTACGATACTCCTACAATCTCTCTTTATATAATCAACACCTCGGCTAAGTCTATCGACAATTTCAAGCATTACCAGTCAAAAGGTTATATATTGCTACCCATAAAACGCCTCTGCCCAGAGTCGTAAACGTAAAAACAAAACTCATTTACTTCTTCGCTACAATGCTAAGATGCTGTATTATTACACTCCTGCTTCTCCCGGACAACTTTATTAAGCCTATGGAAGACAGTTCGTGGTGAATGTTAGTATACCAAACTCCCCCAGTTAGTGAAGTGTCTCCTAAGATGAATAAAATCGTCAGGAGGTGGCAAGACCATAAAAAGACGTCATCGTCGCTGAGTAATTAATCTCTTCACGGGTATGTACACTGGTATAAACTCTGCTCAAAAGTGACGGTTTTATTCAGTCATGGGAAACCGCTACTCACTTAACCCCTTCAGTGAGGTGGAGCATTGTAGGAGGGTTTTGGAAAGAATTATGTCAAAATCAGTTTTGGCCAATTTTGATAACAATACTGAACATCGTGTGTGTGGCCAAAACAGGTAATCAGCTGATTTTTTTATTACATATTTCATGTATCAAGTCAATATCACGTCAAGATCAAACTGCCTCTGGAGAAACACTGCCTAATCTTGACCAAGATTCAATTTCGTATCTACATTCGGTACCCGCAAAAACGGTTATCAGCACGACAGGCCATATATCTTGACTTTTAACGTCGCAAATAACCGCATGTTTCGTCTTATTCTTGCTACTGCCTGACGCTTACACCCAGGTAAGGACAGACCCCTAATATTGAATAGTTTAATGAAGGTTAATTTTAAAACAGTTCGAAAAGTCTTAAAATATAATGCACTGGAGACAGCAGGACTACAATTCAAGAAGACGTCACCGTACTGAAGGTGTTACAAGCTTGAACATGCCCGTGTGACAAGCTCTTTACCTCTTCAACACTTGAGCTTTTACTAAACTGACAAATCGTCTGGAGGTGGCAAGAATAAACTAAAAACACGAATCATCATACCGCAGAAGTTAACCAGCCGTGGAGTCTGTCACAATGAATATCACCTCCCCCCCGTCTCTCTCTCTCTCTCTCTCTCTCTCTCCCCCTTCTTGCCTATACGTTTGCCACCAACAATCCTCCAACATTTTATCGTGCTTCTCTGCTGTGCTTGTCTGCCTGCTTGTTCCCTACTTTCCTGCCTGACTGCTTCTGCCTCGATGCTTCCCCGCCCGCTCACCCGCCTGCCTGGCTAACTCGACCCTACTAACAAATCTGCCTGCCTGCCTACCTGCCTCTGCCTCGCCGCCTCACTGCCTCGCCGCGTGCCTGCTCTTTTAACACACCTGCCAGTTACTTGTCGAACTTTCATCCATGTTTGTCCCGTTTCTTCCTTGCTCCCTTATTTCTCTGTTTCCTCTTTCTCTTTCTTCCTCCTTTCTTACCTCTTCTTTCTTAACGTTTACTCTTATTACTATCTTCTCTTCATCTCTTCTTCTCTACCTCCTTCCTCTCTAAGACTGTACCTCTACCACTCGTTGTTTCGCATGTTTCTTCCTCCCTTTCTTAAGTTCTTCTTATTATTTCTCCCTTTACTTCGTCCGATTGTTATTCCCTATTCTTATATTCACCTTTATTTTCATATTTATTACGTCTGCTCCTTGCCCTCTTTTCTTAACTTTTATTTGTCTGTTTATTTCGCCTGTCTCTTACTCCCCTTTCTTTCATCTTGTCTCCTTCCCATTTTTTACTTTTATTCTCCCCTCTTCCGTCGTTCCCTCCCATTCTCCGTTCTCAAAATTAATCTTCATCATTATTTCTCCCTTTATTTCATCTGTCTCTTCCCTCCTTTTCATTATTTTAATCCCTATTTATCGTATTTCTTTTATTCTTTCCCTTATTCGTTTCCTCTCGTCTTCCTTACCTTTAATACTCCTAACATCTTCTTATTCTGTTTCCTCTTTCCTCGTCTCCGTCGTCCCGCTTTTCTTCACTTTTAACATTATTTCTCTCTTCTCTCGTCTTCCTCTTCCTTCTTTTAAACTTTCACATTTATCATTCTTCTCTCAACTATTCCTTCCTTTCTTCCTCCTTTCTTGACCCTTTCTTCGACAGCGTCTTTTACATCTTACACTGGCTAATGAAAAGATGTTTTTATACAAGGTACGAAAACTCTAGGTCTACTGACAAGGTTAATGAAAGCTGTATCTAATCACTCCAGACTTTTAAAAAATCGCCTGGAAGTAAAAAAAAAAAAATACGTCAAGAGATTCAAGTGGTTAACTGTTGCCTTTAGTACTTTTCCTTCTCTCTCCCTTTCTTCAGTTCTTTTTTCTTCCTTCCATTCTTTCTTTCCCTTCCTTCCTCCTTCCGATTCTTTCCTCCCGTTGTTTTTACCTTCTTTCGGAAGGATTATACCTACACAGTGTCAAGATACCGTTCAACCCTTCGGTCCAGTGACGTACCGTATTCTTACATTCTAGCTACTAACATAACTTGTATTCAAAATACCGGTAGCCTTTCCCTGCTGAATGGGATAGATGCACACTTCTTTTATCCTTTCATTAATACAGTTGAATACAATAATATCACCTAGTGGTGGTTCAATTAATTTGATACAATACGTCATCGAAGTGAAGGAGTTAAAACTCAGCAGCAGCAGCAGCAGCACCAGTTTTGTTAATCTGAAACGTGAACCCAGTGGACTGCAGGCTGAAGTAGCCCTTTTCCTGCAGTCTACCTTCTTCCTTTTAGGGGATAGAGAACTTGCTGTGGGACGCTGTATAACCGGACTGTGAAGCTGCCAGGTCATATCAGTGCCACCTCATGAAGGCGTCTCTCTTCAGCACCTCATCTAGCTTCACAATAAACACAACTTCAATACGTGAACAAAAATCTTCATTCCAGAATTCACGGCAATGCGATATAAAAACGCATTTACTTCATATTTTTCATTCCTTCTCCATTTTCTCCTATCTTTCTCAAATTTTATGCTCATTTCTCTCTTATTCTGTCTTCTCTTCCTTCCTCCTTTTCTTAACTTTAGGTTACCCTAACATTTTTTGCAACTTTTACTAATCCTTTCTTTCCTAACTTCCTCATTCGTTTTCGATTCTTTGGTCTTACTTTTCTTGTTCCATTGTTTCCTCCTGTCTCGTAGCTTTCACTTTCCCTTCATCCTTCCTGGTTCATTACCGTCACCGTATCTCTCTCTCTCTCTCTCTCTCTCTCACACACACACACACACACACACACACACACACACACCTGTCATTTTATTTTTACAACTTACTCTCTCCCTTCCACGTCTTCCCTCCCTCCAAATTACTACAATATCTACTTCCTCTCTTATCTTCTTTTTCTCCTCCCCTCTTACACTACTCTTAAAACCGTCCTCCTCTCAGTTCTCTCCGGCTCTTACTTCCTCTCCTCTCTTCTCCTTCGTCATTAGTCTCCCTCTTCTCCATCTCTCCTTCCCTCTTTTCGTATTTTTTCATTTCAACACCTTCCCTCTCCCCCTTCTTTCGTTCCTCCTTTTTCTTCAACTTCCATCCTCCTTTCCTTCCTCTGCTTTCATTATCCCCCTCTCCTCTCCACCTCTTTACCTCCCTTCCCTCTTGTTTCCACACTCGAACATCTCCTCCTCGTCTTCCTCCTCCTCCTCTCCACCCCTTACCTCTCCTCACGTCTCTCTTTCCCCTCCTCCTTTTCCCTCCCTCCTCCACTTCCCTCCACCTTCATTATCCCCTCCGTCTCCACGACCTCCTGACACACAAAACGTTTCGTACATGCATTTTACACTTTCCTTCTTTTCACTGCCCCCCCCCCCTCTCTCTCTCTCTCTCTCTCTCTCTCTCTCCACTGTAACAAAACTCAGCCATAATATTGGTTATTTTCTGTTAACACGCACTTGGCTTTTTTTTTTCTCAGCCTCCTCTCGTAACCACTCCCCCCTCTCTCTCTCTCTCTCTCACACACACACACACACACACACACACACACACACACACACACACTAGCCAAGGACTTTTTTTTTTTCTGCGTAGCACGACGCCAGATCACTGTGATAACAGGATCTTGTTTTTGTTGTTTTTGGAGAACACCTTGCAATGAATCATGAACCATTCATCCAACATCACCTATTTTCACAGGGTATACTTTTCCTGCCCCAGCTACACCCTCCACCAACTGTCCAACCCATCCAGCTCCTTCCTTTGCCCACCACGACCACATCTTTACTCAAGTACAAGGTTTCAGGGAGCGACGCAGGTCATGCTTTCAACACACGCGTTTGTTCTTCTCTTTGTATTCACACAATTTTACGTAACATTTCTATGTGCTGTGGTTAGATACAGCCTGGAATTAATTACAAAGCTTAAACGTATCAGCTACAACCTTCACCATAACAATTATATCCGTTTCGCTGTTATTTCTTTTTCTCAAATAAATGAAATCTAATGTTAGCCGGAAAAAAAAAAAATGAACTTCGCATAACGCAGCAAACACTTTGTCTTCTTATTCTTCCTTTCAAGCAACGTCTTCCACTAATTCCGTTTCGCTATTCATTCCATTCTTTTCCTAGTTTTCCTTCTCTTTCCTTTGACTCGTCTATTATACATTCCTTTGAACTATCTTCTTCCTTATATCTTACTATAAAGAGACCTCTCTCTTAATATCTATCTCCATCCTGATCTTTGTCTCCTTAATCACTCTTCCTTTTCCTTCTATATTCTTTTTCATCCTTCCTTCTTCCCGGTCTTTCTTCTTTCCTTCCCTCTTTCCATTCTCCAACTCTCTCAAATTCTTTCTTGAATCGTACTTTCACTTACTTCATCTCTCCTTTCCTTTCCCATTCTTACCTTTCTTTTCTTGTTTTCTCTTTTTCCTATCTCTTATTCTCTTCTCATTTTTCTTCTTCCTTTCCTCTCGTCTGCTATCACCTTGAGCTTATCTTTCCTTCCTTTGTTTATACCATTCTTTTCTCTTCTCCCCCTTCCTTATACTGTTTTTCTTTTCGAATTCTATGTATTCTATTTTCGATACGTTTCTCTTCCTCTCTTCTGCCGTCACCTTTCATTCCTCTCTTCTTCCTTTGTTTTCTCCCATTCTTTTCCCCCTTCCCTCCCTCCTTCATCCTCCAACAGGCCTGCAACCACTGGAGGATGATGCCAAAGTGACAGCTCAGGAAAATGGCACTCAAACACAGGGCAAGGTGGACGAGGACATGGAGACAGACTGATAGGTACAGGTAGAAAGACAGACAGATAGAGAGAGAGATAAACAGGTAGATATAGATAGAAGGACAGATACTGATTATAGTTATGGATATATAAGTAGATAGAAGGGCAGGAGAGGAAAGAAGCAAATTGCAGATAAGGAGAGAGAGAGACAGACAGACAGAGACACAGACAGATAGATAAAGAGAGAGAGAGAGAGAGAGAGAGAGAGAGTTGGAGATATTCAGGGAACGACTGTGGCTACCGCCCTCTTCCCTCCCTAGAATACGCTAGGAAGAGGAGGAGGAGGAGGATGGAGTCAAAAGGGTTCGGGTCAGAGTAAAAGTCTGTCGAATAAAAAAAGCTGTGGAATCATGCAAGAGCCTACGAGGAGGAGGAGGAGGAGGAGGAGGAGGGAAGAAAAACAGTTAATTGGGTGGGAGGGAAAAAGAGAGAAACACGAACAGAAGATGATGGGAAAGAGAGGGGGGGAAGAGAGAAGAGGGAGATAAAAACAAAGTAAACAAGGACAGCGAGAGAGGAGTAAAGGAAAAGAAGGGAGGAGATGTAAAGGAGGGGAATTGCGGAAGAAAAACAAGAAGAGGAGGACGGAAGACGATAAGGGAGCCGAAAATGAAGTCGAAAGGGGTTAAATAAAAAATAATAAATAAATAAAGCCGCAGGAAGAAGACCAAGAGAGAACTGAAGGAAGACCGAGAAAGGACAGAAAAGAAGAGGAAGAGGAAACTGAGAGGAGAAACAGGCGGGAGAGAACAGCAGAGTAAAGAAGAAAGTGTGGAAAGAAAGCTGGGTGAGATAAAACTGGAAAATAAGGAAAAGAGAGAGAGAGAGAGAGAGAGAGAGACTACTGAAAGGAAGCAAAACAGGTAAGAATGGCGAGGCAGAATGAGACAAAGATGGAAAATAGAGAGAAGCGGGAGAGACAGAAAGGATAGGGAACAGAGAGGAGAGGGAAAAGAGAGAGATGGAGAGACAGTTAAGCAGAGGGGAGGGAAAAGACAATGAAGTGACGTAGAGAGGGAAATCAAACTCACAAAAATAAACAGAGGGGGAATGAAGAGGAATGAAAGAGACAGATAAAACATGGGAAGGGGAGACTGGAAGAACGTAAGAAAGGGGGGCAGGGGAGGAGGAAGAAGAAATGGAAAGGAAAAAAGAAAACAGAGGAGGAAGCAAGAGAGAAATGGGAGAAGGAGAGAGAAAGAGAGGGAGAAGGAAGAAGGTGAGAGGAAAAAAGAGAAGGGGGGGAGGAGAGAGAGAGAGAGAGAGAGAGAGAGAAGGAAGAAGGTGAGAGGAAAAAAGAGAGAGGAAGGAGAGAGAAAAGGAAGAATGTGAGAGGAAAAAAGAAGAGAGAGAGGGAGAAGGAGCAAGGAAGAAGATAGAAGGGAGTAGGGAGAAGAGGTGGAGAAAGATGACAAGGAAAGGAGAACGTAGAGGGAGTAGGAAGATCAAGGGAGAAGGAAGAGGAATGGGAGAAGGGGAAGCTTGAATGGAGAGGGGGAATGGAGAAGGAAGAGGAAGAAGGGAGAAGGAAAAGGAGGAAAGGAGAATGAAGGGAGAAGGAAGAGGAGGAAAGGAGAGAAGAGAGAGGAGGAATGGAGATGGGAGAGGAGGAAGGGAGAAAGGGGAGGGGGGAGGAGGAATGGGAGAAGAGGTAGGTAGAAAGGAGAGAAGGAAGGGAGAAGGATAAGGATGATAGAAGGGAGAGGAAGGAAGAGACAGAAGATGAAGCTGGAGGAGGAGAAAGATAGAAAGGAAAGAAAGACTTGAGAAGGAAGACGGAGGTGGGAAAGAAGAAGGAAGAAGGAAAAAGAAAAGATGAAGAAGGGAGATAGGAACAAAATGAATGGATCCGGGAAAGGTAGAATGGAGAAGGGGAAAGAGTGAAAAGATAACAAGAAGGGAGACAAGAGAGGAGGAAAGAAGGAAGAGGCAGGGTAGAAGGGAGAGAAGGGTGGGAAGAGGGAGGGAAAAGTTAGAGGGGTAACAGAAGAGAGAAGAAGGGGAGAAAAGAGAAGAGGGAGATGAGGAAAGAGAGGACTCGTGGAAAATGGAGAGGGAGGGAGATTTTTTTTTTAACAGCGAAGAACAACGTCATAGAACAATAACACCAACTGAACAGACCTGGATAATAAACAAATGAATATGACTGGTACACTCGATCAAAAACCTCTTTACACAGGTGACAGATGATGGTTTCACATTGATCACTGTTGCTTACTGGGTTTTATGTAAGGGGAATATTTCTGAATGAACTGCTTGTTTCATATGTTGTATGAAGTTCATTCAAGTTGTACTGATAAAAATTATTTGCTATATACAATTACGAGTAGCTACTGGAGAATATTTTCATACATTCATCCACTGTTTCAAAATGTACAGACGATGGTGACATGTGGAGGTGTAGGAGGACTACTGGGCCTTGGGACAGGCCAGTCCCCGAGAAATAGGCCCTGAAGCCTTTGCCCAAAGTCGAAAAAAAAAAAAAATAATAATTTTTGATCAACTGTACATGTATGAAAGTGGCTTTGTTTGCTTATGTCTTGCCCAGCTACCATCCAATGTTTGGGGATCGTGTTCTAGTAGAAGGGTTTGGACTTCCAAAAATCAGACTTCCTTCTCCTTCAGCCTATGGATGCCCTTTGTACTGTATTCTCACTGTTTTTTTAAGATTGAATTATTTAGCTTTTAGTACTTTAGGAACTGTGGGGGTAAGGTACGGTATAGCCTTCATTAACACCACCAGTACTATGACTCGCTTATGCTACATACAATTGACTGTTGGCAGCAAAAAGAAACAATATAATACCGGTGGGTCATTTTAGTGGTGGAGTTAAATACATCATTCATTAACCCTTTCCAATAGTGTGAACCTCGTCTAAGCTGAATAATAATCTTCGTGCATTCGATAGGCATAAATCATCATCATCTCAGTCTCCTTCTTCTTCTTCTCCACGATCATATCAATCACTGTTCCTTAACGACAAAGGCCTCTCACAATTTTTTCCACTCGAACTCAGCATATTTGTGATTTCTTGTCACTTCATTTTGCTCTCCACATAACCTTTTACCACCTTCAGTGCCATAACATCTTTCAAATTTACTGTTATTATCCTCAGACGATTGTATTTAGCACATGAGAAACTTGCCATAAGGAGAAGTCAGATAGAGCCTTCAACAACAAGGGGGCTCTCCTAAAAAAAAAGTCTGGCAACAGCGATAATATAATATATAGTAATACATATATATAACATATAATACATAAATAAAGTATAATTTATAATAATAAGTTTTTGCCCGTCCTTAATGGTCACCCCACCCTTCTACCCGACCCTTCCAAAGAATCGTGTCAGGGTTGCCTCTTTGGTAACGCATTTGTCCCATTTTTTGCTGTAACGCCTTCATTAAAATGACGTCTTTTTTTTTATTACACTCTTGCTAATATCACACAGTTTCATGATATGTAAGAGAAATTTCGGAAATTGAAGGGGTTCAAGACAGCCTTAATTATCCAACACTATTAGGCTATGTTCCTACGCAGGATTATGTAGCCCAGGTTATGGCAAAGTAAAGGTAAAAAGAACTAACCGCAGTGTAAGGGTATGTGGTGATTATCTTCTATACTCGTCTGTATCCAACATCGAAAACCCCCACTCCTTGCACGCCATTCATCTCCTGACAACTGTATGCAGCTCAGAAGAGACCTAATGTACTAAAGGGATATATGATGCTGTATGTAACCTCTCCAATGCGAAATCTCTTCTATGCTGAGTAAAATCATCTAGAGATGTCAAGAATGTATTGAAAAATATGTCGTACTGAAAGGAACAAACCTGCATTCTAAGGAGTTGATTAACTGCTTGATGTCGATGACTGATTTGGTTTCTCTTGATATAGTTAATTTGGTTTTTCTGAGATAGTTAATTTGGTTTTTCTCGGCTCTAGTTAATTTTACAGAAATATAGTTAATTTGTTTTTTCTTGGCTCTAGTTAATTTTACAGAAACCTCGCGACGTGAGGGAATGAACAACCATCTCCACTAACTCATTCAATACGCAAGATCTCCCAAAGTACTAAATAAATCGCAAAAATAAACCAAAACGGACGTCCCCAGGCAGTAAATCTTCGATCCTCTTCAGTCCGGTGACGTGTTTTACTGATTAATTCTTACTTCTTCCAGCCGATTTAATTCAGCTTAGGCGAGGTGTCTTGTAGTGAAGGCTTAATGAAGGCAACATTCAACTCCAACAATTCAAAAATCTTCCTACACTAAATAAAATCCTCAGGATGTAGGAGTAACACGAAAAATGTCATCAGATTTAAGGAGTTAACTTTTGATCCTCCAGTTACAAGAGTGCCAATACACTCCTTTCATTGACTAAATCTTAATCGTTCCTTCCTCCTCCTGTATTCTTTTTATCTCATTCCAAATTTCTCATCCTCAATCTATCACTTACCGTACGTATTCCTTCTCCTTCAAGTTTTCTTCTTTTCTTCTCCTCCTCCTCTTACCTGTCCTCCTTCTCTTACTTTTCCTCCTCCTTCCTCCTGTAACCCCATTTCCACATTCGCATTCTTCAAGACCACTCTAATTCATTCTTAATTCCTCCTCCTCCTCCTCCCCCCCCCCTCGTAATTCCCCCTCACACTCTCATTTCTATTCTTTCGGTAATTTCTCCCGCAAGTTTTATTACGTCTTCAAACTTTCCTTCCCTCACAATTCCCCATTTAATTCAATTTTCCCCTTCACCTCTCATTACTTCTTTCCCTTCCACCCTTCCCCTTCTCTCTTTCTTCTCATGTCTTTACTCGTCTTCAGCGCTCTTCTTTCTCTTCTTCCATTATTCTGTTTTCTCGTTTTCTTTTTTTTTTTTTCAACTTCATTCAGCTTCCCCCCCCCCCGCACCTCCTATTTCTTCTTTCTCTTCCACCTTTCACTTGCTTCTTCCCTTCCCACGTCTTAATTTCTCTGCTTCAGTCTTCTCGTACTCTTGTTTTTATTCTCTTTTCTTCCCAATTATTCGTTTAATGCATTTTTCTCAGCCCAATTTTCATTTTTTATAAAATGCTTCATGCTTCTTATTTGTCTCTAATTCCGTCAGCCTTTTCTTCTTCTTCCTACTCTTATCCTTGATGGTCTTTCTTCGTTATTTATTTCTCTTTTGCTTTTCCATTCCCATTCTTCCACTCTCCAATCGCCGTGACTATCTTCACTATTATCTAATTTGCCTCCCCACCACCCATTACCTCCCTTACATGCTCCCTCTTTTCTTATAACTCCCTTCATTGGCCGGTTCCATGCTGCCCTTATTATTAGTCACGTTTTCTTTCTTTCTTGTATTCTTCCTTGCTTAATTGTATCAGGCACTCCTACCCTTCAGAATTAACCAATTCCAACCAAACCTGGAAACATTGACCAGCCTATGACCTAGTTGTGTCCCCGAGGTTTCGGTTGCTAGGCAACTACTCGGTGCCTAGCAAGGGCCGAAACACCGCTCTTTTCGTACTTTCCACTTTTTGAGCTGTAGAAGCATTACTAATGGCTTCTGGCTTCTTTAGGCGTAATCTTGAGGTCATTCCCTATCGTAAGTGTGCCGTCTGTTTTTCCTCCTCTCTCCTCTAGTTTTCGAGTGGCAACCCTGCGACGAAGATTGGCCTCAGTGTCCCAAGACACCAATACCAGTTTCCAAAAATGTCCTACCCCCCTAGTTCCCCGGCAGCACGATGGAACTGAAAGTTTGAATGCTTATAGACACTGACTATTACTGCAGCTTCCTACAACACAGTACACCTATGCACTACATTAGCCAGGTCAAGGGTAAAAGGTCATCAAATGCGAAAACAGTGAAAATACCTAAATGATGATTATGATCGCACCAAATTCTATGGTTCCTAAGATTATTAAGCCAGGGCCATGATTCTTGGGTGGAATGTTGCACTGGAGTACCGCCATATAGAAATGAGTTTTAGTGTCGAAACTCACTTCCGGTCACGGACAAAGCTTGGTCCGCTTAGAGTTGGCCATCGTCACCTACCGGTTTGTTCCTCCCAGTAATCTTCACCTTCTAATTTTTCCCTAATTTACTTCCCTGTGCTTCTCTTCTCTAGCCTTCCTCCCCTTCATATTTTCCCTTCAGTCTCTGCCCTTTTAATTTCCCGTTTTCAACCTCCCTCTCCTTCCGTTCGTCCTCCCTACCCTCCCTCCTCCTCCGCTAATCTCTCCTTTACCTCTCCACTCCTCCTTCTCTCCCCAACATTCATTACATACGGTACTTAACTTCCCATTACTCGCCTACCCCACAATCTAGTGGTAACATCCTTTTAACTTTCCCCTCCTCATTCTTATCATTATCCTCTCTTAGTCCTTATTTCTTCCACATTCTTCCAGTTGTTGTTTTTTTTATTCCGTTTCCCATCTTCCCCTTTATACCATCTTTTATCTTCCTCCTCCTCCTCCTCCTCCTTGCATAGCTGACATACCTCACGTCCCATTAATCACTTTCCACACGACCGCTCTACTCCGTTCACTCTAACCCTGTCAAAGTAAGGACAAGTCTAGTATTTTACTCTAGCTAACCCCACTCGATTTCCTTTAGAGAGGGAGTCATGGGAGCCTGGGTGTAAAACTGTCACCACTGATCCTCTCAACTCTAGTACTCTGTTCTAGCTGCCGACGCATGATTTTGTTCAGCTATGAGTGACTTACTGGAAGCTGGGTGTTTACCTGGTTTCAAATTACCTTTTTTCCATCTTGAATGCTGAGTTGCAACACGAGACGGACACCAGAATATGGTGCTAGACAAAAAGTGTTATGGTAAAGATGTAGAGACACTGTAGTGCTTTTCTGTAACAAGAGATTCATACTACAATATGACAGTCACAAAGATGTGCTATGGAAAGAATACAGAGTCGTAAGATTGATCCAGCCACTTAGATAAAACATAATACAAAAAGGACGAATATCTCCTCCAGGCTGAGGTGTAAGAACGTCAATACTCCTTCACCATTTTCTCTTACACTGTGTGCATACGTTCGTTTTCAAGATGTAATATCCTCTGCCAACGAAGTTGCAGGAGGCTATGTATTCACCCAAGTTTGTCTGTTTGGTTGTCCACATGATATCTTCAAAAGTTCTGAATGAATTTCAACGAAATTTTGTGGAAGGGTGTACCATGGGCCAAGGAAGAACTGATTAAATTTGGGGGCGAATCCGGATCCTACGTAACCTGCACAATATCTCCAAAAGTTCTCATAGAATTTCAATAAAATTTTTTGGACGAGTGGGCCATGGGTCAAAGAACAATTGATTAAATTTGGGGGCTGACCCGGATCCGACGTATTCCACACAATATCTCCACGGACCCGGATCCGGATCCTTTTTAATGGCAGTAGCATTTGCGGAGGTATGTGCTCAATAAGTGCTTTCTGGTTTCTTACCGTATATATTTTATCCTCTCTCTGTTCCTTCATTTCGTCTTGACCTTTTCTTGTTCTTTTGATCACATTCATCAACAATTTACCATTTTACTACTCCAATGCTCCCTCTTATTGTGTCTTTTACCTCATTCCCCCATGTTCCCATCCTATTTATTCTTCGTTTAGTCTTCCCTCTCTCTCTCTCTCTCTCTCTCTCTCTCTCTCTCTCTCTAAGCACCCCAAACACCTCTATTACTCAATTTTTCATTCCAAACACATATTCTCCCTTTTCATCTCCCAACCCTCCACACAACCCAACTTCCCTACTCCCAGACACACACACACACACACACACACACACACACACACACACACACACAGCTAAGTCCGCTCCACATTTACAATACACCCTCCACACATCCAAACTACTCTCCCTTTCTCCCTCTCATCACTAAATCTCTCTCTCTCTCTCTCTCTCTCTCTCTCTCTCTCTCTCTCTCTCTCTCTCTCTCTCTCATAATAATAATAATAATAATAAATGATTATTACTATTAGTATTATCATTATTACTATTACTAATATCATTATTACTGGCATTATTATTATTATTATTATTGTTATTATTATTATTATAATTATTATTATTATTATTATTATTATCATTATGAAGATGATGATGATGATTCCCCTGCCATCCTCTCAAAAAGCCATATTCTTACTGACACATAAGAATTCGTGACACTTTTCCCTAGCGATTTACTCTGCTTAATACCGGCATGTATATATTTTCTCTTGTGATTTTTTTTTTTTAAATAACGAAACACTGCATTAGTAACGTACGGGGCGACATTAACCCCTTTAATATGATGTCGTTTGTATTTAATTACTGCTCTTCCTAAACCATTTTGCTCAGCTGAAGGAAGCTTTTCAAGATGGCGGTGTTAGATATTGCCCTCACTATCCCCTTCACTACAACTGGTCGCCGGAAAGCTCAACAGAATCGTCTAGAGGAACCAAGCATACATTTAAAACGGGTTCCTGGATTAAAGGTGAAGAAAATAAACAGAGAAATAAACTCCATATAGTAGTGGAAAGGTTAATGTTGGCACAGCAGCTTAGCCCACCTGAGAATTGTAACGACAGATAACGCCACACCAGTGTACTGACGCAACACCCACCTAAATACCGTCAGGTCTGTTTTGGCTTGGTCTTCATACTACCAGACGATTAGGCTAAGTTTTTGAGACCCTACTGGTAATGGAGGGATTAATACACACTTTATCTAACCCCTATATTCTTTTAAGCTGAATAAAAGTGTCTGGATGTAGCAAAAATAGGGCATAAACAAAAAAGTCATCACGCTGAAGGGGTAAAAATGTCCTATGAAAAGACTCATGATACTTATTTCACTAATACCCTCTTCCCTGCATCTCCATCTCTCTCTCTCTCTCCACATTCCTGAACTCCTCTCATCTTCCCTTCAACCAATAACACTCTCTCTCTCTCTCTCTCTCTCTCTCTCTCTCCAACTACTAGCTTTCCACTCTTTACTCCTCCCACTATCTCTCAAACCTTCGTGCTTTCACCCATATCCATTCCATCCCTTCTGACTCCTTAAATTCCACAACTGCTCCCCGCTCCCCCTCCCCACTCTTTCCTCCCCCACCTCCACATTCCAGTTCCCCTCCCCACCCCTTCCTTCCCTCCACCTATACGCTTCTCTCCTCACTATATTTCTCAGTTCCCTCCTCATGCTCCCATCTCACCAGCCTCCCTCTTCCCCTCCCCAATCCTTCCTTCCCTTTGCTCTTACCCTCATCCTCTTCCTCCCTCCCTCCTCACTCATTTCTTCTTCCTACAAGACCTAATCCCAATACTTCTCCCTTCTCGCTCCATCTCTCCCCACTCCACGTCCCCCTCCCTTCCTACATTCCTTGAAGTTACCCCACTCTCTCTTATGTTTCTCTCATCACTCAAGTCTTCCCTTCATCCCCACTATTCCTACCCCCTTCCAGCTCTTAATTCCCCTCGTGTTCCCCTCTTTCCTCCATTCCTTTCCACCATACCTTCTCTTTCCTCCTGACTGCATCTCTGTCTCCTTCCACTTAATGTCCTCCCTCTACACACTTTCCTCGTCAACAGTCCTGTCTCCCCAATCCTCTCACATCTCTCCTTCCTCCTCCCTTTCTCTTCCTCCCTCTCCACTCTTTCCCTCCCTCCATCCCTCAGTCCCTGCTCCCCGGTGCTAAACTACAGAGGCTGGCGGGAACAACTCCAGCCTGGGAAATTGAGCGGAAACTGGCAGCCACGACCCCACCGACCCACCCCAACCCCTCCACACCACACCAACACACTTTATACCACATTTACTGACTACTACTACTACTACTACTGCTACTACTTCTACGACTACTACTACTACTTCTACTACTACTACTACTACTACTATTACTACTGCTGCTACTACTACTACTACTACTACTACTAATAATAATAATAATAATAATAATATTATTATTATTATTATTATTTGATTTCATGGACTATACGTCTTAAATGAGTACCAGATGTCATCATTAGGTGCGTGAGATATGTTCACAGACTCTATATAGGCTATTGCACTGTGACCAAGATTATATATATTTTTTTCTTTTCGTTGGAAACCTGGCTGCCATGTAATATGCACTCTGTTTACATAAAACAATTTATAAACATTAAGAAATAAAGGACTGACGTGGAAAGGAATTTAACTATTAGGAATTTTTCACTGCCATCAAGCAGGCTTTCCTCAGTCCTCCTCCTTACCGCAACAGCTGTAAACACAATATTGTACTGCTATAATAACTGCCATCACTGCTAAAATATCTCTCATCACTGCTATCATAACTACTATCACACCAATCACTCCTATCACTCACTTGTACAGTATGATTTCATAATTCTGGTGGCCTTATTTTTACTTAATTCTTACAACCTCCAAATGATTTTACTGAACTTAAATGAGTACTGAAGCAGTTAATGAAGGCTAGTAAAAAAAAAAAAAAAGAAAACTTTAATACTGCGGCCTTTGTTATTGTACTTAATTCATAAAACGACTCTATTGCACTTAAGAGAGACCACTTACAACTGAGAAGATTAAAGAATGCCTATATGAAGCCCCTTATATTTAAAAAAAATCTCTCACACCGCAAAAACACTAACGTGGTGAAAGTGTTATCTGCTTCAGGCCTACTACCACCACTGTCTCTCACCCACCACCACTGCTCTTAACTCATTCACCACCATGGCGATTTTTGTGGCTTATTGTGGTCAGGCTGTAACCATCACAACCACCAATAACAAAAACGACAACAACAACAATAACAATGACAGCAGCATAACCGCCACCACCACCAATAAAAACAACCAAAAACTACAACAACAATCTTACTCAGTATCCCTCCAACAACCACTACCACAATCTACCACTATTCCAGCCTAGTCTCCACCACCACCACCAATACAGCCAGCATCCTACTCCCACCACCACCAACGCAACCACCACGACAACGACAATCTACCACCATTCCACGCTACTGGCAGCACCACCATTAGGTCTACCACCATTACTGCCATCACCACGGCCATAAACATTACAACCCCGAGCAGCCACCATCATTCCGGGCAGCGACAACCAGCACAGCCCCAGCCACCGTCCTGCCACCAATATCTCGCCATCGTAACACAGACTCTTTGATGAGAAACTACTGCTTTTATGGCTGGTGTGGTAGCAGTAACAGAACAACCCCGGTCTGTCTGGCCGAGCAGACCCATGAATCGCGGGCAAGCAACCGCCCTGCTAGGCCGTCCCGTGCAGTGAACTGATGGTCCTTTGAGGTGAACAGCGCCTCGTCACAGTGAAGCAAGGGGAACAGCGCAGTTTGGTTGCTGGATGGACGCCGCATTTGCGCCTCTCCATCCCCCTAATAAGGGCACCATAGTAGGCTCTTCATGACTCCGTAATTTGGTCATATGGTAACCATCCATTGGTGTAAATAGTTTCCTGGGTTAATGGATACCATTAAGCTTTCCACTTAGTGCAGTCACGCTACCCTTGGAAGAGGTAGGCAGCAATACATCAAGTGAGTGGATGGTGTTCGCCACCACCTACTACTATATAACTGAAGTAAAATATACCAACAAGTCTTATCTGTCACAACTACAATAATTCTACATTCGTCGCAAATATAACAAGTAGTCTACAACCGCAATTTTAACTAATTCTGAACAGAACCAGTGTAATTATTATTAATGCATTCATTCTACCACCACCATCACTTCTCTCACGATAACACCCAACATCCCAGCAGACACCATCCCCATCCAACAATGTCACCCACGTCCATCTCTCAATCCCGTGCCACCACTCACCACTCAGCTGCAAAACAAACCCACCTTAAGTCCCTGCAATTGCAACAGATCCAAGAAACGTACAGTCTTCCAGAACTTCATCATCCTGAGTAAGGTTAGGAGATCCAAATACCATATGAAGCAATCCAAAGATCTTGATAGCCTGCATTTGAAAAAAAAAATCAAAAGTTTCCAAGACACGAGGCAAAGTTCACACCCTCCAAAACCATCTAATAACCCGTTCTATACGATGATTTTTTATTCTTGCTCTTTCTTGATGATTAAATTCAGACCTTTTATTCCTTTACTCACCTGAGGATTATATTCGGCAAAAACACAATTTTCGACCTGCAGGGGTAATATACCGGTATGGTCTTCTCTAACTTCATCTCTACTAAGAGCACATAAGAGGTTATCCTAAACTGAATAAAACCCTTCATTAACTTCATCTCTACTGAGAGACTCTCCTAAAATGAAAGTAGTTACCTGGCAGCAGTAAAAATATACTTCAAAGAGACCTCACCATATTCCCCTTGAAGGCCTCCAGAAACCCTCCTGAACCCATCCATGGAGCTACACAGCCTCCCTCTGTCCCACAGAGCTAGCCACACAACCCCAAACATCCAAGACATCCCATCCCACCAAAGAGACATATATCATACCATTCAGAACCATTCATTTGTATCCATATGTTGAATAATCTCTCTCTCTCTCTCTCTCTCTCTCTCTCTCTCTCTCTCTCACACACACACACACACACACACAAACAGGAAAACCCAGAATCCTCCAGGGGACTTCTCGTATATTTTTTACTCTCACATTTTCAGGGAGGAACAAAGGCTGGGAGTGACCGCTGGAAGGAGGAGGAGGAGGAGGAGGAGGAGGAGGAGGAGGAGGAGGAGGAGGAGGAGGAGGAGCCAATAGTGGACTGGTGGAGGAAATATGTGGACGACAGGAAAGGAGTGAAAGCAAAAACGAGAGAGAGAAAGAGAAGAGGGGGTAGGGGACGGGTGAAAGAAGTGAAAGAGTGAAAGATGGCGGAAAATGAGAGAAAGAAGGAAAAATGAAAGCGGGAAATGAGAGAGGAGAAGCTTATGGCGAAGGATGAGGAGGAAGAGGAATGAAATAAGAGAAGAGATGAGGAAAAGCAATAAGGAGAAAAAGGAAATGAGAAAAAGCATTAAAGAGAAAGAGGAAATGAGAAAAAGTAATAAAGAGAAAGAGGAAATGAGAAAAAGTATTAAAGAGAAAGAGGAAATGAGAAAAAGTATTAAAGGGAAAGAGGAAATGAGAAAAAGTATTAAAGAGAAAGAGGAAACGAGAAAAAATATTAGAGGAAATGAGAAAAAGTATTAAAGAGAAAGAGGAAATGAGAAAGGGTATTAAGGAGAAAGTGGTAATGAGAAAAGTTATTAAACAGAAAGAAGAAATGAGAATAAGTATTAAACAGAAAGATGGTTTATGTGTAAGAAGGAGAGAAGAGGAAAAATATAACAGAAAATAATGATGATGAGGAAAAAGAACAGGAATAATAGTAGGATGATGAAAATGTAGATATGTAGAAGAAAACCGGTGGGCAGTGGAAGGGTGGAAAGCTATTAGAAAATGAGGGATAGGGGGAAGGGGGAAATGTGGAGGAAAAGTGTGGGCGAAGGGAAGCTGGAAAAAAAAGAGGTGGAGATGGAAGAGTGGGAAACTGTACAGGAAACAGTGGAACAGGGTAAAGAGAAAATGTGATAGAATAGGATGGACGAAGAGAAGGTGAAAAATATGAAACGAAAAAAAGGTGGAGTCTGGGAGAGCTGCTGATGTGAAAGAAAAAGGTGCCTGAAAGGTGGAAAAACTGTAAAGATAAGGGTGGAATAAAGGTGGGGAGGTGAATGTGGAAAGAAAAAAAAAAAGGAAAATGAAGAAGGATACGGTGGAAGAAAAGAGGGCGGAAAATGTGTAAGGATGTGGTGGTGGGAAAAACAGAACGACTGTGGTGGTGGTGATGATGGTGGTGGTGATTCTAGGAGGGTGGAAAAAATGAGGACGTGGCAATGGTAACTGTGGTGATGGTTATGGTGATTGTGATGGCGGTGAAAGAACTACCGGGAAGTTTATGATCATGATGGCAATAGCGGCAAAAATTAATTTAAAAAATGAGCTGGATCTCTCTCTCTCTCTCTCTCTCTCTCTCTCTCTCTCTCTCTCTCTCTCCAAGAAAGAGATAAAGAAAACGACAAGTGGAGCAGAAAAATGTAGGATGGAGTGAGATGGCGTAAAAGAATGACTGCGTGGGTGGGATGCAGTAAAGTAGATACGTGGGGGAGGATAGGGGTGGGGTAGGGTGGAGATGTGGGGTGGGACAGGGATGGGGTGGAACAGATAAAAGGTAGGGTGAAGTTGATGAAAGACAGGATGGGTTGAAGAACGGCTGGGAAGAGCAGAGGAGAAGGGGGTGAGATAGAGGTGGGCTGGGATAGAGAGGTGGGGTGGTTTACAAGAGAAGGAAGGGATATACAGACTAAGTGGGCTAGATAAATGGGGTAGGGCTAATAGAGAGGTGGGGCAGGAAGAGGTAGAATGGGGTAGAGCAGAGGTGGAATGGTGCGGGGTGGGCAGGGTAGAGAGAGGGGTGGTGCAGGGGTGGGGTTGGCCAGGGTAGAGAGACGTGCGGGGCGGAGGTGGGGTAGGCAGGGTAGAGACGGGTGGGGCAGAGGTGGGACTGGGTGGAATAGAGAGAGGTGTGGTATACGAGGAGAGGACTGAAGAGATGTGGTGTTGAGTAAAGGAGAGGGAGAGAGATTGAGGGGAGGAAGTGGAGTAGAAAAAAGGGGTGAAGTAGACGAGAAGGGTTGGGATTGGATGGGATGGGATGGGATTAGTGAAAGTTACAATGGGATAGGAGAGAGATCTGTAAAAAAAAAAAAAAAAAAAAAAAAAAAAGGAGCAGGTGGACTATGGTAGAAAAGATGTGGAGAGAGAGGTTAACAAAACTGAGGTTGAAGAGCTGGGTGCTGAGTTCGAGTGAAGCTGTGGATGGAAATTAGAACGAAGAGTTTGGAGGTTAACCACTTCAATACGATGGCAAGTTTTTGTATTTTATTCCTGCTGCCTCCAGACGACCTTATTCAACTTAACAGCCACAAAACAGAAGAAATGGAGGGTTAACCATTATACTGCCATGATGTATTTTTTCGTTTCATCCAAGCTACCAACAGGCGAATGATACCAACTGGGGAGACATCAGAACTTTCGGAATACAAGAGTTGGGGTAAACCATTCTATTACGACGTGTGTGTTTTTTAATCAGGTTACCATTCCAACAGATTACTTTATTTAACTTAGGTCGCACCTCCAGTCTCGCCTCAACTGGAAAAAAGAATCATCTGGAGGTACCACGAATATCCGTCAGCTGAAAAAGTGTGGGTGTAGTACGAGTGACTAGGAGATGAGGGGGTGTATGTAGTGCTAAGGGGTGAGAGAGAGAGAGAGAGAGAGAGAGAGAGAGAGAGAGAGAGAGGATGGCGAAGGTAAGGGAAAGGGGAAAGGCGGGGTGGGGATAAGGAAGATGGGTTGAGAATTATGGGAGAGGGGTGGGAAGGTAAGGGAGAAAGGAAGAAAGAGGTGGGATAGTAAGGGAGAGAGGAAAAGAGGAGGGAGGGTAAGGGACAGAAGACAAGGGTAGAAGGTACAGGAGAGGAAAAGAGAAGGAAGGGAGGGTAAAGAGGAAAAGAAGGGTGAGAGGGTAGGGAAGCGAGAACAAGAGGAGTGGGATATTAAGGGAGAGAGAGAGAGAGAGGGTGGGGAGGTGGGGGAGTGGTGGAAACGTGGGGCGCTAGAATAGAGCAAACTGAACTAGTGGGGCGGGATTGATTGATAGAACGCATGGTAGTGGGGCGGGATGTATGCGGCATGTTAATGAGACCAGCACCACACACCACCACCATCACCACCACCAACACAACAACAACAACAACAAAAACACTCACACCACCATATACTATTATTACCTTCACTACAACAATAACAACCCAAGAAAACAATTCACATCACTACCCTCACAACAACTGCATCTAACATTGCTACTCTCGCTACAATAACAAATAACAACTCTCATCACTGACCTCAAAACAATCTATACAACAACAGCTACAAACTAAAATAACTTAGAAAACCTATAATTAAAAACACCAACACATCAAACACAAAAGCAACAACGTCTCCCATCACCAAGAAAAACTAAAACAATACCGCCTCCCACCACCATCAAAGCATCAACATAACCTCATAAAGAGAACAGCTACAACCACCACCACCACAACAGCAACAGCAACAGGGAGGTTTCATCTACCACAGCAAGAACAAGTAGCTGCCAACCCCACAACCTCAGTCATCACCACAGCCTCAGCCAACACAACATACATGCACATCATCCTTAACACATCCTCATCATTCATCCCATCAGTCACCACCAAAAGTGCACATCATAAAGCCCAGTTAATGACATTTAATGCAAATCATCAACCATGAACACTGTCATTATAATGCTAAAAGTACCATCGTTATCAGCAGGCGAGAACCGTAAAAGTGAAGTCGTTAGGAACAAGGTGGAAAAATGGTGTGTAAGAGAATAATTAAAACGGAGTCAAGGAAAAGTTGAGATTAAATGCACAGACGAGGAACACACGGGGTACAAAAAAAAAAAAAAAAAAAAAAAAAGCCTCATGGAAGGAGTAAAATTTCTCAAAGACTGGAACAAAAAATGGAAATCGAGTGAGAAAGGAAGATGAGAAAAGAAATCATGGGGTGAAAAAGAACATGAAAGCGTACGAGAGAGAGAGAGACAGACAGACAGACAGACAGACAGACAGACAGACAGACAGAGACAGAGACAGAGAAACTGAAGTATTGAGGGACAGTTTACATTAGAACTAAAACAAATAGAAATATTGAGAAAAATAAAAAAAGATTACGAAAAGGAAGGGGTGAATGTTAGAGAGAGAGAGAGAGAGAGAGAGAGAGAGAGAGAGAGAGAGAGAGAGAGAGAGAATGTGATGGGTAATCAATACAACAGTTGAGGCAATGTGGCGGCCTGACTGGCTCAAACTCTACGGTGCAAGCTACCCACGTTTCACAACACTCCAACCTCCACTCCCCTCGCGCCCCTTTCCTCTTGCACCCGCCCTTCTCTCTTGTCTCCACTCCTCTCGTCTCTTTTCCCCCGCTCCTCCTCCTTCTCTCCTCGCATTGCCTCCAATCCCCTCTCCATGCTTCCACTCCTCCCCTTTTTGGCACTTCTATTCTCTCACTCCTCTACCTATCCTTCACTCTCCCGTTCTCGCCTTTATCCTTTCTCTTCTCTCACTGCCCTCGTCTCCTTGCCTCCACTCATCTCCTCTCTCATCCTCCCCTTCTCTCTCAATTTCCTCCGTCCAAATATAGTCTCTCCCTTTCCTACCCACTCCCCTTTACACCTCTCACCCCTCTCTAATCCCTCCCGCATTCCAAATGTTCTCTATTCCATTTTCACCACCCCCCTTCTCCATTCCTCACCTTCACCCTCCCCTCTTGACTCCCCACCCTTCTCACCCTCCCCTCTCCACTTACCACTCTTCTCACTCCCCATTCCTCACTTTCCACTCTTCTTACCCTCCCCTCCCACTCCCCACCCACCTCTCTCCACTTTCCGTCCTTCTCACTCTCTCCATTCCACTCCCTCCCCTCCTCTCGACTCCATATCCCTCTTATCATCCCCTTTCCGCTCCCCACCCTCCCCTCTCCACTCTTCCCTTCTCTTCCCCATCCCTCGGCTCACCACTGTTCTCTTCTCCCTCCCACGACTCCCTCTCCCTACTTTTCTTCCTTTCTCCCTCTCCTCTTTCCATTTCCCATTTGTCTTTTCCCCCCTTCTCCTTCCATCTGCTCCATCACCCCTTCATGACCTGTCTCGCTGACCTATTCTAACTCATCCTATCCCATTCCGTCTCGCTCTACTTCACCTTGCTAACCATTGCATCATCCTGCCTCCCTCTGCCTCACCTTGTGTTGTTTCCTAACCACTGCCTCACCCTGTCTTGCTCTGCCTGCCTCTTCTCCCGGCCTCACTCTGTCTCCTCTCTTTACACATAAATTGTCTCGCTCTACTTCCTCATGCTGCTGTGCCTTACCTCAAACTGTACCTCACGACGATTTAATTAGAACAGTAAACCTCTTGTAGTGAGGAGGATAAAGAAAGGTAGTTACCGTATACCGTACCTAATCTCTCCAGTTCGAATACTTTCTCTTAAACTTTAAAAAATCGTCTAATGGTAACAAGGCTTTAACATAAATTACGTCCTCTTGGTCAAAGGGTTCTCCTTCCATGTTTAGTAAACCCGTCATCCTGATTTCAAATGGCATCTCACTCGCATCACCTATAGAGTCTTATGTATATCATTCTATTTTCTCATATTTCACTCCCATACAACTACCTGTTTTCGGATAATCTTACATAGGCCTACTCACAAAAAGGATCTCTTTCATTTACGTTACCACTGTTTCATGAAACGCCTAGAGAAGTGGTATATATCCAAACCGAAAGGATGCGAGTTCAATACCAGGCTGGGGTAAGGAACAGCAATAACTTGAAATTCGCAAAAACAGGCAACAGATCTACCACAGGGCCCACCGTTTCAGAAAAATATCCCCATCAATATTGCAACAAAACTGAATGAGACAGCCCTAGCATGTAATTAACATGGGCGGTGCGCATTAGCGCCGAATTCGTGACATGAGCAGGTTTGTGGCGCAAAGGTGAACAGCTGGACCTCGGGAACGGACTATCTACTGTATATCCACAGCCAAAACCATTAAAAAAAAAAATCCTATCACCTTCAGCTCGGGAACACGTCTACCGCGCCCACTCCCACCTACCATACTTCTTAGTAACATTCTCACCCATCTCCCGCTCATTCTCACCTCACACTTCGTCCCTTCTGTCGTTGATGCACGTCCCACCCCTCATTCCACTTCGTTCCCACTTCCTCACTCACCTCCCACTCTGTCCTCTCCTTGTAGCCATTCTTCCTCACGGTCTCACGCCTCACTTCCTCCTCAAAACCTCACATTTCTTGAGCCATTTCTCCAAGTTCACCCTCCACTTACCCTTTAACCATTCTGTGGCCCATTCTACCCCACACCTCTCACTTCCTCACAAATATCCTACACACTCTCACCTCACGCCTTTATCATTCTACGCCCAAGACTCATCCATCAGCTCTTCCACATACAGTTCCTTCCCTTACAAAGCCATCTCCCATTCACATTCTCCAGTCGTGTTATCGCCTATTCTCAACCGCACCTCTCCTTCAGCACTGTCATTTTCTCATTCATCTTCCGTTTACCCTCTTCTCATATTTCAACCATTTCTTTCGCTTAGCCTCACCCCCCACCTCACCTTAACAACCCCCATTTCCTCACTTATCTCCGCATTCTCTCCCCCTTCGACTTTTCTGACATTCAGTTTCACTCCTCACTTCATTCCCATTACCTCATCCGTCTCCCGTTCTCCCTCACACGCTTCAACCACTCCGCTTCCCTTTCTCACCCCTCCCCTCTTCCTCATACCCTATCAGTCCCAGGCCACACCATAAACAGGAAGGTCACAGCATATTACCATACCATTATACTCGCATCAGCTGCCACCTCACTTCATTGGATATAGCCCCCCCCCCTCTCTCTCTCTCTCTCTCTCTCTCTCTCTCTCTCTCTCTCTCTCTCTCTCTCTCTCTCTCTCTCTCTCTCTCTCTCTCTCTCTCTCACATATACACACACAATGAGGAACCATAACACTTGCGACACCACACCACTATAACGTCCATGTTGCGCGCGAAATTATTAGGTACACTGCACAATTATCATTAACGTCACAACTCAACCAACACCACCACCATTACTACCAACATTGCCATCATCACCACCATGTTCATCGCCATCACTAACATCATAATTATCACCACCACCGCCATTACAACCATCATCACCATCAGCACCACGAACCTCTCCACCATAACCATCATTTTACAGCCATACCGTCAACTTCCCCAGCACTACCATTCTACAGCACGATAATCAACCCCGCCAGTCCTACTCAAACCATACAGACCCACCTAAACACACACACACACACACACACACACACACACACACACACACACACACACACACACACACACACACCATTACCAACATTTGCCACAACATCGCAGATAACGTTACATCACAACCACTCCATCTGACCTCTCTCTCTCTCTCTCTCTCTCTCTCTCTCTCTCCAACACTCTCCCAACTCTGCCCAACACTCGTTACGGATTCTACAACACGCTTCTATACTCTAACACGTACCCAACTCACACCAGAATACCAAATTCATTCCCTCAACATCCGAACACACACACACACACACACACACACACACACACACACACACACACACACACACACACACACACACACACACACACACACACGCACGCACGCACGCACGCGCAACACTAAAAAAAAAAAAACTCGGTTCCTCTCCGTGAAGGCAGGAAAAAAAGAAAAGTTTAGTCGTATTTTAAAACTTGACGGGCATTCAGTGGAGCGCATATCTCCGACAAGGGTAACGTAATCTCCAAACCACTCTTCATAATGACTCAGGTATTGTCATCATTGAACAGGGTTTCGCAAAAAGTGTTTTCCGGATCCAGAATCTGTATTACGATCCGGATCGGTCAAAAAAGTTAATCGCCTGTTCCCTGGGACATGAGCTATCTACCCACCAAATTCGGTCCAAATCTCACTTTTAGTTTTAAGTAATCCTGCTAACAGACAGACAAACTAACAAACAAACAAATGAAACTGCCATTGGCAAAGCACTTGCTGGATGGATCCGATTATGTCTAATTAGTTTCCACGGCGTGTGGGCAGTAGAGCGCTTGCCCGGTGGATCCGACTGTGTGGCTGTATGCTTAGTTTTCACCAGCGTGTACAGTAGGCAGTTATTTGGCGAAATTTTTCGCACAAGATGGGTTTAAGCTAAAAATTGCACTGCCAGGTGCGCCAGACGTTTCTCTTGAATCTGGTAAAGGAAAAATCATTCATCATTCATTCATTGCCAGACGCCATGTATCCCAAACGGGGTGGCCAACGGCTTAGAGTTAATTGTTTTACAGGGAGGGGCACTAATCCTCCACCAACCCCACTTGACACGTAGGGAGAACGTTATGCCAACAGCATCTGGTGTTCCCAGGCGGTCACCCATCCAAGTACTAACCAGACCCAACGTTGCTTAACTTCGCTGATCGAACGGGAAGCGGTGTACTCAACGTGGTATGGCCGTCGATTTTCGAAATTTGAAAAATGGTGCCGGGGTCGGCCACTGGGTCCTGACGAATTCCGGACCCACGGCCATTGAGGGGTTTCAACCCCCCACCCAGCCCAGGGCCTTTGACCGATTTTGATGAAAAACGATAAGCAAAATTGTGACCTGTAAAGAGCAGGCATACAAACAAGCAAACAGACGAACAGACAGACAGATGAAACTGCCACAGGCAGAGTGCTTGCTGGATGGATCTGATTGTGTCTGCTTAGTTTTCACCGGCGTGTGGAGAGTAGAGCGCTTGCCCGATGGATCCGATCGTGTCTGCTTAGCTTTCACCGACGTGTAGGCAGTCATTTAGAGAAATTTTTCGCGCTTCATTGCAAAGCACAGGATGGGTTTAGGATGCTAAAAACTGCATTGCCAGGTGCACCAGACGTTTCTCTTCAGTTTGGTAAGAAAAAAAATCGATCTTCCAAATTTGAAAAAATGGTGCCTGGACCGGCCACTGGGTCCCGACGATTTCTGGACCCACGGCCACTGAGGTGTTTCAACCCCCCACCCAGCCCAGGGCCTCTGAACAATTTTGATGAAAAACAATAGGCTCCCAGGGTTTATCGATATCTACCTTATGAATTTTAATTTCAGAACGATTGGTGCAAAACTGTGACCTGAAGAAGAGACAAACAAACAAACAGACAGACATATGGAACTGACCAACATGCTCGCCGAATCTTTCACTTCCGGCAAGGAACAAAGAGGGATGAAAACATACTCTTCTTGTCGGAGAGAATGAACTCCTTTAATCCGAGGTCGTCATTATTTTGTAGTTTATTTGCCACCAACCCACCATTTTATACAGGCCTAAAGACTCGTCTGGAAGTATACGGAATACTGACAGCTATTAAGTACGTCTTCCAGGTCGACGTCTCTCGTAAACTGTATAAAAAAAAGTGCGGTAATACCAAGACTTGGGAAAACTATTGTACTGAAGGGGTTATCAGAATGTATCAATTCTTATCGTGAAAGTAAATAAATGCTCACATTTATAACTCCGTAACTACGTTGACGATTTTTTTCTATTACATATTTTCTACCTACAAAGCACCTAATTCAGCATTAGAGAGGCCTAACGTACTGTAAGATGTAAAACAGTCACCATTCATTGCTACACTAAAATCAGTGTTTTTTTTTTGTTTTCCCATATCTTGCAACGGCTTGAGGATCTCATTCTGTGGAGAAGTCTCGTACTAAGGGAGCTACATGCGTTATGATAATTAACTTCACATTTTATGTCTGGTATATAAAGCGAAGAGTAAGAGCAATTTAATGACAAAATATAACAAGAAAATGGATTAGCAAGCAAAATATTAAAAAAAAAAATACGAAAAATAAAACTATACAAAACAGTAAAATATACCTGCAAATTATAAAAGTAAAATACAACAGCAAAATATAACTGTAAAATATAACAGCAAAATGTTATAGGAAAATAAACTAGCAAATGTACCGGTCCATAATACTGGACAATCAAGTTTTACATCACTTTTTACCTGATACAGTTGTAAAGTGCGGAAATTTTATAGTCCATCACTTCAATGGCAAGCAATTTAAGCAATGCAGAAAGTTAATGGCTCGACAATACAAAACGGTAGCTCACACGAGCACTGATATTCTCTCTCTCTCTCTCTCTCTCTCTCTCTCTCTCTCTCTCTCTCTTCACAGATAGGAGTGAAGTGATGGCTGATGAGGGAGAAAGCGACACAGTGAGATGTGCTGCTGAATGGAGGCGTGTAGTGAAGGAGTTTTGGTACCTGAGTGCAGTTATAGAAAGAGGCAAATGTGCAAAGAAAGGAGAGTGTAAAGTGGGACAGAGAAGCAAGGTGACCGGCGCTGAAGAAATCTGAGAATGGACGAGGTAATTTGTTTTTCTCTTGTTGCCACTATACCTGTACTGAACATACGACAGAGCTCACAGTGAAGCGGATATACAATGTTCATTAATCCATATACAAACATAAACTTTCAACTGAATATAACCGCTTGACGCCAGCACGAAAAAAAAGACGTCACCGAACTGAAAAGGTTAATTAAGACTTTGAAAGACAATACGAAGAGCATATGGATACGCAAGGTTAAACATACATAAAAGTCTGCCGTGACATACCATATATAGATCAGGTCAAAAATACAATATACAGCTCATGCATACAGATGGGGAAGTACGCACGCATTTCAATTCATCAAAATATATACATCGAGATATATTAACGTTCGTGTGATAAATATACTGCCCCAAAACACACACACACACACACACACACACACACACACACACACACACACACACACACACACACACACACACACACACACACACACACACACACACACACACACACACACACACACACAAAGTTACCGTCCAGACAATCAAAGGAGAACCATACATCTCTCGTGACGTGTGTGTGTGTCAGAGAGAGAGAGAGAGAGAGAGAGAGAGAGAGAATCCTATAGGCATCATTTCCTAGGCCTAAAAAAAACCTTCAATCTTCCAACAGGCCCCAAACTTTGGCGAAGGGTGACGGGGAGGGGAGGGGAGGGGAGGGGAGGAGGAGGAGGAGGAGAGACGGGTGGGGGAGGAAGGGGAATGATGGAGGGAAAGAAGAGAAGAGGTTAGAGGATGGAGGAAAAGGGAGTGAACGAAAGAAATGAGGAAGGGAGAGGTAGAGTAGGTGTTGGGGAAAGAGGAAGGGAGGGAAGTGGAGGTGGATGGAGATGGGAGGTGGGAATGTGGAGGGGCAGTTAGGGGTAGGGGTAGGAAAGGGGCAGGAGGGGGTGGGGAGTGGGGTACTATAACTCAGATTCATATACATAAAGATCGTTAATCTTCTCGTTGGCGAGGAGGAGTACATAAGACTCATTACCACGGCTTTCTGTAGAAGACTCTCGCCCTTGTGAATGCATTCTATCATGACACTGTGTTGGCCCGCTGTCTATCTCTGTGTCTGTGTCTGTGTCTCTGTCTCTGTGTCTCTGTCTGTCTGTCTGTCTCTCTCTCTCTCTCTCTCTCTCTCTCTCTCTCTCTCTCTCACACACACACACACACACACACACACACACACACACACACACACACACACACACAAACTTGGCTATCAGGTTTATGGCAGATCCACAAGTTCCCTACTGCCCTACCCATCCCTTTGTCAGGTTCCTGAGGGATTAGCTCACCCTGGGTCCAATTACCGCTAAGTTGGAGGTACATGGGTGGGACACACGTGTAATATGCCTCGTGATCAAGTTAAGCGAGACGTAATTAACTACAGTACAGGGTTGTCAGCCACGACTACAACACCCTACTGATTTGTGGGGCAAAGTTACCGAACCAAAGTAATAATAACGAGAACGGAAACTCAAATATCTACTCGTGAAATTAATCAACTGCTTACGTATCATTAAAAGGACAGTGACCAACACAATCACATGCCTCGACTTACTCATGCGGTAAAATTAAAGACATAAAAAAGGCTGAGGAAGTAAAGAGAATGAAAATTATGAGTAACCAAAACGTATAATCATGAAAATAAGTCCAGCAACTTAATCACGTGGTAATTATCTAAGTGCAGTGTAATGAGCCAAGCCATTCATAGAACTGAACCCAAACTCGGGATGAATTTGGCTACTGCACTTGATAATTAGTTAAACATGGCCAAAACAACTTTATGAATAAGTAACTAATAAGTATTCTTATGAAATTTAAAAACATCATCGTCATCATCCTAACCTCTTTTTCCCATTAATTAACGAAAAGTACAGGCTAATGAACCAAACCAGACCACCACCTCATGTTCTCGGTAAAAGTGGAGATAACCCAAACAGTGGGAAATAAGTTATATTTAAGAATGCCTGATAACTAAAATACTTGTAAAATAATGGCGGTCAAGTTAATCACGTAGTAATTAACTAAAGCAAATGCTCAAGAATTAAGACAATCCCACATCACAACTTATTTTGGGGAAAAAATAAGAAATTTAACCAAAATACTGATTAAAGAAACTTAAGAGTAACTAAAATACACAGGACTACTTGTGTAATAGCAGTAATGAGTTAATCACTGGTAATTAACTAAATGAACCAAGACACTCACACAATTCAAACTCTGATTTAATTTAAATAATGTATATATATCTATATTAGACTAAGTGAGGCATTAACGTCCAGATGAGCCTGGGGCTACAACAACAACAACTATGACACTGGCAACGATAACGCATAATTCTAATGCTGCCCAGGTTGTGAGTTAACCTCCAGTACACCAATGCCTTATTGTACTCTTGCTACCACCACATGATATTCTTCAATCACAAGGAAATTTCTTGTAGTGTGTGGGATAGAAAGTCATTATTATAACCCTTTCACTTTAACGATGATTTTTGTCTTCTATCCCTGCCACCACCAGACGATTTTACTAAGCTCTTGGGCTGTTGAATCCAGTGACGTGTTTTACTCACAAATTCTTGCTACTTCAGGACGAGTTTAATCAGCTTAACGGCAGACCTCTCAAGCTGAAATAAGTGTTGCCAATAACAACCTCTCCTGATCGGACTAGAATCGTGTTGATGGAGCAATTAAAAAAAAAAAAAAAAGTACACGACCGAACCGAGGGGAGGCGTAGTGAAAGGGATAACAACAGGACTTGGCAATTAATCCATTAGGTATTTCTGGCACCCAGGGACATACTGGCTGCCCTGAGAAGACTGTTCACCTGCCTGCAACCCACTACCACACTCTCTTTACAATTGCTACCACACTCTCTTCCCTTTTTCGTTAAAAAAAAAAAAAAATGGACACACACTTCCTTAACAATTTCTACTAAGACACTCTCACCTCTTCTGCTTAACACAAAATCTACCAACACTCTCTCACCTCTCTTCTGCTTAAAACAATCTCTACCAACACACTCTCATCACTCTTCTGCTTGACACAATTTTCTGCCAACACACTCTCACCTCACTACTACTTAACAAATTTTTCTACCAACACACACTCATCTCTCTTCTGCTAACATACTAACACACCCTCATTTCTTTTCTCTTCAGCGTTATGCTATATAAAGGGGAAGTATTCTTTCTCCCTTACCTACCCACGGAACTAATTACCAAATTAATCATCCCAGCGCAATAACTAGTTTAATGATTTACAGGACCATTTGGGTTGCCACCCAATGTATATATAGGTACACTCGTGGGCCATAGCTCCTATAACACTGGCTGAACAGAGTGAAACCAAGCCATATCGAACAGACCTACTGTATTGTCCTGTGCTGGGGTGATATTTCAAAGTTGTGCTAGACCCTACAGATGCAGCAGTTAATGATGACTATGATATTCCATCATCATTTGATGCACAGCCCTGACTTTAATTTTCCTCCAGCCAATGGTACGGGTAGAGAGTGAGCATGTACATGTACTAATACATAAAGTAGATGGAAACCGCCCCAGCCCACCAAATCCTGCACACATCCAATCCTCTCCACCACCGCCCGCCTTTACGGACTATCCCAGCCTTTTAATCAAAGCTCATCACAGGCCGGGGAGAGGCATCGTCCAAGGGAGCCAAACAACACTCACACGGCAGGATGGGGGGGGGGGCAAACGATACACCTAACTGGCTTAAAGTAGACCCGTTTGAGCCAGTCATAGCCCGCCTCTCAAGGGCCAAGAGCAGGGTAGGCTACTTACAGCCGCCCTTAACTTGCTGGGTACTTACAACCTCCCTGAGTACCTGCAGCCCCCTTTCTCATCCCGGAAGCATGTGATGCAACGAAAGAGGCAGACAAACCTGGAAAGAGAGAAATGGTTGGTTAATGACACGATGGAAAACAGGATAAGAGATGTAGTGGGGTGGGTGAGGGAAGTGAGGAACGTACAAACCTATACCATTCCATCGTTTACTACCACTATTTTGTGTGTCAGTGTCTCCGTCTTGTAAGGTGTTTTTCCTACCCTCCCCCTAACGCCCCACCCCCATAACTTTACTTTTATACTGATTGCTGAAACTGTTTCAAATCCCTACAGCCTGTGAACGTCTTGCCAGAATAAACAAGAGATTCTGGGACAAAAGGGATTTATGACAACTGATAACAGGGTGAGTAACAGGGAGTTGAGAAATGGGTGGAGAGAGATGAGACTTAAACCAGGTGATGTGCTCAACCTAGGATACACACATTGCATATGAATTTCAGCAACGATGTAAAGGCATCCGACATGTTCTGTTTGTCACAGGCTTCTAAAATTATGGTCGACATTTGGTGGTTTTCCTCATCCTTCTCGGGATAAAGTGTAACGCCTTCAAAAAGGGCGTAATCTGTTTCACTTTGCTGCTACCAAACGACTCTTTCTGAACTTCGGGGGGACTTTTTGTTGCGAAGGTGTTAATGAAGGTTACCAGTGTGTCTAACCCTTACAGGCTGGAAAGGCTCTTTTAAGTCAAAGAAAACTGTCAATATGTAAGACTAAGAGGTGAAACATCCTCAGGCTAAAGGGGTAAAGCATGTGGCCGGAGGTGTTTTAGGTGTAGGGATACGGCAGCAAGTGAATTATGTTTAGGTAAGAAAATTATGTTGGAATGTATGAAGGGTAGAGAAGGCATGAGTAGAGTGCTGTATGGTATAGCAAAGTATGGTATGGATGAGTAAATATGGCTGGTAGACAGGCGGACTGGTGGCTGGACAAGGTGGCAGGCAGGTAGATACTCGATTGTTGAGTGGTACGTTGGCAGGTAAGCTGGCAGGTAAGAAGGTAGGAGAACACAATAAGGTATCTTATGGCACAGTAAGATAAGGCAGGGGACAGCAGGCAGGTAGGCGAGTAGGTCTAAGTAGACAAAAAAGACATTGTAGGAAAACTATTATTATACTATTAACTGTACCGTACAATGAAACAACATAAGCGAGATTAACCATAGTCACCTAATGATATGAAGAAGAAGAGACTGGAGGTGGGATGGGCACTGATTTCATGACAGAAACGTTACAATCGCACAGTGCCCTTAACTTCTTCAACCCGATGACTTGTTTTATATACTGCTCTTGTTGCTTCCATATGATTTGATCCAGTTTGGGTGAACGCCCTTGTAGTGACAAAGGCGGCAATAACTAATTCCTCCAGTTCGAAAAGTCTGTCTAAAACCGATGAAAAGTACGTGGGCGTGGTAACAGAGTAAAGGTAAAGTACTGTACCGGTACGTCATCGGCATGAAGATGTTGAAGACTGCCTGGTGTGAGCTGGACAGGCCTCTGGGATTGTAGGTGGCCGTGGAGGGTTTGTAGAACATACAAGGAGCCCTCAAGACTGTTCCCTCCAAGAAAAAACAAAAACAACATAAAGTGCCAAATTCAAGATCCATTCAATCTGAGATGCCTGGACACACTGCGTTTGAAAGACTGGAGATCACAGGCTGTAGGAAATATGGACAGAGGGAGACGGTTCCAGGGCTGACCCGTTGCATACATGAAGGACTGGGAGTATTTGTTAACTCCTGCATTAGAGAGATAGACAGAAAAGGGATGAAAGTTTGTTGCTAGACGGGTGATACGTGCCCGCCGCGGTGGTGGAGGGATGCAAGCAGACAGTTCTGAGGAGCAGTGACCAACGAGGCAGTTTAGCTCCCTGTTAATCGACGGTATGGAATCCATCTACGAGTTAAATCCATCTATCTATCTAACGACAGAGAGAGAGAGAGAGAGAGAGAGAGAGAGAGAAATGGGGGGGACGGGAGAGGTAAGGGAAAAAGAAAAGTGGGGCAGGTCAACAACAAAGCATTACATCAAAGCAGCCAAACACTACGGATTCTACCCACCGATTTTCACTATTTTTCTTTTTTGTTTACCCTCCATTTTGTGTGTGTGTGTGTGTGTGTGTGTGTGTGTGTGTGTGTGTGTGTGTGTGTGTGTGTGTGTGTGTGTGTGCGTGCGTGCGTGCGTCATAATTACTCTGGATGTGCTGTTTAATTTCATCATCCTAAGAATATTTTATATCTTGTTCATATGACTGTCTCCAGCTCCCCCAGTGTGAAGTCTTTCCAGAGGTAAACAAAATCATCCGCAGGTAACAAATGAAATACCAAAGTCGTCATTGTATTTAAAGAGCTAAAACACATCAAAAGATATTCCCTTGTAAATGAGTATCATTTTTAATATCGTACCCATGACCAAATATTAGACTGAAAAAAAATAAAAAGATAAATAACCACAAAAATGAGAATGAGATCAAAACCTGAGCTCTGTAATAATTAACAATATCAACAGCACGCACTGCAGTACACCTCAACTGGCAAACTCAGAATACAAGCATATGCAAACACATCCCAAATGGGGTAGTTTTAATTATATATATTTTTTATCACCAACCGATTTTATTCATCTTCTGACCTCTAATTAGTTCGTTCACTTTAACTGGGTGGATAGCATCATTCTTTGGCAGGATGTATCCGGGAGCTCAGTAACAAAATCTGACTCGGCTCTGCATCCGTTCCATAGCATACCTTCGTAACAACACATTTTAGAATTAATCTATCGCTTCAGCTAAACAGTCAAGATGGACTGACTCCAATCTTCGCCTAAAGAAAGTAAATGGATTATAGTGAAGGTGCTGATGGTTGTATCCAACACCCAAATTCACCATTCCCTTCTATACTGAATGAAATCGATTGGAGGTAGTACACATATAATATACCGGTACGCCATTGGACTAAAGATATAAAGTGGAAACAATAAAGTAAAATTCCGTCTAAACAGTTAATATTGGCACAGCCGGAGTGAGCACCCGCGTCTTCCCCGCACGACACAGCCCGGGTCTGATCTTATTAATTTCTTGGCCCTTCCTCCACCCCAACCACCTCATGTTCACGGCTTCCCTCGCTCACTACCATTCCATTCTTCTTCTATCTCCTCATCCTTCTCCATGCTTTCTTCTCTTCCTCCATCCCTTCTCCTTCCTCTTCCTCCACCTTCTCCTCTTCTTCCTTTTCAGTTCCCTTTCCTTTTGCTGTGTTCTCCATTCTAGTATTCCTGTCATCCTATTCCATCCTCTTTTCTTCCTCTTGCCCCGTCTCTTCTCTTGGTCTTCCTTCTCCTCCATCTCTTCCCCACTGCCTCCCGTTCTTTTCGTGTTCTCTTTCTCCATTCTATTTCTTCACTTCTTCCCAGCCTGGCTACTTCAGCTCGTCTTCTTTTCTTTCTCTTCTATTACTTCCACCCCCTACTCCTCTTCAGTCTTTCTCACACTCTTCCTACTTTTTCTTACTCATCCTACTCAGTCTACTCCCTCTGATTCTCTTTTCTCTCTCGTGCCTTCCTCCTGCTCCTCCTCCTCCTCATTCTTTCTTTCTATCCCATACGATTTTCTCCTTTTTTTTCTAATCCTAATCAGTCTACTTGACCTATTTTTAACTTCCTCTCTCCTCCTCCTCTCCGGCATCCCTCTTCCTCCTCCGTCTCCTGCATCTCGTGTCCTTGGCCCCTCCTGATGGGTTAATTGGGTGACTGCACGAGTCCTTTCACAGGCCGGTTGGTGTGGGGTTTCCCGGGTCCTGAGAGCAGATCCCGCATACCCGTCCACACGCTGGTATGGCCAGGTCCATGATGCCTCCTTCCCCTGTGGCTGGCTGAGTGGTTAGAGAAGTAATTTGCGGCATGAATGGACGAAAATTCATTTCCGGGCTGTGGCAGGGAACAGTCTAATTAAATGAAATTTTTTACAGACAAATCTGACTAATCATCCAGAAGAGGCACCGACGTCATGAAGCACCTCCGCTAACACAAACACGACAGCCCTGACGTGTATTCAGTATGGAAGGTGGTTATTAGTGGCACAGTGATGACATGACAAAGTGTGTGGGACGTATTAGGACTGCTGGGTGTCAGGAAACGGAATGTCAAGTTTATAACCCAAGTCCAACCCACAAAAATATACCGGCAACAACAATATACTGATAAGGACTAGGAGTTAGAAAGTCTAAGTTGCTTTAAATTGTCCTAGAACTGTCACCTGTCCATCTTACATGCTGACCTGTGACAAGAAATTAACAACTGAATACGGTGCTCGTCACGAAGAGCTCTGGAAAGGATGCAGACTAAGTAATGTCTTATTGTACCACTGATCTCACTGATCTACATGAAATATGCTGCAAAAGGACGAAAACTTGGTTCATGATAATGTGAAAGAGCTATATCACCTGCACACTCTTCCATCGGGTGGCCTAGGTGGGGTGGGGTCCTTGCTGGCTCTTTCTTCCGTGGACCTAAACAGTCTTCATGCGTCCAGTACCACTTCCATCATTACACTCCATACACTGCAGCTTCTACTTTCTTCACCCATTTCCTTTTACAACAAAGTAGGTAACCCCTTCAGGCAATCTGACACTTTCTGAATCATGACTTCATGCTGCAATGACTCTCTCATGGTAAAGACAGCTCTAGTGTCTTACAAACGATTTTACTCTGCTGAGTAGGCTAAGTCAAAAAAGCCTGAGAGTGTTCAGGACGAGACTCCCAACTGCTTGCACATTCATCTTTCAGTTTCGAGTTATGTTTTGTCTGCAACTAAAACAGCGTAAACTAGAAACTTCTTTCTGCCTTATTCTTGCTTTCTCCACATTAATGTATTCTGCATTGGGATGATTTTTCTTCCTGAGGGGGACACAAATTAATGAGCCTCATTGTCAGACGACGTCTTCACTACTTTGTTATTGTTGATGCTGTTACGGCCCCAGGTACTGTATATCTCAACATGAATCACAGGGGACTGCAGGCTGAAACTGACCTTTCCTGAAGCCCGCTATTCTTCTTTCGGGGGAGACGCAGTTAATGGAAGCTTGTATAACCGACCAGTGTGCCGCCTGGTGATATCAGTACCACCAAATGAAGGCGTCCCTCTCCACAGCATAATTCATTTTTCCTGTCACCAAACTACTTTATTCATCCTCTGAGAAAATTCTTTTACGATTAGTGCCTGGATTAATGAAGGTTACATCTACCCCTTTGGTTCGGAAAGTCTCTCCTAACCTGCGTAAAAGCGCCTGGTGTAACAAGAATTACGTACAAAGACTTGCAAGGCTGAAATGGGTAAAGAAAATCTCTGTACAAAAGTGACTTGCTCAAAAGGTTTCTAGTTCCCAAGCGCCTTCATTGTCCGACCATCCCCCCAGCCTCTACTATGCTTAACAAAACCATCTTGTGGTAGCAGGAAAAAAATACAAATGATGCAAGTACTCACAGCAAATGTTAATATCAAAACAATACAGAGGTTCCTACACATTCCACATAAACGAGTGGTCAAGCTGGTTACATCAGTTACTTCACGAGCATCCAGGCCAGCAAACGCAATCCGTTAGTTGCCCAGACGAGGGTATTTTATGGGTTTACTCTTGCTACCTTCAAACAATATTTCTCAGCTTTTGGGTGGAGTTTCTGAACTGATGGGGTCAGAGTCAGCCTTCATTAATCCACTTACAACCAGGGGACAACCTCCAACTGAATAAAACCGTTCCGTAAAAGAGAGTAAACAAAAAGTTCAGTCCGCTGACTGAAGGAGGTTAACCACTTCAATCCGATGATGTAGATATTTAATCTATTGCTGCTGCATCCACAAGATAAACATAAGTTTAGGGGAGACTTTTCGAAGTGGGGTGGTCAGATTCGGCCTTCTGAGCCGCTTCACTACCATATGGCTCTCATATACTGTTACCGGCACTGAAAAAAAAAAAAGGGGGGGGGGGCTGCAAACTGCAGGAATAAAAAGCAAACAGACCCTCGGGCTGAAGGGTTAAAGCGAGGCCCTCCTGAAAAATCCTTTCAGGCGCAGTGGAAGCGTCACAATTCAGGACTATTTTTGTGTTTCCACGTCCGCTCACTCCACCCCTCCCTTCACCTCCTTGCCTCATCCTCTCCCTCTCTTCCTTTTCCTTCCTCTCTCCTCCCCTTTTCCTCGCTCCTCCCCTCTCTCTCTTGCCTCCGTTTCTGCCTCTCCCTCTCCCCTTGCCTAACTCTCCCTCTCCCTCCCAAGCCTCACCTGCTCCTCTCTCCTCTTCTATCCCACATACCCCTTTCAAGCCCATCCCTATCCTTCCCCTTCCTCACTGTTCATTTCCTCCATTTGCCTCTCCCTCGCCCTCTCCTCCCTCTACCCACCAAACCCCTCCCCTTGCATCACCCCCTCCCGCTCCTTCCTCTACTTCACTTATCCCTCCCATCTCCCTACACCCTACCTCTTCCCCCTCTGCCTCACCCATTCTTGACCCCGCCTTATCCACCTCCAACCCAGTCTCACCCACCCCTGACCCTGCTCTCTCTCTCTCTCTCTCTCTCTCTCTCTCTCTCTCTCTCTCCCCTAACCCACACACCGAGAGCTGGTAAAAAATCACGACTTTTTCTTCGGCTTTGTCGGCATTTTTACGGCTTTTTCAGTATTTTTACACGGTTTCCTAAAAATCCATTTTTTGCTTCCCTCTTTCATCCCCATCCCAGGTTTTCCCATCACTTTAGCCACCGCCATTTTCATGTGCCATTAACTTTAATCTTCCACCTAAATCCACTTTTCCATCTCCCACTCCCAAGTTCCCAATTCGTTCCAGTCTCTTCCAGGCCTTTCTAAATTTCCCTACTTTTTCCCGGCCGGCCATCCACGGGCGCGGCTCCAGCACTCACAACCTTCTTTCTCTTCCAGTATTTTTCCTGGAACCTCCCGCAGCCGCCTCCCTCCTTCAAGTCCAGTCAAGCACTAACACGTTCTTTCTCTTTACGTATTTCCAGAGTCATGCTACAGCTATAAGGGTTTTCTTTCTGCTACGTCTTGGAAGGTTGTTTCTCTTTACACATTTCCAGCTTGTTTGTGCTAATTCCCTCCGGTCAAAGCAAGCACTAAGATGTTCTCTCATTGTGCGTATTTCCAGCTGGTTCCAGGCATTTCATTCCAGCTAAGCACCAAAAATTCCTTTTCTTTGGGTATTACATGGATAGTTTCCATGAGCTTCCTTTCAGTCAAGGCAAGCAATATTTTGTCTCTTTCAGCATCTCTGGAGATATTTTCCAGCACCATGAGTTTCCTTCCAGTCAGGTCAAACAGTAACATGTTCTGTCTCTTCAGGTTCTTCCAGATATATTTTTCAGGGGTTTCTTTTCAGGAATATCAAGCACTAGCTATATCGTAGGTCGTCCACCTTAACTTTGGCCGATATTTCCGTCCCCTTTGTACCTTATTTCCCGTAGCTCATTTGCAGAACAAGTCAATACTATGGCTGTGAATCCTTTTCATAGCACTCTTCATGACTACCGTCGTATTTTAGTTTTCATCTCTTGCTACATCTCAGCATTCACGGAGAAAGACAATTTCGGTCAAGAATAAATAGACAAAGGCACACTGTATCTCTTTCCGTATTTCCTGAGTTACGTTTCCTCCTAAACCCTTCCATTTTCTTTATTCCAGGCTCTAATGTCCGGCAGTATCGGCGCCACCCGTCTGAGGGCAAGAATGTGTGGCTGATTCCTCTCTATCTTTTATCTCCATACTCTTACTTGCAGTCTCTGTCTGTCTGTCTGCCTGTCAGTCAGTCAGTCAGTCAGTCAGTCTGTCTGTGTCTGTCTGTGTGTGTGTGTGTGTGTGTGTGTGTGTGTGTGTGTCTCTCTCTCTCTCTCTCTCTCTCTCTCTCTCTCAACCAAACAAACAAACAAAACATTCCACAATATATTTTTTTCAATGCTGCTCAGCCCTTCCTTTACACCATTCGCTCTCTTCTCTTCTTTATCCTCTCCCTCTCCGCCTCCCCTTTTATATTTCTCTCCCTCTCCATCTCTTTCCTTTCTTCACTACCGAAATATTTTTTCTTTTTTATTATCTTCAGCCTTCTCCACTCTCTTTTTCGTCTTTCTCCTTTTGTTTCTTTTGTTCATTAATTGTTCTCCTTTCACTCTTGTCTTCTCTTTGTCCTCTCCAGCTTTTTATTTTTTCGTTTTCAAGTTCCTTCACCTTACTATTGTTTCTTTCTTCCCACTATATTCTATTCTTCTCTTCATCCCCTGTCATTTTCTTTTTTCATCTCATCCTCATCCTCTTCAGTCTATCAGTTCTTTATGTTTCATCATCTTTCGTCGTTTTATTTCTCTTCTTATTTCCATCTCTTCTTTTTTTTCTTCCCTTTTACTTCTCCATCCTCCTCCACCTCCTCCTCCTCCTTCTTCTTTCAAGAGTCAGTACCGGTACCATGTTTCCTTCCTACTCCATCATCTTCTTCCACATTCCCTTTTCTCCAGTCTTCTTTTACTCCTTCTGTGTTTTTATATCCTCTCTTTCTCCTCCTCCTCTTCTTCTTCTTTCTCCACAGCGCTCCAACGACACATACAAACGGCCGTCTCCCACTTTCATCGGCTTCATCTGTTAAGTCCTACCCACAATCCATTACCCCCCCCCTTCTCTCTCTCTCCTCTCTCTCTGCGTAGTCCCTCGTTCCGCACCAACACAG
>NC_136978.1:19882162-19894662 GCF_032717465.1 Coenobita brevimanus
GGGGAAGGAGTAGGATTAGGAGTACAATGGAGGCCGGGAATGAATACATGAATGAACGGATGGGTGAATGAATGAATGAAGTGATGGACTGTAATTGAATTAGCTGATGGATCCAGGGCGAAGGAGTGAATAAGAGTATCAGTAAATAATCTAACGTCAATAGAGAGAGAGAGAGAGAGAGAGAGAGAATGCCAATAAAAACCATCAGGGAAAAAAGTCAAGCCAAACCGATGACTGGAAAGGGACACCCACACACACACACTGATTGCTGCCATGTACGTAAAGATTCGTTCCCGTGTATGTATTGCCCCTGCCATGAGAGTATAGGGCTGATCTCTGTACGTATATTGATTTCCATGTATGTATAGTATAGAATTGTTCTGTGTATGACTAACCGTTGAGTATGTGTAGAGCCGTCTGCACTTACGTATACAAAGTCAGCCAAACAGTTCTCTACATTATGGTAAGCGAAATACTAATCAACCTTTTCATGCTCGGGGAAAAAGTTCTTTCGCAGAAGAGACGAACAAAATGAAATACACATTTCTTGAGGAAAGTTTCTCGTTACATTTCGCTTGTTATCCTTAAACAAAATTAGAAACGTAACTGAAGCGATTCACTACACGAACACCACCACCACCACCACCACTACCACCATCATCATCCCAATTCAGGCCCAAACATACACAGACTGGGAGGGATGATAACAGAACAGGAAAGCGGAATCCCACCAATACATGGGGTGCGAGGGATTCAGAAAATGGAGGGGAAAAACACAAAAACAGAACTATGAACAGAGTGGCGAGTAAAAATGTCCACACGATGCATAATCGCTGCCATAAATGCACCAAACCCAGGTCGTATACGGAAATCCTGAATGCAGTCGCGTACCATGAGTATAATGGCAACTGGGAATGGCCGTTCTGGTCGAAGTATAATAGCAGTGCGCAGTCTTTCCTTCGTTATAAACCACTTCACTCACACGACATATTTTCTAATGTTATGCTCGTTACCTCCAGACGATTTTATTCTGCTTAGGGAAGACATTTTTTTTTTTTATCCCATGGAGCTTGCGGCAGCCTTCATTATGCCCTTCACTACGAGAGATCTTTAATAACTTGAACAGAATCGCCTGCAGGTAGCAAGTATGAAATTCAAAGAAACGCACTCGGATTGAAGGGGATGAATATACAAAGCCTGTCGTACACAGAGAGGTGAATACAGCCGTAACCATGAATATAGTTGTTACTGGGAATTGCCCTTCTGATAAAGGATAATATTAATGTTTAGTCGTTACTGTGCATATTATGTCCATAGGCAGGCTATACCCTAAAATAATCTCCCTCTTTTAATAAAGATCTGTCTGTTTTATCTATCAACCTTACAATTTAGTTTACCTATCTATACATCTACCAAACAACCGACTCTTCTTCTAACTACTTATTTACCTTTTTGTATCACTAATCATCTACCTAGTTACCTACCTATGGCACATATCCATCTGAACCAATAAACATCATCAACCTACTCATCAATCAACATTCCTATCAAACTTCCAACCTACCAAATTTCCAACTTACCAGTCTATATCGCTACCTATCTATCTTTCTCCACACACACACACACACACACACACACACACACACACACACACACACACACACACACACAGTATTTGCCCCAGTAAACCCAGTACGGTATCGGCTTCCTATCCCTTTAGTCCCGTCCACCCGATATTACTCCCTAGTCGAGACTGCTCCACCGATATTACCCGAATAAATACCGGCATTAATTAATTTATTATTACACTCACTATTACAATAACACCATTCTATTACTTCCCTTATGATATTACTCCAGCCTATTGCTACCCCATCATGTTATCACTCCCTTGTGATACTGCTCTCAACTGATATATCTCCCTCACAGTCCCGATTTTACACAGCCAATATTAACTTTCCAAAAGTACTCACTCGCTACATTACACCCAGTCGATACTTCTTCCGATAATGTATAAGTCCGATATCTCTCTCTCATTTTAATCCTACTTCCTCTCACCAACTTAGTGTCTGTCTAATGCTACCGTCCAACATTACTCCCATCCTTTACTACTCAGTCGATAGCGGCTGGCTGCTCAATATTAGTCCCTCCCGGTATTACTTCCAACTCAGCTGATAATATGTAACTTATATTCCTCAGCCCAAAACACTTCCTTGATACTACTAAGCCGATATCGCTCCCTTAATAGTCAGCCGATATCATTCCAATGTGGTACGTGATATCATTCCCACCATATTATACAGCCGATATATATCACATCCTTAATACTACTCAGCCGATATCACCCTGGTTCGTCCCCCGACACAACTCTCCGCTATTACTCCCAACCGATACCGTATTACTCTCATCCGATAATACTCCTTACCAATATTACACTCCTGATACCACTCCTACAGTATCATTCTCCCGATATTACTCAGCCGATAAAACTCCCACCCTATGGATCTCTTCCATATATCACCCCCACTGGCCCACCATCCCACCACCACCTCTAGAACATTCCCCTACAGGTCATCCATTCCATACACCCGTCCATTCCGCCCTTTATGCTCTCTCTTCACACTCAATTTTTCCATCGCTTTGCACGTCCAGAAAAAGGGAGGGTTTTATGTTTTTTCCTGGGGATATTTTTCATTTTATCAATACGGACTCCGAGAGATTAACACAGGGTGCAAAAAGGGAGAGAAAATTGAAGTTTCTATGCTCTCTCTCTCTCTCTCTCTCTCTCTCTCTCTCTCTCTCAATTTATCTGCCTGCCCATCGACATATATAGCCTATGTATGTCTAACTTCACTCCCTCCATCTGCATCTACGTAATTTGTCAAAATCTCCTCTCTCTCCCTGCTCTGTCAATCTAGGCAATCTATTATTCTCTCTCTCTCTCTCTCTCTCTCTCTCTCTCTGGCAGCCACAGACGAGTACCCGGAGAAACAATCGGTTTTACGTGGAAGACTCATGTCCGAACGAGCAAATCCTTCCCACCGCCATACTAGCAATAGTTTGCTTGCACAAATACGCACCAACAGTGAATCTCTCTCTGTCTGTCTCTAGTCAATCATCATCATCATCGTCATCATCATCCTTGTTATCTAACTAGCATTGTGTATCATTATCATCATCATCATCATCAGTCATCCTTGTCTAGCTAGCAGAATACCGTATGTGTCATCAAAATCATCCTCCTTGTCTAGCTAGCAGAATACCGTATGTGTCATCATCATCATCATCATCCTTGTCTAGCTAGCAGAATACCGTATGTATCATCATCATCATCATCATCATCCTTGTCTAGCTAGCAGAATACCGTATGTATCATCATCATCATCCTTGTCTGGCTAGCAGAATACCGTATGTATCATCATCATCATCAATCATCCTTGTCTAGCTAGCAGAATACCGTATGTGTCATCAAACTCATCCTCCTTGTCTGGCTAGGAGAATACCGTATGTATCATCATCATCATCATCATCATCATCCTTGTCTAGGTAGCAGAATACCGTTTGTATCATCATCATCATCCTTACCTTGCTAGCCAGTACCATACTGTATATATCATCATCATCATCGTCATCCCTAGCTAGCTAGCAGAGTACCGTACTGTATATATCATCATCATATCATCCTTATACAGCTAGCACAGTACCGTGTATATCATCATCATCATCAGCATCATCATCATCATCATCACCATCACCATCATCCTTATCTAGTTAGCACAGTACCCTATATATCAGCATCTTCACCAACCTCGTTGTCATCATCATTATTTGGTCAACACGACAATCTTCCTCTAAGAAGTCACTATCGTCCTAATCATTATCATCATCATCATCTAGCTAACACACTACCATCACTACCGTTCTCATCAATGGCGCCTGATGGTCTCGTGGTAAAGTCTTGGGTCAGAGGAGGCATAAAAGCATTAAGAATCGAATCCCAGACGTGGTCAAAGGTTTGTACATCATGCATAACACTGCGGGAAACGTCAGGTGGCATCCTACTCTTATAATTATGATTTGCGCCAAAAAGAGAAAATTAAAGAAAAATATTTGGGCAATGGTAACATAGTCTCGAGCTCGCCATGGCCCACAAAAGTTAATATAGATGTGACTTTGCTTTTAGGCTATCATTCTCTGGGTAACGATATTAGCATAATTGATCAGAATCGTCATTAACTTCTAACACAATCATCATCATCATCATTATCTCTTAAAACATCAAAATTCATATAATTAGGACCTCCCCACATCCTAATCATCATCATAATCATCATCTGGCTTACATAACGTCATTATCAAGTGGTAGCCACGACAATGAACAAAGACTATCCGGTACCGAAATTTTATATTGTGGTTGGGTACACGCTGTACACCTAGCTAAACACCACAACAAATATTATCTGCCTGGTACACTACAATCAGTAGAGAGGTGGCGCAGTCCTACCGCACACAGGTTCAAACCCCGGCTGGGGCAGGGAACAGTTTAAGGATTTGACTTTCATAAAATCAGACTTTACTGATCTACCAGAAGACCCGCCGACATGTCTTAAAAATACCCCCGCTAATACCAATACACTAATCTTGTATGAGACAGACCTAGCATGTATTCAACATGGACGGTGGGTGTTACCGCCAAGTGGTGACATGCCGGGGTGTATGATAATGTAGGAGGACTATTGGGCCTTGGGAGCAGGCTGCGAAGCCTATGCTCAGAGCTGGACACACTATAAAAAAAAAAGAAAAAAAAATGGATACCGCACTAGGCGACATAAATTTCATATGTTTTTACGTAGTGCCCGGTATTCTCCAGCCGTGGATTAGCCAAATTACAATGCACCGACAGCTGTCCTACACTCATTATATTTCGCTGTACACGCCTCCCATACACATTACTCTCAACACTACACACTGCAACACAAGTTCTACCACTGATCGTGCCTTATTAACGCCTCATCCTACATTCGACCTCATCACACTTCTCATTCTACACTCTACATCCACACCTCTCACACTTTATAATCTACTTCTAAACTGCAAGAGCTATGCAACGAAAGGTCTCTTACACTCTTTCTACCCCACTCTCTACAAACCTTATGCTACACCTGCCCTTCTTACACCTCTAACACCTTACAGTTTCCTCGCTACGCTGTACACTTCTCTCTACTCAATGCAACGAGAATTCTCCTACACTCATCATACCTACTCTCTGCACCCCCTCATCCAATGCCTGTCCACTCCACATCTCTCTCACTACTCTCAACGCTCTACACAATGGCAACATAGGCTCTCCTACACTCATTACACCTCACTCTCCACACCTCAACCTACGACTACCTCCATACACCTCCTACAATGTGCACAATACAGAGCGTTTTAATTCACTCACTATGCCTCACTCTCCACATACCTCGCCCTATAAATGCCCTTTCCTTAATTCTCGCAATTTCCATATTTTTCAAACTCCTCCATCGTTGACACTCTTGACCATCTTTCACACTATCCACCATCTCCAACTATCTCCACAACCCTCCCTCTCATCTCCCACACTCTCCTCGCCAGTCAAACTCTCCACACCGCTCATGCATACACTCCTTCAAAATTCTGCACTTCCCATCACTGCACCCGAATGTCCCCCAAGACTTCGAAAGCTCCTTGCACTACAGGCACTCTCTTCACACTAGCACCTTCCTTTAAGCTCAGATACTCTCCCTGCTACAAATGTCTCCCCCTCACCTCCCTCTTCCTATACGTTCTCCCCCCTCCCACACACAAAAAAGTCTCCTCACACTGAACACACCCCACACTCTTCTTCTTCTTTCAAAACTTTTCCCACGCCCCACACCCTCCTTTTCCCTTTCACACCAGTCGGCTTCCTCCCGCACTCTACTCATATAATATGCATGCAACCCCCCTCTCCGAGCCCCACACTCTTCCTTTCGCTCCCACATTCTCCCTCCTCCTCCTCCTCCCAAATTTTCCCACACACCTTACACTCCCTTCACAATTTACAAAACTCTCCCCACACCCTCAACATTCTCCCTGTCACACACACACACACACACACACACACACACACACACACACACACACACACACACACACCTCCCTCCACCTTCACACTTTCCCTCCCTTGCAAACCGACTTCCACACCACCTCCTTCTACCACACACACTCTCCTTACCAGCTCAATATCCCCTTTCTCTCTCTCCCCTTTCACTTCCCACACTCTGCCTCTCCCCTCTCTCCCCACAAGAGTTCCTCCCCATAACTCTCATACCACATTCCTCCTCATACCCCTACCCCTACACCCTCCCCACAGCTTCCTTCCCACCTCAATTTCTCCTCGTCTCCCCTCACTTCCCACACTCTCCCCACGGCTCGCTAGCACTGACGCCAAAACTTGAAAGACAATGAAGTTGGGGTGAGAGAGAGAGAGAGAGAGAGAGAGAGAGAGAGAGAGAGAGAGAGAGAGAATGAACAAAGACGAAGGACATTATTATAGCAAATGCAACGGGAGGAGTGCAAAAACTGAAGGGAGTTTCAACACCTTCTCGTTTCTTTTCTATCCAGTTCTCCAATTCAAGAGATAACTGGCACGCTCTCTCTCTCTCTCTCTCTCTCTCTCGCTCTCTCCCCTTCACAACTGGTTAGCTTCCCAACTTTCAAACTGTATTCAGGATTATCTAAATGAACACAACGATAGTTGGACTTGCATTCTCTCTCTCTCTCTCTCTCTCTCTCTCTCTCTCTCTCTCTCTCTCTCTCTCTCATCTTTTGCACATGCATACCGTATCTTCCTCCGTACATTCTCCATTTTTTCTCCTATTTCAGTTTATTTTCTTTATTTTCCTTCACCCCGCCCGCAAATTCACTGCGGAAGGCGTTTATGTGATTGTCGGCGTTAATTTATTTGTGAGTCTGTGCACTGACTGGGCAAGTGCGTGTGTGGGTCCCTTGTATAAAGGTAAGGGTGACAAGTCTATCGAGTGTTGTACATAATGTGTATGGTAGATTGTTGATTATGAGTTAGAGGGGATAGGCCAACAAAGGGAGTGATTGGTGACGAACGGTGTGGTTTTAGGAGAGAGAGGGGATGCGTGGATCAGGTGTTTGTTGTGAGAAAGGTGTGTGAAAAGTATTTCGCGAAATGTAAGGACGTGTTTGGGACGTTCACAGATTTAGAGAAAGCGTATGATAGAACTGATAGCGAGGCTTTGTGGACTGCACTGAGACTATGGATCAGGTGGTAGGTTATTAAAACGAGTGAAAAGTTTTTACGTAAATAGTATAGCGTGTGTAGGAATGGGAAATACTGTGAGTGATTGGTTTCCTGTGAGAGTGGGGTTGGAGCAGGGATGTGTGATGTCGCTTTGGTTGTTTAATATTTATATGGATGGTGGTGTAAAGGAAGTGAATGTGAGAGTGTTAGAGGATTGAGTCTGGTGACTGCTGACGGCAGAGAGTGGAATCTAAGTCAGCTGCTGTTTACAGATGATACTGCACTGGTGGCTTATTCGGAGGAGAGATTGAGTCAGTTGGCATAGGAGTTTGGGTGTGTGAAAGCAGGAAATTGAGAGTGAATGAGAATAACAGTAACGGGATGAAGTGTACGAGACTGGTAGATGGTAGGAGGATGAATGAGTTTTGAATGGTGAGTTACTTGAGGAGGTAGAGTGTTTTAAGTATTAAGGGTCACATGCTGCTGTGGATGGAAGAATAGATGCAGAGGTGAAGTTTGAAATGAATGAAGTAGGAAAGGTGTTGGGAGGAATGGAAAAAGTTTAGAAGTCATTCACTTAGAATGGATGTAAAGGGAAGGCTGTATGAGGGAGTAGCAGTACCTACTGCGTTATATAGGAATATAGGAGTAACAGAAAGGAAGAGACTGAATATAATGGAGTGTGTGTCGAGTGACGCGTATGGATCGCGTGAGAAATGATGAAGTGCGAAGGAGAACTGGAGTTATGCAAGAGATGGCTGATCGAGGTGAGGAGAGAGTGTTAGCGGCGGTTTGGGCATATGGAAGATGAAGAGCAGCTGGTGAAAAAGATAATTGGATCTGATGTGACAGGTACGGCTGAGAGGATGACCATGAACAGGATGGATGGACAATGTGAAGAGAGCATTAGATGAGAGAGGGGTGCCTGTAGAGCACGGAAGAGTGGTTGCGCGTGACAGGGATGAATAGTAATTGTGAATGCATAAATGGTGACGTGGCCCCAACGGGATGTTCTCTCGCATCTGGTCTGATCAGCTGATCGGCTCAGGTGCAGGGAAGGGGCGTCCATTGTAATGTGGCAGGGGGAGACCAGCTCTGCTGTCGGCCCCTGCTGTGGATGTCGCTGGATTGCACAACACAGCTGACCCTCGTGAGGTGTGGTGCGGTGAGGAGCGGTCCCTTCTCCCCTTAGAGGCAAAGATACGAGTAAATGTGTGTGTGTGTGTGTGTGTGTGTGTGTGTGTGTGTGTGTGTGTGTGTGTGTGTGTGTGTGTGTGTGTGTGTGTGTGATTATTTTGGTGAGTGTGTCGTCCTATCTTATCTACCCCCCGTTAGAGGGGAAACAGCCTAGGTATACAGACCAATGGAGGCAAACAGTGAGAGACAGACACGTGGTTACTCTTAATCACTAATAGGAAGTCATATCTGGGGATTCTATTGGCAATTTTACATTTGACCTTGGGTGACCCTGAAAGTTCAAAGTCAAGGTCACACATTTTTTGTGAGTCAGCATCGATTAATTCTTGAACCAATGAATGGATCATCTTCAAACTTGGCACACGTGTTGTGTATGTGGAACTAAGGAAATGGTTCGATTCTGGTGAAAATTCATCAAGGGCAAGAGTGAGAATGAGAATCCATCAGGGGTAAGGGTGGGAGTGGGGGGCCCCAAATTTGGGGCGAAGGAGCGGTGTTGTGACCTTGGGTCATTTTGCTCTAGTTTGTACATCAGATCCAACTGCCTTCTCTTTTACTCCTCGCTGATCCTCTTTTACCAATTACTTTTTTTCTTCTTTTTTCATCAGTCTTTATTCAGTTTTATTATCGACTTTTATTCATATCATTACCTACATTTTCATACTGACAATTTTTATTCCATTTTATTTCCTTATCATTATTCATAGCAATGCCTTCATTTTCATATTTTAACTATCTTCCTTTCTTTCTCTCCTTTCTTATCCACCTCTTCCTCCTTGCCTCCAATTTCTGTTTTCTCTGTTTACCACTCTTACTCTCTCTACTTCTCTCTTTCTTCGTCCTCTCATCATTTGTCTGTCTTCTTCATCTCTTCACCTTCCATTTTCTCCTATTCGTATCTTCATCTTCTGTCTTCTCTTCTGTGTTTTCCCCTCTTTACCTTTCGGTTTCTTCCCACCATCTCTGACACTCTTGTTCCAACTCCCTTTCGTTTTTCCTTCTTTCGTGTCTCTCGTTTTCTTCTTCGTATATTCTTCCTTCCTCCTCTCCTTCTCTTCCCTCTTCTCTTCCTCCCTTTCCACCTCCTTCATGTCTAAGTTCTTCATTCTCACTTCCCCTTTCAACCCTCGTATCATTTTCGTTCTCTTCTTCTCCCCTCCCCTCGAGTTTCTTTTATCTTCTTTAATTATTCCCTCTTCCTTCTTGTATATCTCCTTCCCTTCCTTTCTTTTCCATCCCTTCCTCTTACGTTTCTTACACTCTCTTTATTAATTCCCTCCTTCTACCCTGTTTCCCTCTCCCTGCGTGTCTCCGCTTCTTCCTCTTCTTTTTCCCTTATTCTTTGTTATCTCCGTTTCTGCTTCCTTCCTTCGTACACTCATTGTGCTACCTCTCTTTTCATGTATCTTATTCCCTTGTTAGTTGTAGCATTTCCTCTGACTGTCTTCATCTCTCTCTCTCTCTCTCTCTCTCTCTCTCTCTCTCTCACTCTCTCTCTCCTGTGCTTCTGCATCTCTTCCCTGTGTCGATATTCTCCATCACACCGTCACCACTAATTTACCTCATTTTTCCCCTTTTGTTTAATTCTTCGTTTTCTCTGTCGCTTACTGTTTTTACCTCTCTTCTCCACCCGCCTTTTCCTTCTTCACACCGACCTCTCCTCCTCCTCTTCCTTTCTATCTCCCTCTCACTTTCTCACCTCCTCTCCTCCATCTTATTCCCTTATCTCATACTTCTCTCTCTCTCTCTTTTGCTTTTCCTCCATCCCTCATCTTCTTCCAATTTTTTTTTTTTTTCCCGCACATCATTTCTTCATATTTTTTTTACCTATCCAATCCTTCCAATCTTCATTCTCTTTCCTGTCTTCCTTCTCTCCCCTCTTTCCTCTTTGCCCACCATCATTCTCTTTTTATTCTCGTCTTTTCTCTTTCTCTCTTCCATCCCTCCTCTCCCTTCTTATTTCCATTATCATTTCTTCTGTCTTTTGCTCTCTCCCACTGCTCCTCTCTCCTTTTCCTCCACCCTCTTCCAACTTTCTTCACCTTATTCCGACTCTCCCTCTCACTTCTCTTCCCTCCCTCCTCTCTTCTCTCACTTCCTTCCTCTCCTCTCTTACCTCCTTCCTCTCTTCTTTTCCTCCCTCTGCTATTCTTTCCCCCCGTCTTCTCTTTTCCTCCCTCGCCTATTCTTTTCCTCCCTCCTCTCTTCTTCCCCACCCTCCTCTCTGCCATATGGCATTTTATTATTTATGCAGCTATGCCATTTAATATCATTTACATACCGTGCATACAGTTTGTGTCTGGTGTTCTGACTTATTCTTGTAACTTCTCTCCCTTATTAGCCCTCCCCTTCCCACCTCATATCTCTCTCTCTCTCTCTCTCTCTCTCTCTCTCTCTCTCTCTCTCTCTCTCTCTCTCTCTCTCTCCTTCCTTTCCTTTCCCTCTTGTTTCTATCTCTATTTTCTTTTTCCCTTCCTCTCACCTGTCTTCTCGTGCTCCCTGCTCCCCCCCCCCCTTCTCTGCCGCGGCTTTCCACCACAACAAAGTCTGGCGTCAAGTTAAGGCGGACGTAACTTGCTTCCTCCAACCACCGCGCCGCTAACTTCCCTCTTAGCCCCAACAACACCATCATCATCATCCCACACGCTCACCCGCCCTCACCTACACGCTAAACTTGTATTTCAACCGGTGGAGGGGAGAGGGGAAGGATGCTAGCGGGGAATAAAGTATCTGTTATTAGTAAAATTCGTGTGAAGTGGTGGTATGGAGAGGCTAAACAATGGGGGGATGGTAGAGGGTAATAAAGGAGACTGACGAACGGGAGGAAAGAACTAGGAAGGAAGAGACAGAGATGGCTAAAGCTGCGTTTTCGACATTTTTTTTTTAATATACAGACCAGTCGAGACCATTCTAAGTTTTCTGGGACTATTTCATGCTCGCGAGAATGGATTTCAAACCAGTACCATCCTTAATGTGTTCCTAGAGGCGGAAGGATCAAGTGGGCGGAGCCATGACGGAATCAGCTAGTTAAGTAAACAGGGAGAACGGGATGATATTAAATCAATTTAGCTATAAATATCGTCGTTATCAGCGTGCACAGTAGCTGTTTCTACGTCATATTGAAGAAAATAGGACAACTCGCCAGTGTGTCACGAACAGAATCAAAATACTGCTTACCTTTTCAGTTAAAGAAGAACTGCAATAACCGGAGGCAAAGGATACAATACCCGTCCTCATGAAACTGTACTGGGATATAGTTGTAAATGCCGTCACTACCTTGTAATGATCCACAGAAACTCACAAAATTTCAGTTTCTCTGCAGACATTACTATTTAACTAATTCAGCCAAAACTGATCAACTTTTTAAATGCAGGTTTAAAGAAGTATTCATTTCAAGCAGCATCTACATTTACTCGTGTATCACCGTCCCATGTCAATGCTGGCTGTCATTTGTGCGAAATTCTTTTTCAAAATCAATATCTATCTTTTACCTCTATCCGCCATCTTTGCCTTACCAGCTGTTTACCCAGAGCACGGGACGCTCGTGGCTGTCCTTGCTGCCCAGTGCCCAGATCCTCGTTGGCAGGACTAGATAAATCCTGGCCAGGCTCTGGAACAGGACCGCTTTAGACCAGTCCCGACCGGTCTAAGCAGTCTGAATCTGTCTCGCCAGAACAGACACGGGGCACTTCTAAAAAGGTCCAGACTTCTCTGAATGCCTCATGAAAATGCGGCTCAATGTAGGCTCTGTATTTGTACCGAAAAAGGATAATGAGAGAGAGCACTGGAGAAGCCAGGAAAGGGAGAAGAGATGGGTAGAAATAAAGCCCCGTTAATAATAAAAGATGGTGAGGAGAGGTGGGGAGACGAAGACTTAGGGAAGATGGGGAGAGAAATATTGGGAGACTCGTCATTAATAATGGAATTGTGGGGTTTGGATGGGGAGAAGGCGATGACGGAGGAAGAGTAGGTAAAGTGTATGAGACAGAAAGCAAGAGATGGGACTAATATAAAGAAAGGACTG
>NC_136978.1:19897162-19899662 GCF_032717465.1 Coenobita brevimanus
CCTCTCTCTCTCTCTCTCTCTCTCTCTCGGCAATGGAAGTGGAGTATGAAGGAAAATGCAGGGAAAGCGAGTGGGAATACAGAAGAAAGTTCCCCTACAGGTCGCAGTAACTTATTTATTTTTGCAGACAAAATATGATTAGCACCTTAGCATCGGCGTACCGTAGTTAAGAAAGGCTGATCTACTACTCTCTCTAGCTGGAACTCTCTCTCCTAAGCTAAATAAAACCGCACTGCTGTAGCAAGAAGTAAAGTCATAATAAGTCATCTAGTGGAGTGAAAAAGCATGTATATATGTTGGTGGAACAAAGCGGAATGGAGGACGGTAAAGGCAGCAATAGAGCTGCGGTGGAAGACGGTGGGACTGGGAGCAGAGCAAGAAGGAAAATGGACTGAATATGAGGGAATAATAACTGGAAAAAGGAATGGAAAAAGAATAAAGGTTAGCGGGACACTGCAATGAAAGATGAATGAGGATAAGTAGGCCTAGTCGTGTAACAGAACAAAACCACAGTTAAGAGGAAGAGTGGCTGGAGTGTAAGAGGATACAATGATTGGAAAGTGAGTGAAAAAAAAAAGGGGGTAAGATGGTATGGAGGAAGATATGAAAGTTAGTGGAAATGTGTGGAAGAATGCTAAGACGTAGACTAAAGTGGAAAGTCGTGAATGAACTGAAGGGGTTCTGTTTTTAACACTTACCTATATTGTATATTTTCCTTAAATTAACTCCCATTTACTTACTACAGCTTCACCTCCAAAAAATATCAGCCACACTCACTCACCTGAAAAGAAATGGATAAAACATTTTGGTGGGGAGGATGGCAAATTGGGCCAATGTATATAATAATGAGAGAGAGAGAGAGAGAGAGAGAGAGAGCAGAAATATATATTATGAGAGTGAGTACGACAAAGAATGTAGGGAAAAGGAGGGGTGGAAGTGAGTGAGGAGGGGTAGGCGTAGGCGTGGTGTGATGTAAGGTGGTGAGATGGGGTGTAAGTTGGGTGAGGGTCGGAGGAAGAGTGCGGGGTGGAAGAGGGGTGAGGGAGGGGAGGAAGGTGAAGATAAGGTGAGTCCAGAAAGGAACACAAAGGACAACAGACAGCAGCAGATATCCTAGACATTCCGAGCTCACTCATTAGGGACGACTGTACGATATAGTTTTTCTTTTCTTTTTTGCTTGTAAAGAAAACAAAACATACGAGAATTTATGGGCAGGAAAATGCGATAAGAATTACCATGCAGTATCAAAAAACTGTCATGGAATCATATTCTACGTGATAATGGTCTTAAATCAAAACAAATATTTACTTCCAAATTCATATCAATCCGTAGTTCCCCCTCCCTCACCGTGATCTGTAAGAGAAGAATGACAAAGCAAGTTGGATTTCTGTATAATTCAGCTGTGTGCCGTGTTTCTTGCTGTGAATCGTAAGACAACATTTACCTTACCGATATTTGAACATCAAGTACCAAGCAACAGTTAAATACGTCACACAACATTCGTTCCATTTGCTGACGAATATTCAACAATCTGGAAACATTTGCCACTTATATCCAGCCATTACCTACAGTATACCTTGTGTGACCTGTGGAAAAATAAAGCTCAACTGCCATATTACAAGGTCCTTTTGATTCCTTCAGCCCGAGGTCACTTTTATTTCATTCTTCTTACTATCAGACGCCATTATTCAGCTTAAGAGAGCCCGCTGGTAATCAACGAACTGGTGAACGCTACGTATAACTGGTGACGCTACATTTAACTGGTGAATGCTACATACAACTGGTGAACGCTACATATAACTGGTGATCGCTACATATAACTGGTGACGCTACATATAACTGGTGAACGCTACATATAACTGGTGACGCTACATTTAACTGGTGATCGCTACATATAACTGGTGATCGCTACATATAATTGGCGATCGCTAAATATAACCCCTCCAGTTCGAAAAAAACGACATAAAGCTGAATGCAGTCGTATGGAGATCGTAGTCTGAGGAAAAAAAGATGAAAAAGGCTATTGTACTGATAGGTTTAGCCTTGTACCAGATCCCCTCGTATCCTTCGCTTCGATAACAGTAACAAATTTAGCCGTGGAGTGAGGCAGGGGGAATGCTGGGTGGGGTAAGGCAGGGCTGAGGGCGGGATGAACAGAGTCGTGGCTGAGGTTAGAGGGGTGAGATGTGGGACGAACCAGGGTGGACTGTGAGGTGAGGCAGGGTGGGTTGTGGGGTGAGGCATGGGGGACTGTGGCATGGCAGGATGGATGATAAGATGTGACAGGGCGGGGAGTGGGTGAGAAGGATGGAATGAGACAAGGTGAAGGGTGAGTCAAGAGTAGGGTGGAGTGATGTGCGGTGGGACGTGGGATGAAGTATGTTTGGGGTGAAGTTGAGTGAAGGGTGGGTTGACGCATGGTGGGTTAAGGCAGGGTGAGATGAAGCAGAGCAAGCCGTGGTACAGTATAAAAAAGTGCGAGGCAGTGGTAAAACAGGGC
>NC_136978.1:19904662-19927162 GCF_032717465.1 Coenobita brevimanus
CCACTCACCCTGGTAGCTGACTCAGAGTCCACTCCTCCCTCGATCCTATATTGGATCAACCCAGAATTCCCACATCTTCCTACACATCTTGCTATACTGACCCTTTATTTACTCTTTTCATCGTTTCCCATTTACATACCACATGCTTTATCCTACGCCTGAATCTAGTTAGCCTATATCCCTTTTCCCATCTTCTCTCTCTCTCTCTTTCTCTCTCTCTCTCTCTTCTACACTTGAATTTTTAGCGAACTCCGTTATGCATTCACAAAAGTTTGTCTGTCTGTTTCTCCAGACGATATCTCCAAAAATTCTCCATGAATTTCAACGAAATTTGGTGGAAGGTGGGCCATGGGTCAAGGAACAATTGATTAAATTTGGAGGCGAACCGGACCCAATGTATTCCACACAATATCTCCACGAATCGAGATCCGGATCCTTTTTAATGGCAGTGGCACAGGCGGGAGTATGCACTCTTTGAATGCTTTCTAGTTACCTATTCAATTATCTGTTTTCTTTTTCACTATATTTTCTTTTATCCTCTTTTCACTCCCCCAGGACGGACCCTATCAGTCTATATATTTTTTCTGTCCACCTATTCCTTCTCTCCATTCCTTCCTTTACTCTTCCTTGTTTCAACTCCACCTCTCCTTTCTCCTATTATCTCTCTCCTGTGACTCATTAACCTATCTCTTTCATTTCTCGCTCCATTTCTCTTCTTTACCCTTTTCTGTATTTAATTATCAGCGTTTCTATTCTATTTTTATCTCTTCACAATCCTAAGCATCTTATTAACATAGTACCGTACCTCCAATTCCTCACTTTTATTCTTTCCTACGCCTGTTTCCTCTTCGCTTCCCTCTTGCCTTCTAACCCTTCTCGTCACCAACACGTATTTCTTTCCCTCTCCGCCTATTCCTCTTCTCGTTTTTTTCCTCCCCTCTATCCTTCCTTTTTCCTCTCTCCTCTCACATATCCCCTTTCATTGCCTTTTTCTCTCCATTCTCTTCCTATCCTCCACCTCTCCTTCCACTCTCATATGCCTGATTATCATCCTTATCATTCTCTTATTTCTAAATTTAATGGCTCCAGACCTCTCCTATGTTTTTTTCACAATTTATTCTTCCTCTTGTTCTCTTCCCTCCTTCATACCTCCCTTGTCCACTTTCACTCTTCTAAGCCTCACTATTTACCTTCCTCTTTTTCTTTTCTCTCCATCCCTCCTTTCTCTTTCACTCTCATACAGTACATATCATTTTTATTCTCCCTCCTCTACCCCTCTCATATCATTTTTTTTCTCTTTCGTGCCTTTTCTTCGTCTCCTCTATACTCTTTTCTCCTCTTCGACTCATACACTGCATCTTTCCCCTTTAATTCATCTACCGGTAGTTCACTTTAATTTTCCTACAATTCATGTTTGTCCTCCGTACTTCTCTCCACTCTTCCATTCTCGCTTTCTCTCACGTTATTACAGTTACATTTTCCTTCCTTCTTTTCTTGCATCGTCTCCCTCTCCTTCTCTTCTATCACTCTTGTATGCCTCTCCTATTATCCTTTTTCCCCTCTTACGTCTTATGTTCATTTTTTTCCTTTCCCTGTTTCTCCTCTTCTAGTTGTCCATACCTAGCTTACTTCCTGCCTTTAATCCTCCTCTCCCTCTTTCTTCTGTGCCTTATTACCCGTCCCTGCCCAGGAGGGGCTCGGGGACGCGTACTGTTTTCACTCGGTTTGTCTGTCTGTTTGACTGTGTCTGTCTGTTTGTTAACAACTTTTTGGGAAAACTACTGGTGCGATTTTAACTAAAATTAAAGGGATGATGGGCTACGACCTTCTAATCACATGATTAAATTTTGGGCCGAGGCCCAGGTTATAGGCCCAAAAATTTAAAAAAAAAAAAAAAAAAAAAAAAAATCGGTTTTTTTTTTCACATTCGTCATATAGACCTGAAACCAAAACCTTGTGGTGCATCTTTCAAATCTGCATCCTATAACATGTCTCAATACATCAGGGGGGTCACCCCCCCCTCCCGTTAGCGGCAGGGGGGGTCAATGTCTGGTGGGTAGGGTCAAAAATTTCAAATGGGCATAAAATCGTTAATTTTCTTCAGATTTTCTCCAAATTTGAAATGTGACATCTTTGACTAGATATCCTGTTGTGTTTATAGGTCAGCACTAAAATGACTGCCAGGGATGAGTTTGCTGTGGCTTGGCACCGCTTCTTGTTTTTTTCCTCCTCCTATCTCTTCGTTCCGCCTTTCCTTTCCTACGCCTTTCACTTCTCCATCATCTAATCTCGTATCACTCCTTATCTTCTTCCTACTTTCCCCTTTCTTTTATCTCCTACTTCGTTATTTTATCTTTTTACATTGTTATGCCTATTTTCTTCCCTCCTTTTCCTCTCTCCCATCTCCCTTAATTCCTCATTTACTCTCCTCCCTACGACTGTCTTGCTGTTCTCTTCTCATTCTCTTTCCTTTCTCTACGACCATCGTTTCTACTCATTTCCTCTCATCTCTGTTTTCCAGTGTTACCTGTTCCCATTCTCTCCATCCTCCTTCATGGTATCTTTCCTAATTCACGCCGTTCTTTCTTCCTCTTTCCTTTTCACCTCCAGCCCGTCTCTTCCCTTCCGCTGTGTGTTTGCTTTCTGCTCATTTTCCTCTTCCGCGTTTCATTTTGTTATCCTCCCTTCTCTCTCTCTCTCTCTCTCTCTCTCTCTCTCTCTCTCTCTCTCTCCTCACACTTGCAATGTCCTTTGGTCACCGTTTCTCCCACACTTTCTCTCCCTACTTTCTCCCTTTCCGCTCCGTTCCCAAGTCTCAACTTTCCTCATCAATCCTTTTTTCTTCTTCAATCTCTATCTGAACTTTCTCCGGATCCTTCTGCTCTCTCTCTCTCTCCCCCTCTCTCTCTCTCTCTCGTACTTACAATCCTACCTACAAACAGATCTCCCTCCCTCGTCTTCTTTACTTCCTCCCTTTTTTTCCCATTCTACCCCCTTCCCTTCAAACCCTTCCTGTTGCTGTCTCTTCCCTTTTTTCCTCCCTTCCTTCCTACCAATCGGCTTATACTTCTCTTCATTATCTCACTCTTCCCGCTCTCCGAATCCTTTTCTTTCTCCCTCCGTCTCTCCCAGCTTATTTCTTCCTTATTCCCTCCCCGTTCATTCGCTTTCTCCCCCACTCCCTCCCTCCTTTCATTCTGCCGCTCTCTGTTGTCTTTCCCTCCTTTCTTCCTTCCCTTTCCCTCCCTACATACGGTATCCTCTTCCTCACTTCCTCCCACTGCCATTTCTTCTGCCTCTCCCTCCCTTCCCATCCCACTTCCTTTTTCCCTTCCTCACACTCCCTTCTTTCCTCTCTCCTTTCTCTGTCTCTCCTCCTCCCTTTCTCTTTGCCTTTCTCCCTTTCCCTATATATTTACCTCTCTTCCTTGCTTCTCTCCTACCTACATCTCCCTTCGTCCCATGTCTTTCCTATTCTCCTCCCTCTCTTTTAGCTACTTCTCTACCTAAGCTTTCCTTACCATCTCTCTCCCTCATCCTCCCCTTCTCCCTCTTACTACCTACCTTTCCCTTCATTCACCCTCCCTTCCCTACATATCCCTCCCTTCCTTCTCCATCTCTCAAATTCTTCCTACTTCCCCTTGTATCTCCCTACCTTTCCTCTTCAGTTTTCCCTCTGCTTGCCTACCAAGAGACCTTCCCCTTGTTCCTTCCTCGCCTGTCCTGTATACATCTCCCTCCCTTCCTCTTTCTTACACCTCCCTATTTTTTATTTTTCCTCTTCATATCTAATGCATTTCTCTTTTTTTTTCCCCTTTCTCATCCATCCTCTCTTCCTCTCACAGCCACCTTTCCTTCATTTCCTCTTCCTTCCTGTCTCTCCCTCCCTCCCCATCTCTCTAATCCTTCTCTTTCCCTCTATCTACATACTTTTCCTTCATTTTTCCCTCCACCTACCAACAAAGATCTCTCTCTCTCTCTCTCTCTCTCTCCCCCGTCTGGCCATTGAGTTAGGTCGCGAGGGTGAGTCAGGGGAAATGGGAGGAAGTGGGAGCGGCAGGGAGAATGGCTGGGTTAGGGAATTAGGGACACTGAGGGGATAAAACAGTGAGAGAGAGAGAGAGAGAGAGAGAGAGAGAGATTAAAAAGACGAAAAAGGGGCAAGGATCAGGGGACGGGAATAAGAGGGATGAAAAGCTGAGTGAGTGAGAGAGCAATGGCGATGGAACGACTAAGAGGGATCACGGGAAAGAAAAAATAAAGACTGAATTAGGGGACAGGAAAGGGAAGGCAAAGGAAGACAAGAAAAAAGTAAGGAAGCAAAGGGAAGTATAAATAAGAAGAAAATGGACAGAGAAGAATAATACAGTAGGGAATAACAACAAAGCAGGAAAAGGAATAAATGAAGGAAACCAGAAACAGAGGAATGATTTACGGTTAAGGAAAGGCAAGTGCAGTAAGTTGGTGAACAAGACAGTAAAGAAGAACTAGAAATAAATGGGGATATGGAAGCAAAGGGAAAATGGGGAGTAAGGGAAAGAATTTTTAATAAGACTGGGTAAGGAACGATAGCAATGGGAGGAAATTGTGTGTGTGTGTGTGTGTGTGTGTGTGTGTGTGTGTGTGTGTGTGTGTGTGTGTGAGAGAGAGAGAGAGAGAGAGAGAGAGAGAGCATGGGAGAACAAAGGGGGTGAGAGTAAAGGGAGAGAAGGGTGAGAGGATTTTCGTGTTGACTGCCATTATCACCATTATGGCAGTGATCTCTCTCTCTCTCTCTCTCTCTCTCTCTCCTTCATTGTCCTCTCCCCATTTTGACTCCTCTCACAATTTCAATCTTCTCCCCATCCCTTTACCTGTAAAATTTTCACTTCGATACACTTTTCTCTCCTCCCACTAACGGCTTACTATCTTTTTTCTTCTTCTTCCTCTTCTATATATTCTCTTCTATATTCTCCCTCCCTTTTTCCTTTTTCTCCTTTTCCTTTCTCCTCCTATTCCTCTCCTCCCTTTCCTCTTCTCTTCCTTCCTCTTCTCTTCCCGCCTCCTAAGACTTTCTTCTCTCACGCCATTTCTCTTACACTGTCCCCACCCCCCCTCTCTCTCTCTTCAAAAGTCCAAGTTGCGCCATCCCTCTCCTTTCCTCTCATATTCCTTGCAAATTCTCTTCTACCATTCCATCGCCTACCACTCATGCTCTAACGCCCACTCACCTTTTTCTCAGACTCTCTACCCTCCCCTCTCTCTCTCACTCACTTTCTTTCAAAAGTCCAAATTGCATCATCCTCTTTCTTTTGCTCTTTCTTTTGCATATTCTCTTGTTACCATTCCACCGCCTACCACTCAAGCTCTCACACCCACTCACCTTTTTTTCCCAGTCCCCCCCCCCCTCTTTCTCTCTCACATCGTTTGGATTCTACCTCCCCCCCCCTTTCTCTCTCTCCTCTTTTCTCTCACATCGTTTGGATTCTACCTCCCCCCTTTCTCTCTCTCATATCGTTTGGATCTCTACCTCCCCCTCTCTCTCCCCCTGCAGTTCGGCCCCACCTTAACCCCTCTTCCCTTCCCTTGCAATTCCTCCCCCTTCCTGCCTCTCTCAACTTCATCCTCCCTTCCCTCTCTCTACTTCCCCTCTTCCTTCCTTTCTCCTCACTTCTTCCTCCCAATCCTACCTCCCTCTAACTCCCTCTTTTCATCCTGCAACTATGCCTCCCTCTCATCTCCTCCTCCTACATCCCCAACTCCGTCCCTCCCAGTTTTCTATGCCCAACGTCCCTCCACTCCCTCCCTCCCAAATCTTTTTCCGACTCCCCGCCCACTCAGGTATCCCCTCGTTCCTCCTAACCTCCACTTCTTTCTCTCATTCCTCCTTACAACACACTTCAAACCACTTCTACCTCTCTTTCCTCAACCTCTTACCCTCTGAACTCCCCCACCCTCTCTCTCTCTCCAGCTCTCATTTACTCCTCCCCCTCTTAACCTTACCTTTTCACTCTTTCTCCTTCTCTTCTCAACCTCCTTTCTCCCTCCTTCTCCACACCTTCGCCTCCAAACTCCTTCTTTTACACTCCCATCTCCGTCTGTTCTTTTCCCTCTCATCTAATCTCTCCATTCCACTCTTCTTTCCAGCCCTTTCTCGCCACATATCCCCTTCTAATTCCCTCTCTTTCTCTCCCTGTCGTTCTTGGCCCTCTTTCCAATTTCTTTCCTCCCGACTTCCTCCCTCTCCTCCCTTTTAATCCCTTTTCCTCTCACCACACTTACTCTTTTCTCTACTCCTCCTCCCACTTTTAATTCCCTCCCCTCCAAACTCGACTCCTTCTCTCCCTCTCCACACCTCCAGTTTCCTTCAACCTTCCCCTCTACGCCTTCCTTCCTCCCCCTCTCTCTCTCAACCCCACCCCCTCTTTTCATCACCCCAGCAGTTAACGAGATGTGCAGGCAATTCCTGTAGAAGCGACTTTTTCAGAGCGGCGGCAAGAAAAGTGAGAGAGAGAGAGAGAGAGAGAGAGAGACAGAGCAGACAGACAGAGAGAAACGCACACCTTTTATTTAGCTCAGGAGAAAGGCAAAAAGTCGGGCTGGGCAATTTGTTCTTGGGAAATAAAAGAATGGAAAAACATGGGAGAGCTACACACCGGTAAAGCTACACATATATTCACACCACAGAAACCTTATCGTCCCTGCTTGGGTTCTATATCTTAAAATTATTGAAAGATACGCTCCCTAATTACAAATACATACACATACACACACACACACACACACACACACACACACACACACACACACACACACACAGGGAGGGGGGAAGAGGGGAAAAGAGAGAAGGGAGCAACATATAAAAAAAAAGGGGGGGGGAGAAATTTATACTTTCGTCATTCACCATTTACAGATTTCTTTACTCGTCAGTTATTTACCTTAACCATCCCCATAGAAGATCACAACCAAGCACACTCACCTGAAGGAAAGAGACAGAACACATTAATACAGGGCGTGATAATATTACAGACTGGCAGATAGACAGACATTGAATGAAAATGAGAGAGAGAGAGAGAGAGAGAGAGAGAGAAATACTGCCTGGTTAAATAAGATGTATAAAAAAAAGGACAAATGAAGGAAAAATAAAGAAAGCATTACCCTGAAAGAGTAAGGTTGAAAAATACTAGCGAATTTAAGAAAAGAAATACGAGGGAAGTGTCATGTCAAAGAAGACCTGGAGCAAAGTAAAATTATCCCAAGCCAATTACCACGAAAAAAAAAATGAATGAATAATGAAGGCGCGACTTAACCCTAAAACAGGATAAAAAAACAGTGGTCTAAAAGAAGAAATTTAAAAAAGTGCGAGTAGCTAAAATCGACAGGAAAAAACAAAAAAAGAAAGGGAATAATAAAAAGGAAATTACCAAGAGAACGAAAGGGACAGAGCTGCCTACACAGAGAATTTCAGTGAACAAAAAATGAGGGAGAAAAAAAGTCAGACTGGAAATCGAAAACAGAGGGAGGAAATGAGAGAATACCGGTACCAAGAGCGGATTCGGAAAAAAGGTGGGGGAAAAAATTGGGCGAATTACCAACGCACAAAGAATGGGGAAAAAGACCAAATTACAACAAGAATTAAAACGCCGAAAAAAAACTGACTTCCGGTATCGAAAATGAGGAAATTACCTACGGAGAAATGAGAGAAGAAAAAAAGGTCGATGTCGAAAAAAAAAAAAAAATGTACAGGAGGAAAGAAAAAAAAAAAACTTCCTGGCTATCGAAAAAAAAATGTAGGGGGGGTGAGAATTGTTACACGTGGCGACCGAGAAAGAAAAAAGGGAAAAGCCATGCGAATTTTTGGGAAAACGACAAAAAGGGGAAACAGGTTGATTTACAAATACCGGGAATAAGAGCTAGGAAAAACGGACTACCTGGCAGTCGATTAGATAAGTTCTTTAGTCGACCACATCATCTGTGTTACGCAATGAAGCTCTCAAATGGGGCAAAGAAATAAGCATGGTGAGCAAGAGTGAATGGCACGAACTTGGCACTTGATGGACGGTGGTGCTGGGGCAGGAAAGTATATACTGTGAGAATGGCTGCTGTAGGATAAGTGGCTTGATTGATGTAAAGTTATATATCAAAACATCCTCCAAGAAAGAAAGAGTCGGGGGGTCAGGGAAAAGAAACAGGCATGCAGGGAAAATCTGGGATGAGGTAAGGTTGTTAGGTTTGTCCAGCAAGATAAATTCGAGCTGTTCTCATTTACCTGGTATTGCGATGCAGGTAAAATATAAATGAAGAGACAGAAAAGACACAATGCAGAGCGATTTACCAGGATAAGAAGAGCATAATTAAGAGTAACCAAGAAGAGAAAATTAAAAACGATATACCAAAAAGATAACGTTAATGTAAAAGGGTAAAAAAAAAAATGTAGGCATTATCAGAATGGTGTGTGTGTGTGTGTGTGTGTGTGTGTGTGTGTGTGTGTGTGTGTGTGTGTGTGTGTGTGTGTGTGTGTGTGTGTGTGTGTGTGTGTGTGTGTGTGTGTGTGTGTGTGTGTGAGAGAGAGAGAGAGAGAGAGAGAGGGAGAGAGCATCAAAGGGGAAAACTAAAACAACAGCAAACAAGAATAAGAAAATATGAAAAAAATGAGAAAAATAACAACGAAAGAGAGTAAATTTCCATGGGAGAAAAAGAGGAATGAAAACTGACCGGAAGTGGAGAGAGGATGTGAGGAAAGAGTTCGAAGGAAAGACCAAAAAGAAGCGAAACTGCAGAAGACTAGAAAGATGAGGAAAGTTGAAAGGATAAGGAAAACTGAGATAAGGAGGATAAACGATAGCCGAGTAGGAGGCCCAAGACGAGGAAGCTGAGGAGGAATGAGTCGAAGGTGAGAGGAAGAGGAGGAGGGAAAGGTGAGAGGAAGAGGAGGGGAGGAATGTGAGAGGAGGAGGAGGAGTGAAGTGTGAGAAGAGGTAGAGCGCAAAGCGAGAAAAAGTGAGAAGAGGCAGAGTGGAGCGGAAGGAGAGAAGAAAGTGAGAAGAGGTTGAATGGAAGGTGAGAAGGTTGAGTGAAGGTGAGAAGAGGTAGAGTGAAAGGTAAGATGAGGAGAGGAAGAAAGGGTGTAAGACAGAATGATGAGTAGAAGAGTATTTAAAGTATAGAAACCCAAAGATTAGAAAACTTCACACTTAAAGGATGACAAGAGAAGTTCAGGGACAGAGAATTAAGAGGAAGAGGAGAAAGAAGAATATGTCAGGAAGACAGAGAGGCCAGAAGAGGGAACAGGCAGAGTGTGAGAGGAATATGAATAAAAATAAGGTAAGCAGGAAGAGATGAGAAGACGGAAGAGAGGAAGGTGGGAGGAAGTGGAAAGAAATAAGAGGAAAGAGAAGAGGAAGGTGGCACACAACAGGAGAGAAAGGTGAGGAGGAGTGGAAAGCGAGAATGAAGAGGAGGAAAGAAGGTTACGAGAAAGGGGAAAGGAAAGCAAGACAAAGAGAGCAAAGGGAGAAAGTGGCGAAAGGGAAGGTGAGAGAGAGAGAGAGAGAGAGAGAGAGAGAGAGAGAGAGAGAGAGAGGAAAATGGAGGCAACCAGAGGAATTTTCATAACGGGAGCTCTAGCTGGTTGAAAGAAATTACAATGAGAGCCACGGGAGCCAAAATGCGCTGTGTTGTTTTTACTGACTTTTCTTTCTCGTTTCGTGTTTTTTTTTTAAGTGTTGGGATGAGGTGTGGTGTGGTATGGTGTGGTGTAGTGTGGTATGGAGTGGTGTAATGGCGTAGAGTGGTGTGCAGTGTATGGTACTGCTGTGTCATATATTGCAGTTTGGTATGGTGTGGTGTGGCTGTAAATATTATGTGTAGGCTGTGCAGCGTTGCGGTGTGTGGTGCAATGTATAACTACGTACAATGTGTCGCATCATGGACCACAAACATCTCTCCCGTTCCCACATCCCATAAACACCACAACACACACCCGCCATACACGCACACACCTGCCACACACGCGCACACCTCCCTCCCCCATCCCCCACACGTCCTAAACATGCATATTGTCGCATCATAAAACACGAAAAAACACCTCTCTCGTTTCAACATACCACGTAAACACGAAAACATACACCGGCCATATACGCGTAACACACCCGCCACATACATGCATACATACAGTATACACAGGCGCATCCCACACAAACATAATGTCTCGCATCATCAGCCACAAACAACACCTCTCCCATTTCGACATCCTCATAAACACGGGAAAACACACCCAACACACACGTACCCGCCTCACACGCAGACCTCCCCCACACACGCACTCTCCCCCGCTCCCCCCCCTCTCTCTCTCTTGCGCACACACACACACACACACACACACACACACACAATACGTCGTAAAGCCTAGCTGGGTCGTGGCACGCAACATCCACCTAAGGTACACGTAAGGAAGGCGAGGAAGAAGGTTACTAGCACGCACAAAGATCACCTCAACCCTGATATTCCCTTAACCCTGATGACATATTATTCATGTTAACACCTTTGATGCAGTGACATCTACGAGTATCCATACTGCAGACACTTGACCCAGTTTATGAGTGTGACTTAGTAATGAAAGGGTTAATGAAGTCTGTGTTAATCTCTCCTGTTCAAAAAAATGATCACAAACTGTTTGAAATTGTCTTGAGATTGGAAGAATAAAGCAAATGACGTTACCGTATTAAAGGGGTGATTCTTGTCTACCCCAGACGATTTTATTCAGTTCAGGACACTTTTCGAATTTAGATACATAGATATTTAGATAGATAGATAGATGTCTATATTACTATATCAATCCATCTACACTGTATTTGTAATTTCAGACGCTTTAATAGCCCCGAAAACAGAGAGAGAGAGAGAGAGATGTAGTCCCCAATGGTGAGACTCGGTGAACACTATAGGGTGGTACCTAGGTGGTAGGGTGATGTCAATGACACACTCTCTCTCTCTCTCTCTCTCTCTCTCTCTCTCTCTCTCTCTCTCTCTCTCTCTCTCACGTGGTTGCGATCAAGAGTTCAATACCACAATTAATAAATCGTGTTAATCACCAATACTACACTGGTGGACAACGGGCTAAGGGTTCATTCAGGCAGAGATGTCCCTGTGGCTGCAGTAACAACGTAAGACCATCGGGGGTGCACGCCCTCTTCACTTACTCTGACACAATTATAAAGACATTACTCATCGGGATCCCATATCACCTAATCATTCACTTCGCCTACAATCCACAGAGAAGGGCAATTATAAATGGACAGTTAGAGCGACCACGGTAGCTGTAGACAAGCAGATAAAATAAAGTGGATAGTTAAATAAACATATATTTGGTAAATACACACATAAAGCTATATTACAGAAGATGGAGAGAGTCGAAGACAGACAGACAGACATATGTGGGTAGATATGTGGACAGAAGTCAATATAAGGAGGACGGTAAAAGAAATGAGAGAGAGAGAGAGAGAGAGAGAGAGAGAGAGAGAGAGAGAGAGAGAGAGAGGGCTACCTAAACACCCCATCTACATCAAAAGGACAGGCGGGGAGGGAGGGGTTATAGTGGTCTCAAAGGGCTTTTCATAGCACCATTCTAAGAACACTTTTTTGCAACTAATACGTGAACCTGTTTTTGTAAGGGTCTCTCCCCCTCTCTCTCTCTCTCTCTATTTTTGTGACCCTACCGTACCCTCTAAGCTTTAAATCTCTCTCTCTCATATACATATATATATATATATATATATATATATATATATATAATTCCCTCCAATCATCTCTCACTTTCCCGTCTCGCCCTCCTCTTCCCACATCTCTAATTTAACCTGCCTGTTTCTGAAAGGCTGTTCCAAGACGGGAACAGAGAGATGGAGAGAGCAATAATGGACGGAAGGAATGTGGGAGGAAAGAAGGGAGAGAGAGCAAAGAGGAAAAGAGACCGAAGCAAGAGAGTAAGAAAAGAAGTGAGAGTGAAGGGAGATACGGGAGACGGAAGGAATGAAGCGCGAAGAAAGGAGGGAAGGAGTTTGAGAGAAGGGAGAGAGGAGAGGGGAACACGAAGAGATGTAGAAAGACCGACAGTGGGAAGAATGGAAGGTAAGGGAATCATAACACTGGACGGATGAAAGAGGGAAGAGAAAGAGAAGTAGGAAGTGATGGGGGGCGAAGGTGGGAGACGGTGATGGAGATGGAGATGAGCACAGCTGAGACGCGAAGGTAGAGAGAACGAAAGATTAAGAAAATAGGCGGAGAAAAGAGGGAGTGATTACGAAAACAATAAAGGCAAAAAGAGAAGGAAATGAGGCATGGACACAATGTAATAAGAAAAGAAACAAAGAAGGGTGAAAACGAAGGAAACTAAAGAAAGGAAAGGAGAATGAGGAGGAAAAGTGGCAGGAACCTGAGGGGTTAAATCGCGGAAGGAAGAGAGATGCAAGAGAGAGAAGAGAGGGAAGGAAGGGGAAAGGAAGAGAATTGTGTGCAGAAAAGGAAAGGGGAATAATTAAGGGAAGAAGAGATGAAAGGTAGGAAAGGGGGAACGAGAATGGGTAAGGAAGAGAGAGAGAGAGAGAGAGGGGGGGGGGGACTCGGCAAAAAGTGAGAAAATGGAAGGAAAAACGCGACAAAAAAATCAACGTAAAAGAAAAATTCATTAAATATCAACGACCCCAAACTTCCTACTTAGCTAATGAAACCTGGCCAGCCGTGAGAAAAAGAAAAGTTACACAAAAAATTATACGAATGAAAAAAAAATAAAGATAAATATTAATGTACTGGAAATGGATTAAGTTGGGCTGAAATATTCATGGACTGTGTGTGTGTGTGTGTGTGTGTGTGTGTGTGTGTGTGTGTGTGTGTGTGTGTGTGTGAGAGAGAGAGAGAGAGAGAGAGAGAGAGAGAGAGAGAGAGAAAGAGAGAGAGAGAAAGAGAGAGATCCACTCTTTTCCTCATTTCCCTTCTTTTCCTTTCCCTCTCCCTTCCTTCTTCACTGCCCTCTTACTTCGGCCTTTTCACTACAATGACGTCTTCTTTAGTCTATGATTTTCTGGTCCCTGACAACTTGGAAACACCTCTAACACTTGAACTGCTGACGTTAAAGCTGTCTCTAACCCCGACATTTCCACAGCCCCATCCCAGGTCAAAGGTAATCGTTTGTAGACAGCCAAAGTGAAATACAAAAGACGTTCTGGGACTGGGGAGATAAGGTATTTCTGCCCTCACGTTCGTACCATCTCCCTTTCAGAAGCCCACAACATTCCTCCTTACCCTATGATTATCGGCCTCCCCTCCCCCTCCTCCCTCCCCAACTGCTCCCTCTCTCTCTCTCTCTCTCTCTCTCTCTCTCTCTCTCTCTCTCTCTCTCTCTCTCTCAGCATCTTCATCTTTCTGCTTCCATATTCCATTTCCCCAAAAATACTTCGATCCGCCACCCATTCTCTCTTCCTTTCCTTCCTTGTTTTCTGCTGCTCCTTTTCCCTTCTTGCCTTTTCTATCAAATAATCTTCATACTCTGACCATCTTTCTGCCTCTCATTCCTGTTGTCTCTTTTCTTCTTTTCTTTCTCCTCTCCCTCCTCTTTTCTTCGCTATCTTCTGTCTTTCCTTACCTTCCATCTCCCTCCCTACTTTCCTTCCTTGCCATTCCTCTTCCTTCCTTTACCTTGTCTGTCCTTTTCCTCATCAGCTTCCCCTTCCTATCCATTCTCCATCCCGAATAAATTGCCCGTAGTTATCTCTTGCATTCCTTTCTTCCTCTCTTACCCTCCTCTAATTTACTTACCTTTCTAATCGTTCTTCATTGCCCTCCTTCCATTTCTCTTCGCATCTTCCATTCCCCTCTCATTTTCTTTCTTGATTGTCTCCTCCCTTCCATATTTTTCATCCTTCCATCATTACCGTATTCACCAGTTCTTACTTGTACTTGCCCTTAGCTCTTCTATCAGTCATTCATCTCCTACCTCCCTTCTCCATTCTTCATCTGCCAAATATCCTCTCTCTCTCTCTCTCTCTCTCTCTCTATTCTTCTCCTCCTCCTTCTTCCCATTCTTCATCTGCCAAATTTTTTCTCCCTCCCCCCCTCTCTCTCTCCTTCATTTCTTCTCGTCCTACTTTCCTTCCCTTTCTCTTTTGTGTTCTTTGCCGCTCTTTACCCCTTTCCTCCTCTTTCATTATCATTCATCCCTTCCTCTGCCATCATCCCATCCTATTTCTTTCCTTTCTCGTTCTTTCCTTTTCTTTCCCCGTCTCTCTCGTTGTCCTTCCCTATCATATCATCTCTTCCCCTCTCTCCTCTCTTTCCCATCAATTCCCCCCTCTTTAGGTCTTTCCTTTCTTCCTTGTCTGTCTTCCTCTCCCTTCTTCCTTTCGCGCGCATCTATCCAACCTTTTCCTTTCTTTTTTCTTCCCGATTTCTCCTCTCTTATCCTTCCCCTTTCTTTCATCCCTTTTGTTCTCTCTCTTTCCTTTATTCCCTTTCCAGCACCTCTTTCATCCATTTTCCTCCATCCCTTCTATTTTCTCCTCTTACTTCATTCCCTTCCCTCCCTTCTCTCTTCCTCTTTTCCTTCCTTTCCTTCCTCCTCTTGTCTTTCCTTCCCTTCCTTCCCCTCCCTTCTTTTCCTCCCCTCTTCCTTCCTCTCGTGCCGAAGAAAACGGGCGACTGGCTGGCTCCAGTAATCTTGTCAGGGCTTGAGTTTCTGGCTAATTAGTTATGAAAAGACGCGTCCACTTCAAGAGACCCTCCCTCACCCTACGTCCCCTCCCCCGCATCCCACCCACCCCTTCACCCACTTCTCTCTCTATCTCTGTCTCTGTGGTTCCTTCCTTGCCTCCCCTTCTTATTCCCCGTCTCTCTCTCTCTCTCTCTCTCTCTCTCTCTCTCTCTCTCTCTCTCTCTCTCTCTCTCTCTCAAACATAAGGGAGTAAGACACAATGGTGGAGTAGGAATGAGAGAATAAAGCTACACCATAAGAGAGAGAGAGAGAGAGAGAGAGAGAGAGAGAGAGAGATGAATGGGGAAGAGACAAAGAGTGAGGGGGAGAGGGACAGAGTGGGTGAGGTTCATTTTGGCTTGAGAAGTGGGAGGTGAAGTGAGAGGTGACGGAGGAAGGAGAGAGGGTCGGAGAGGGACTGACGGTGAAAGGGAGAGAGGGAGTGAGAGGGAGAGGAGGAGCACTAGGGGCGTGTCCCTGGTGAGAGAGGAGAGTGTTTGGAAACTCCCTGTACTGTTGTTTGCAGATGATACTGTGTTGTTGAGTGAAGACGAAGAGGAGCTGCAAGGCCTGGTGGATGAGTTTGGGAGAGTGTGTAAGAAAACGGAATCTAAAGGTGAACGTAGGGAAGAGTAAAGTGATGGTCTTTGAGAGAGGTGAAAGTCAGTGAATGTACAGCGAGGTTGGATGGTGAGGAATTGGAAAATGTGAGTACGTTTAAGTACTTGGGTAGTGTGATGAGCAAGGATGGAGGTTTGGAGGGTGAAGTGCTTGAAAGAAAAGGGTACAGAGCAGGGAAGAAAGGTTGCTGGTTCTTTGGAAAGCAGTGATAAGAAAACAGGGAAGTGAGCATGGAAGTGAAAAAGTTACTACATGACAGTATTGTGGGATACCAACTTCTAACGTATGGAAGTAGAAGCTTGGACGTTGTTGTTGAAGGACACAAGTCAAGAGTGAGAGCAGTGGAAATGAGTTATTTAAGAGGAGCCTGTGGAGTCACATGGAGAGACAGGCTGACGAATGAGAATATAAAGGAGCGTTGTGGTGTTGATGTGGATGTGATAGGAAGCGTTATGGAGGAACACACTGAAATTGGTGGTTTGGCCATGTAGGGAGAGGATGGAGTGGTGAAGAGACTGACCGAAGAGAGTGTATGTGAGTGAGGTGGAGGTGGGGAAGAGAGGGAGAAGGGGGGAGGCCGAGGATGAGATGGAGGGATGGGGTGGAAAGGTATATGAGAGAAGGGGGGGGGTGTGAGCTGGGAGCAGGGCAGTGAAATGGCGGGGGACAGGGCGACTTGGAGGCGATTTGTTTGTGGCCACCCCAAACGGGATTGAGGAGCGTCTGGCAATAGATAGATAGAATAAGAAGGAGTTTGGGGAAGAGTCTAAGTGTTTGCGACAGTGCAGAAAAGAGTACGGCACAAAGGAAAGCACACAGCACCAGAGCAAAACAGTGGTCCTTTCTGATGCTTCATGTTATACAGGGAACTATTACTGTGGTTTTTAATACTATAAAATGAAAAATAAAGGGACAAAAAAGCTGGAAGTACTTACCCTACCCATCACTCTCCAGCCAACGCCGGTAGTAGAAAGTGGGAGGGACCACCAAACAGGAAAGAAACACTGTCACAGATATTTCATAGGCATGCATGAATGGACTACTACAAACTACATTAACTTTAATCTGGGAGAGAAAAAATTATCAAATAAGCGAGCAGGAATGAGAGAGAGAGAGAGAGAGAGAGAGAGAGAGAGAGAGAGAGAGAATGTCTGATGATAAGAATGAGTGTGAGGAAGCGAGCGAGGAAGCTTTGAGGTGATAGGAGTAAGAAGTGAAAGTTTAAAAGACAGAGAGATAAGGTGAAAGGGAAGTAAGATGTGAAAAGATAATATTTATTTATTGTGAGAGAGTGGGGGCGAAATAGTACTTGAAGGAGATAGGAGAGGGAGTGAGAAGAGATGACAAAGTGAAAGGATTGTGGGACACAGTGAGAGAGGTAAATGAAGCAGAGACGTGAAAAGAGTACGACTGTAAAATGCGTGGGGAATGAATAAGAGTACTGAGAATGAATACGCTGCAGTGAGACGTGAGAGGGAGTGAGAGGTGGAGAGGGTGAGAGCAGGAGACCAGCGCCTTGGGTCAGACAATCTCAGGAACTTGACCTGGTTGGTCCCTCCTACACTCCCTCCCTCTTTCTCCTTCACCACACACACTACCCAGTCCTCTCCTTTCACGTGTTGTGTATACCTCCCTACCCACACCCACATCATTATATACACGCACACTTAAACCCAAAACCATACTCATACCTTGTCTCACATATACATGACACCCACACCCACATTACCATTAATCTATCCACATCCAATCTCACACATACTCATACAATGACCCACAACTTCACTCAACCAAACCATCACACCCACACAATCATTATCATATCCATTACCACATTCATACCCACACCTTCATTCACATCCACACCTTCACAACCACATTCTCTCACACACATACATTACCAATTTTCACAACCACACTCATACATTCAACACTGTACCCATCCACATCTTCATTCACATTAACGTTCCAATATCCATTCCCATACTCATAGCTACACCCATTCATTTACCCACTCACACCTTCATTCACATTCACACAATTAACCCATCAACCCACTTACTTTAATGTATCGGATTCTGGACATAGGTTAAGATAGCAGTTCCCGACGTCTAACAGTCAATCCATGACACACCTATACCCTGGTACTTAACCGTTTGTCGGGCAGCATTATCAGCTTCAGATCAAAACAACTGCCTGGGGTTACCCACAGTAAGATATTCACGTCATCATTTGCCCCATGAAGGTGTATGCATTCATAACCATCATATGTACTGTGGCGCGGCAGTAATATCATGTTTAAATCTCATGTTCAGGTCACAGCTGCTGGGGATGTTTTCATAACGTGTCGGTGGGGCCAAATGGAAGACCTGTGAACACGGCGATACCCAATTCAAATCCACAGTCTACTCCCTGGAACAGTTGATGTAGAACCTGGGAAAACAGTCTATAGCCTACCGCTGTATTCATTCAACGTCCACAATGCTTATAAGATACAAGTAATTCATTCAGAAGTGATGGAGTGGCATTAGCAGCGATGTTTTTATATGTCGGTGGATCTTGTGGATGATCAATTAAAATTGTACCCGGTTCCCTGCTCCAGCCAGGGACCCATTTCGCGTACTTTTGGTCACCAGCCCACTACCCAACCACTAGACCTCCGGCTCCTCTACCTACTCTGCCTAGACTCTCTCTCTCTCTCTCGCTCTCTCCACCAACCTCCCTGGTTTCCGACTACTCATACTGTTACTAACACCCATCCCACCTACACCCACACACGTCACACCCACAGCCATACCCACCCCCACCACATCCTCACAGCCCACACCCACACACATCGCACTAACAACCGTCCCCACTCCCATCATACTCATCTGATCCACAACCACACCAACACCCAACCTACCCACACAATAACACCTACTCCCACCCACACACTCACACCCAAAACCCAACACACCCATTTAGCCTACACCAAAACCTACACCCATCCCGCCTACACCTACACCCACAAATCCAACTCCACACACCCACCCACACCCCACCAGGAGTGAGACTGTCCAATAAATGTCTATATCTCCCCCTCACCCACGCACTCCCCCATCAAAGTTGGAGATGATTAACTAAACTCTGGCCAAGTCGAGATAAATCACATGTCACAGCCACTGTTCACCCGGGGGCTCCTACTCCCCTCCCCCCCAACCTCTGTGTGTGTGTGTGTGTGTGTGTGTGTGTGTGTGTGTGTGTGTGTGTGTGTGTGTGTGTGTGTGTGTGTGTGTGTGTGTGTGTGTGTGTGTGTGTGTGTGTGTGTGTGTGTGTGTGTGTGTGTGTGTGTGTGTGTGTGTGTGTGTGTGTGTGTGTGTTTTCCCTTGAGGGTTTCGGTTCCTACCTGGTTGATGGCAGCATCTCCCTGCAACTCTCCCTCCACGTCTGTCTATACATATTCATATATGTATAAATACTCGCCTCAACCATTTAAACACACAAACACACAAACACACACACACATTTCCTTCTGGCTGTTTAATTCAAGTCAGTGGAGAAGGATAAAACCTATGTTGTGCTGTGCTGGGCGAGGGGTACGAAATAAAGTCTAGGGATACTGCATCCACGTTTCACGATTCATCCCACAAACCGAGGACATCTTACTATATCTGAACCCCTTCAATACGATGAGGTCTTTTAGATCTTGCTCCTGTTACCTCTCTAGGAGATGCTCTAATTCAACTTGCAAAGGATATCGAGGCTGAATTATCCTTCTCCAGTTCCAAGACTCTCCTGGGTTGAGTAAAACTGTCTGGAGATAAAAAGAAAATCATAAAAATTCGTAATCGGGATGGAGTTAAAGGCTGAGGGGCTTAACCTGGTCCACATTCCGTTCTGGAGTGGGATTCTCAAAGATATTTACCATCGTGACTCTGATTTGTATTTCCAGGAAGTCCAGGAGTGTACAATCTTACTATGTCTGTTCTTTCTGCAGGACCAAATTTTAGTTACAAAAAGGAAGTATAAATCACGTAAATATATTTTTCGACATGTTCAAAGAAAGGCAGACTTAAAAACTTCCCGTCCTTTGTTCCTTCTGAAAAACCAGTTCCACGTTACGGCAGGGAACCGATCGTAAACATATTCGAGGACCCCACACCTGGCCACCTTGAGGGGGGGGGGGGGGGGGGAGGGAGGGAGGATCAACACGATTAACTCTACGGACACCACACCCACGTTTCATCACCACAATGCTAGCGTCTTACGGGGAGTTAGTAATTACCAGTGTCAGTAACTCATGATGTCAATTTCCTTGCCCATTGATGGGATGTCCTGCAACACTACTTAATACATCGTCACCAGCACCATATCCTCACTCCAACTAATACATGGGCTGTGAAGAATCAGGAATAAGAATCAAGAATAAGGACTCTATCAAGTGTCGTGACGATATGCCTAACCAGAATTATCACATACAATAAATATACCCATTAACAGAAAGACATACAGCGAAAAGTGTAAAAGACAAACATTACCTAAAACACATTTGGGTATCCTTACAAACGAAAGTCTACGCCAGTACTTTTCCTCCTTTTCTTGTCATGGTAAACGAAACTAAACCACCAGGCTATCCATTTATTTATTTATTTATTTATTTATTTATTTAGAGAGAGAGAGAGAGAGAGAGAGATGCCAACACTTCTCTGCACCACAACTCATCTCCACACTTGCACCACTCCAGGTCACTCTCTCACAAGTGCTACTCCAATTTACCCTGCCAGAGACAGAGGCCGAGAACGAGGTGGAGAGATAAGATGTGGCAGTACGGTATGTAACTGAGGATGGTGCGTCGTGGGAAGGGGGTTCGTTAATGAGTAGGGACACATACGCCGGAAGGTTTTCTGCAGACCACCGCCCCTAGGATGCGGGGGTGGCTAAGAGAGACAATTATATTCTGATCTCTGTAGTCCCCTCCGCCCCATATCGATTTGTGTGTGTGTGTGTGTGTGTGTGTGTGTGTGTGTGTGTGTGTGTGTGTGTGTGTGTGTGTGTGTGTGTGTGTGTGTGTGATGAAGCTGCACAACCTTTCCTCTCCCCACACACACACTGGACTAACGCGCCATGAATGTTGCCGGTAACCTGCCATGAGCTCTCAACTTTCTGAAGAAATTTTGACTATTACAGCATCATTAAAGTGTAGATTTATCTCGACGTGGCCAATATACAAGGTATAGATTATGGATTCATCAAGTCCAGGTGAATGACCCAGGTTGTGGAAAAGAGCCACTGTTGCAATAAACTACCGCAAAATAAAATAATAACAGTACAGTAATAATAATAATAATAAATGATAATGATGAATGATCATAATAATAATAAAGAGAAGATGAAGAAGAAAAAGAAATAATAATAATGATAATAATAAATAATAATAGTAGTAATAATAATAATAAATAATAATAATAATAATAATAATAATAATAAATAATAATAATAACAATAATAATAATAATAAAAATCCACTTAAATACAGGCCACTCTATCTTTAGAAGTGTTATTTTAGAAAAATAAGAGGGAAAAACTGGCTTGATCATCGCGTGGAAATATGATTTATTATCCAACAATAAACAATTTGCACTCAATCCTTAGAAGCGATGAGTCACCTTACATTTCAGCTTTTACGACAGAGTGACAGAAGCTAGTGAAGGAAAGAGATGGCTGAGGTGTGTGTTCATTCAGACCTCAAAGAATGCTATCGCATAGGCTACCCCATCAAAGAATAGCTCGGACGGAGAAAATACGGGAGTTACGGGTACCCTCCTTAAAAAAGGCTTTATAAGTAAAGAAAAATGGTGAAACGTGGTGATCCACAGTGATCATTATTAGTCCCACCTGATTGTTTAGCGAATACGGTATATATAAGTGACAGCTGTACCGGAATACACTGAAACAGACTTGTTAGAATATGTCCGTAGACGATGCAAAAATCTTGAGAACCACTGAAGTCAATGCTTCCTACAGAATACTTCATCAGCTGGATATTACAAAGCTGGTTGAAGTCAAAAATGGATGATGGAATTCAGTGTAGAAAAAATAATTCACTCAAGAGAATTTGGTGAAGATGAAAAAAGTCCGAAATGGGAATGCAAACTAAGGCAAGATCTGCAAAAATCTGATATGGTAATAAAAATATCTTGGAATGACTTTTAACCCTAGATTATACCCTGGGGATGAAGACCATAAGTATGAGAGAGAAATATGCATATACTACGAGCCGATATTAAAATAACACTCGCTGGGCTCTCTCTCTCTCTCTCTCTCTCTCTCTCTCTCTCTCTCTCTATATATATATATATATATATATATATATATATATGAGGATATAGTGTAGAATTACAAATTACTTAGCCGAAAACTTGGATATGCTGCTGTTGTACGGAACTCTCACTTTTAAATATCGAAACATGCAAAGGGGCTCGCTTAAAAATCAATGCCTATAGCCTGAGGAATTTAGTTATAAGAACAGCCATAAAGGCTGACTTTATCCTTATTGGAAGGAAGAAGGAGAAGAGATATGGCGTTGTGCAAAGAGGTGTAAACAGGAGACAAGGAAAATGACTAGAGAGGACTACATACGGTAATACCTGCAACCAGATGCTCGATGAAAGCAGACACAGAAAATACAAATAAATGTGATGAAGTAAATACAAACAGTTGTACGATTATTGTCGATTCATCACACGCTGTGTTTGCCATTTCAATTTATTAATGTAAAGAAATGCGTTGAAAATATACAAGAAGAACTATTACAAACCGAACCTGCTCCTAGAAAATTACAAGTGCTCGTGGCCCATTGGGTCCCTCGCACTTGCTCCTGCGGAGGGCTCTCCTGCACGCTTTCTCGTGCTTCGCACTCGTTTCCTCGTGCTTCTCACTCGTTTCCTCGCGCTTCGCGCACTCGTTGCGATCATTTCAGGTAATCAGAGTCACGTTTATGTGCTGTTCTAGTCTAACGTTGTCACTATCAGCCGTCAAGGCGACATCGCCGGGCCCATGAAGGTCCGTTTATGTGATGTTCTTGTCTAATGTTGTCACTTGGATTTTTTGCAGCTAACCAATTGATCGTGTTCTTTGCAGCTTCGGGAATGGAACCCAAGTTGTATGAACGCAAGTCCGAA
>NC_136978.1:19932162-19934662 GCF_032717465.1 Coenobita brevimanus
AATAAAATCAGGAAACAAAGGTTAGCCTATGCTTAATAATTCCCGTTCGATATCCTCTAACGCTCTTACGTTCGGGATAATTCTAGTATTCCATTCCAGCTAATGCCAGACGAATTAACAATAAAGTTGTGTGAGAACAGGAGCATGAGTGCTTAATAATGTCATCATGGTCGGGGCAACTCTAGTGTTCTATTACAGCATGCGCCAGACCATTTCATTCAGCTGATTGATTCACAGAAGCCTTAGTGTTAAATGCAAATCCACGCAGTCTGTCATAGCCAAAAAAAAAAAAAAGGGGAGAAACTGGAAGTGCAAGATTATTCCTGAATATCCCCATTCGGTATCAATCTTTAATTACTCCACTCCAAGCACGTCGCTTCTAGCTACTTTAACTTAGCTACTTACAGATGATTTTTAGTCAGGTTATGATACCTTAGTAGAAAAGAAATTTATCAAGTCTATAACTAACCCCTCCAACAAAACCAAACCTAATCACACCTCACTAAACCAAACACATCTAATGTCTCTAGCCTAACTAAACCAAACTTAAGGAAAGCTAAGCACAGCCATTATCCTACCCTAACGTATCCCCTAACCTAACATACTGTAAACTACCCAAACCTACTCTTTTCAGTATTTTTAACACTGCTTGATTATTAAATTTACTACCCAAACACAAAATTTCTTTTGTTTTTTGCTTTTGACCTTTGACACACAATACCAATCTGTACAGTACGGCTTAGTAATGCTAAAAAAATTACACACACACACACACACACACACACACACACACACACACACATATGAAAAAATAATAGACAAAGATATATACAAATATGTACACACACAAACAAACTAGGGTACATAATCAGTGATAAGACAATGGAATATAAATTAACAGATCGATAGGTACAACACTAATCATTTGTTGCACGTGCTAAGTGCGCAGACGTTGCTCTTCTTACATAATGAATAAGCTAATCTAATATTCAAGTATGGATGGTTATACAGTTACGCAAAAGCCGAAATCTAGTAGTAACTGACTTATTTTCATGGTCAATATTTTTCCTAATGAAAAACAAGCACAGGAATTTTAGGAACATATCGTAACTTATGTAATCCTGTTCCAGTCAGTTACCCGTCAGTTCAGAGCACAATTACCCCGTGTCCACACTGATTTCCGTCCCGGTAACTACAGGCATTTCTATACTGTACTGTGGTACGCTGGTATCTACAAACTACTGTACAAAGTAATAAAGAAAATGACAATGATAGAAAACCCATCAAATAAAGACTACACAGGTCACTATGATTCTCTCTCTCTCTCTCTCTCGTAGCGGCGCCAGAGATCAATAAGGGTGTGGGAGGGGAGATGCTGGAGATGAGGCCGTGGCTGTCGATATGAGAGAGAGAGTTACATAGAGTTACATAGATACACAAACCACACAGACCTTACGGTCCCTACGAGGTGGTCCGGCCTTAATCCTAATATAGTGCATAGGAGCAGGAGAAAAGGATAGCACAGCAGAAGGCTCTCTCCCCCACCCTCCAGACCCTCCGGCATTAGCCGTACAGGAAACAAGAGAGGAAGTAATACCTTGCAGGAATGAAAAACCTGAAGGAATTTTATATGGATCGGCAGAAAGTAGAATAATGTGGAAAAGGAAAATTTGGGCATACAGCCACATACTCTATACATGGATTTTTTTTTTTTAATCGGAAGATGAACAGAATGTTTATTCTATATTATATATATTCTAGAATATTGTCTGTGTCTAATATGACACATGAATGCAGACGCGAATATGCAAATTGCTCCATCCCTAACTAAACGATACCAATTTGCGTCGAGATACATGTCCTCAGTCTCTTTTTAAACATATTTATGGTACCACTCTCAATCACATTCCCAGGGAGTTTATTCCATTTCGCTTAAGGAAACAGAGAGTAGAGTGAAGAAGTTTTTTGTTTGTATCAAGATTAGCTCCTTTCTTGTTTGCAACTTCCCATACTCATTTCCCCTCGAGTTACACTTCCTCGGTAGAGGAAGTAGATGGAAGAAGATGTACAGAGAGAGAGAGAGAGAGAGAGAGAGAGAGAGAGAGAAATGCTGTGATATTACGTTGTAAGACTGTGAATGAGTACAGCACATGCGAATTGCAGTGTGGGTAAGTTAGTACTATAGTGAGTGAGTGGGTATGGGGGTGCAGCGGTGGGTGGGAGAGAGTAAGAGTGTGGAGGACAGAAGGGGAGGGCAGATGCTTTTGAATAACTGATTGAAAGTGTATGTTAACTCGTGTGTGTGTGTGTGTGTGTGTGTGGAGAGAGAGAGAGAGAGAGAGAGAGAGAGAGAGAGAGGCGTGGTGTGGGAGAGGCAGGGCGAGATACATGCGACACTGACTAACAACCTCCCTTGTGTTGGCCTATTAGGAGCTCCACGGATAGGTAGGGTGAGGCAGAGGAAGTAGATGGAGATAGGGACAGGCAGAGGAAGTAGATG
>NC_136978.1:19940616-19975616 GCF_032717465.1 Coenobita brevimanus
AATGATTAATGTTGTACCTATCGATCTGTTAATTTATATTCCATTGTGTCTTATCACTAATTATGTAGCCTAATTTGTTTTTGTGTCTGAATATCTGTTTATATCTTTGTCTATTTTTTTCATATCTAACTGTGTGTGTGTATGTGTGTGTGTGTGTGTGTGTGTGTGTGTGTGTGTAATTTTTTAATAACATTACTAAGCCGTACTGTCCAGATTGGTATTGCGTGTCAAAGGTCAAAAGCAGAGAACAAAATTATATATTTTGTGTTTGGGTAGTAAATTTAATAATCAAGCAGTGGCTGTGACAGACTGCGTGAATTTGCATTTAACACTAAGGCTCCTGTGAATCAATCAGCTGAATAAAATGGTCTGGCGCACTAGAGTTGCCCCGACCATGATGTCATTATTAACACTCTCACACTTCTGTTCTCACACAACTTTATAAATTCGTCTGGCATTAGCTGGAATGGAATACTAGAATTATCCCGAACGTAAGAGCGTTAGAGGATATCGAACGGGAATTATTAAGCATAGGCTAACCTTGTTTCCCGTTTTTATTTTTTTTTTCAATTTCAGCTCGTCCCCCCTCTCCCTTTTTTTCAGCAATGACAGATGCGACTTCAGCTGTATTTAGGCTACATATCCTTTGGATCCAAGGTTTTACTTCATACAGCAGAAATAAATAGTGCGAAAGTAGCAGTTGTAAAATAATAAAGATGCAGTGGGTCAGAATGGCTTATAGTGATACAGTCTATATCAGACGAGGGCTTTTTTCCCCCAGCTGAATAAAATCGTCTGGCGGTAGTAAGAATAGTGAGGAGGATACAGCGGTACCGAGATAGGCTGTTACCTCTTCAGACGCATGGATTTTCTTGAAGCTTCTTCTTTTTTTCTTCTAACCCTCCGCTTTTTTCTCGCCGCTATGACGGACGGGGAGTATTTGCATTTAATTTCCTCCTGCTGGGCGTAATGTAGGAACTCCGTCCGTTGGCGTCCAGCTGCCGTGAATAATAAACAGGAAAAAATGCTGCCACGCGCCATGGTTAAGACTCCCAGCATCAGTGTTTTTAGGACTTGTCTCATGTACTGTTGTGTATTGGTGAACCAGTATTTTAACGGTGGTGGCTATTGTCGTTTACAGTTTTTGATTCTTCATTGTCGTCCTCCTCCTGTTCCTTCCTCTTTTTTGCATTATTATTACCTCCGCCAAGGAGGTTCTTTTCATCCCTGTCCGTCTGTTTGTTGGTTGGTTGGTTTGTGAGCAAGATTACACGAAAACTGCTGGACGGATTTCCACGAAACTTGGTAGAAGAATGGGCCTTGGCCCAGAATAGACTCCATTAAATTTTGGTGCGGATCCGGGTAAAGGTGCGGATCCAGGATTTTTTTTTTTTTTTTTCACTTTAACATTGCGAGATACGGCATATTTCGACATTTTCGTAAATTTTTCCATTGAATATTGCATGGATCTTGAAAAAAATCAGGCATGTTTAGGATGTTGGTATCTTCGAATGCGTACAGTTTGGCGCGGATCCATATATAATTACGGATCTAGTGGATTTAAATATGGTTTTATAGGGGGACTGTTGGGCCATGGCGGAGGTATGTGCTCTGCTGAATGCCATTCTAGTTATTATTATTAATTATTAATTATTGTTATTTTTGGGTACAGTCAAGTGGGGTTGGTGGAGGATTAGTGCCCCTCCCTGTAAAACAATTAACTCTAAGCCTTTGGCCACCCCATTTGGGATACATGGCGTCTGGCAATGAATGAATGAATGAATGTTATTTTTGTAATTATGATAATAATAATAATAATAATAATTATTATTATTAATATTGTTGTTGTTGAAATTATTATTTTTTCTCTCTCCTTTTATTATCATTATCCCGAACTCCATCCGTAGATAAGTAAAAAAAAGTCAAGATGAAGATGACCATGGTAACAACGACGACAGTGACGACAGTAATGATGATGATTATGATCATGAGCCCTAGCCATAGATAGACGAAAAGATGCAGATGTACCGTACACGGTACTATAGTGAAGTGAAAAACATGGCAAAATACTAACCACGCGCCAAAGTTAAGACGCTCACCATCCTTGTTGTATTGACTTCCATAGCCTATAAATAAATTTTATATATATATATATATATATATATATATATATATATATATATATATATATATATATATATATATATATACTGTAGAAAGAAATACTGCTACCAGTCGTCCAGGTTAAGAGGCACACAATCCCTGTTGTATAATACAACGCACCAGGCGTTATTTTCCCCTTTGCTCGTGTTTTGCACTTACATAAAATAGTTGTTGCTCTTTTTATATTTTATTTTGAAATTATTATTTTTATTATTATTATTATTATTATTATTATTATTATTATTATTATTATTATTATTTTGTTTTTGTCATAATTTCTGAACTTAGACAGATAGTAGTGTATTATCATTGTTTCCAATTTATTCCTCGTCGTGGTTATGATATATGGATTCCATCTGATGCTGTGACTAACAAAATGCTGGCACGCGGCCAGGACGACACCGTCAATAAGAAGGCTTAAGAGTATACCTACTGACTGCATAAAGGGTCTCAGAGGCAAGTACTATGAGTTTGTAGCGAGGTCCAGCCATCTGCACAACACCACATGCAACAGTCGAATGTATGTGCGGGTCCCCAGTTGTTCTGCTGCGTGAACTGAGGCAAGGGCGAAACAGACTTGGCACATCAGTCTGACCGGCCCAAGAACGAAAGGCCAGATCTTTCATGTGCGAGCTGGCTATGCTGCCGGCACCACTGCACCACCGCCTGCTGTACACCTACTTGTTTACCGTACTTACAGGATTTTGCTCTGATCACTGGTTGTGTTGCTGCATACCGTATGTTTTTAATACAGTTTTTTCATAGTAATAGTAGTAGTAGCAGTAGTAGTAGTAGTAGTAGTAGTAGTAGTAGTAACGATAATAACAATAATAATAATAATAATAATTATTATTATTATTATTATATTATTATTATTAATATTATTATTATTATTATTATTATTATTATTATTATTGGTATTTCGTTTCGGTTGTTTTAATACTAGGGCTTATTAAATTATTTATATGTGAATAATACTTTTACTCTCTCTAGTATTTTTAAGCGTGGTGGAATGCGGGTCGTTTTGAAATGTAGGCCCCATATATGCATTTTTTGTACCGGTATAAAGGGAAAAGTTTGGATCCTGGCTGAATATTAAAAACTGGGAGGTTTGTAATTTTGGGACCAGAATAAATATTAAAAACAGTTGTGTGATTTTGGACCCGGAATGACTTACAAGCCGATTATTGTGTGTGTGTGTGTGTGTGTGTGTGTGTGTGTGTGTGTGTGTGTGTGTGTGTGTGTGTGTAGGCTGCTATTGCGATCACTAATTTCTTTACCCCCATGGTGAAAGGGAAGTGGAGGACAAGGCTGGAGAAAGGCCTGTGGAGCAGATACTGGCGTCACACACACACACACACACACACACACACACACACACACACACACACACTGAGCTGCCATTATCCAGTAACCTGCCCTTACATCATCCTTGTCTTTCACCTCCCTCTCGCCAGCGGGCTAAAGAAATTAGTGATCGTCTATCTATCTAACAATTGCCAGACGCCTTAATCACGTAATGGGTGGCCACTAAACAAATCGCCTTCATGCCGTCCTGTCCCCCGCCATTTCACTGTCCTGCCCTAGCTCACTCCTCCCCCCCCCCTTCCCTCATATAAATCTCCACTCCATCCCTCCATCTTATCCTTGGCTTCCTCATCCCTCTCCACCCCTGCACCTCGCTCACATACACTCCACTCGTTAGTCTTTCGCTTTCCGTCCTCTCCACATGGCGAAACCACCTCAATGTATGTCGGATATAAATGCTACATTTCATAACGGTTGATAGCAGACGAAAATGTGAACAATGACTCTTGAAATCCAGTGATGCGATCTTGGAAGTTAGCAGGCTTTCAAATTGCTGTGTAGGAGTTTCATAATTGTTTGGTTAGAGAGTTTATTAGCCTTCCAAACTGCGTTTATGTCTGTTATATACCGGTATATTGGAGTCGTAGCTGCGATGGCTCCATCTGAAGAGTACTGACTCATAAAGCTCCTTCCCTGAGCGTGTAATACTAACCCAGCCCATGGCGGATATTTGAAGTGGGTGGTTGTAGTATGCCTTTGTACATGCCGGCATTTGTTCTTACCATTTCGGTTCAGCCCTCGACATGTAACGACTCTAGCGCATATAAACATGGCCATTACAATGCTATTTGGAGTCAGTGAGATGTGGCAGTAGCGTATTTCCCTGGCAGTCTATATTTGCCCCTTTGTCTACTGGTCAACATCCAATTGTGGCGAAGTGGACGCTGGTTCTTTCTTATGTTTATCATATCTTTGTCAGTGACTCACACAGATTCCAGCGCTCACAAACATAGCCTTCAAAACACTTCGACTTCCATATGCACTGCTTTCACGACAGGCGGCTTCGCACCATAATTACTTCGCCAGCATGGGGTGGAGTTAATTCTGTCACACTCAGTCCTTCAGTGGACCTCTTATGGACTTAAAATGACGGGCACTGGCATTAGTATGTATATAAATAATTTTATGTCGGACAGGATGTGAAAAACAGGGAAGTTGTTGTGTAATATTAGAACCGGGACGAATGAAAACTTTAGGAGGGACTGGTGTGAGGCGTGTTGGAAGATGCCTGAATATTAAACCTGTGTGTGTGTGTGTGTGTGTGTGTGTGTGTGTGTGTGTGTGTGTGTGTGTGTGTGTGTGTGTGTGTGTGTGTGTGTGTGAATTTTCGTATGTATTTCGTTCTTTTTGTTTTGAGTGTGAAAGTGTTTTGTTTTTGTTTCTTCATCCTTTTCCTTTTCCCTCGGCTTGCCTTTGTGATTCGTTCTCTGGCTTTTCTATAAATGGTTTTCCGTTGCACCAAAAAGATTGTGTGTACCCTATAATAACTTGCCTGTCGTGTATATGTGGGGGGAGCTGAGGGGGCGGCTGGCGCGCGAGCGAGCCTGCAGTTTTTGAAGTATGGTAGTATGAATAATAAACAGAAATGTGCGCGTATGTGCAGTTGTGGGACCGGTCTAAGTATTAAAAAGCATATGTGTGTGTGTGTGTGTGTGTGTGTGTGTGTGTTAGTGTGTGTGTTTTGGGCAGCCGAAACTAAACATTCATATCGCACCAAAATTGGCACAAAAATCGCAAAAAATAACTAAAATATACTAAAGCAGCAGCCGTGTGTCTGTGTATTTCGGACTTGCGTTCGGACAACTTGGGCTCCATTCCCTAAGCTGCAAATAACACGATCAATTGGTTAGCTGCAAAAAATCCAAGTGACAACATTAGACAAGAACAGCACATAAACGGACCTTCATGGGCCCATCGATGTCGCCATGACGGCTGATAGTGACAGCGTTAGACTAGAACAGCACATAAATGGGACTCGGATTTCCTAAAATGATCGCAACGAGTGCGCGAAGCGCGAGGAAAGGAGTGAGAAGCACGAGGAAACGAGTGCGAAGCACGAGAAAGCGAGCACGAGAGCCCTCCGCAGGAGTAAGTGCGAGGGACCCAATGGGCCCCGAGCACTTGTAATTTTCTAGGAGCAGGTTAGGTTTGTAATAGCTCTTCTTGTATTTTTTCAACGCATTTCTTTACATTAATAAATTGATATGGCAAACACAGCGTGTGATGAATCGACAATAATCGTACAACTGTTTGTATTTACTTCATAACATTTATTTGCATTTTCTGTGTCTGCTCTCATGAGCATCTGTTTGCGGGTATTACCGTATGTAGTCTGTCTAGTCATTTTCCTTGCCTTTTGTTTACACCCTTGCACAACGCCATATCTCTTCTCCTTCTTCCTTCCAATAAGGATAAAGTCAGCCTTTATGGCTGTTCTCATAGCTAGAATTCCTCAGGCTATAGCCATTGATCTTAAGCGTGCCCCTTTGCGTATTTTCGATATTTAAAAGTGAGAGTTCCGTACAACAACAGCATATCCAAGTTTTCGGCTAAATAATTTATAATTCTACACTATATCCTCATATATATATATATATATATATATATATATATATATATATATATATATATATATATATATATATATATATATATATATATATAGAATATATATATACAATATATGTATATATATATATATATATATATATATATATATATATATATATATATATATATATATATATATTTACAGAGAGAGAGAGAGATGAATAGATACAGGTATAGAGCCCAGCTAGTGTTGTTTTCATATCGGCTGGTAGTATATGCATATTTCTCTCTCATACTTATGGTCTTCATCCCCAGGGTATAATCTAGGGTTAAAAGTCATTCCAAGATACTTTTATTACCATATCAGATTTTTGCAGATCTTGTCTTAGTTTGCATTCCCATTTCGGACTTTTTTCACCTTCACCAAATTCTGTTGAGTCTAAATTTTTTTTCTACACTGAATTCCATCATCCATTTTTGACTTCAAACAGCTTTGTAATATCAGCGTGAAGTATTCTGTAGGAAGCACTGACTTCATTGGTTCTCAGGATTTTGCATCGTCTACAGACATATTCTAACAAGTCTGTTTCAGTGTATTCCGGTACAGCTATCACTTATATATACCGTATTCGCTAAACAGTCAGGTGGGACTAATAATGATCACTGTGGATCACCACGTTTCACGATTTTTTCTTTACTTATAAAGCCTTCATTTAAGGAGGGTACCCGTAACTCCTGTATTTTCTCCATCCGAGCTATTCTTGGATGGGGTAGCCTATGCGATAGCATTCTTGAGGTCTGAATGAACACACACCTCAGCCATCTCTTTCCTTCACAGCTTCTGTCACTGTCGTAAAAGCTGAAATGTAAGGTGACTCATCGCTTCTAAGTTGAGTGCAAATTGTTTATTGGATAATAAATCATATTTCACGCGATGATCAACCCAGTTTTCCCTCTTATTTTTCTAAAATAACACTTCTAAGATATTGTGGCCTATATTTAAGTGGATTTTAATATTATTATTATTATTATTATTACTCTTATTACTATTATTATTATTATTATTATTATTATTTCTTCTTCTTCTTCTTCGTCTTCTCTTTATTATTATTATTATCATTATCATTAATTATTATTATTATTATTATTACTGTACTATTATTATTTTATTTTGCGGTAGTTGTACAACAGTGGCTCTTTTCCATAACCTGGATCATTCACCTGGACTTGATGAATCCATAACTACACTGTATATTAGCCACGTCGAGATAAACTACACTGTAATGATGCTGTAATAGTCAAGATTTCTTCAGAAAGTTGAGAGAGAGAGAGAGAGAGAGAGAGAGACTCAGGGCAGGTTACCGGCAACATCTGGCGCGTTAGTCCAGTGTGTGTGTGGGGAGCGGAAGGTTGTGCAGCTTCATTACACACACACACACACACACACACACACACACACACACACACACACACACACACACACACACACACACACACACACACACACACACACACACACACACACACAGAAATCGATATGGGATGGAGGGGACTACAGAGATCAGAATATAATTGTCTCTTACCCACCCCCTCATCCCGGGAGCGGTGGTCAACAGAAAACCCTCCGGCGTATGTGTCCCTACTCATTAACGAACCCCCTTCCCACGACGCACCATCCTCAGTTACATACCGTACTCCCACATCTTAGCTCTCCACCTCGTTCTCGGCCTCTATCTCTGGCAGGGTAAATTGGAGTAGCACTTGTGGGAGAGTGACTTGGAGTGGTGCAAGTGTGGATATGAGTTGTGGTGCAGAGAAGTGTTGGCGTCTCTCTCTCTCTCTCTCTCTCTCTCTCTCTAAATAAATAAATAAATAAATAAATAAATGGATAGCCTGGTGGTTTAGCTTCGTTTACCATGACAAGAAAAGGAGGAAAAGTACTGGCGTAGACTTTCGTTTGTAAGGATACCCAAATGTGTTTTAGGTAATGTTTGTCTTTTACACTTCTCACTGTATGTCTTTCTGTTAATGGGTATATTTATTGTATGTGATAATTCTGGTTAGGCATAACGTCACGACACTGGATAGAGTCCTTATTCTTGATTCTTATTCCTGATTCTTCACAGCCCATGTATTAGTTGGATTGAGGATATGGTGCTGGTGACGATGTATTAAGTAGTGATGCAAGACATCCCAAGAATGGGCAAGGAAATTGACATCATGAGTTACTGACACTGGTAATTACTAACTCCCGTAAGACGCTAGCATTGTGGTGATGAAACGTGGGTGTGGTGTCCGTAGAGTTAATCGTGTTGATCCCCTCCCCCCTCCCTTAAGGTGGCCAGGTGTGGGGTCCTTGAATATGTTTACGATCGGTTCCCTGCCGTAACGTGGAACTGGTTTTTCAGAAGGAACAAAGGACGGGAAGTTTTTAAGTCTGCCTTTCTTTGACCATGTCGAAAAATATAACGTGATGTATACTTCCTTTTTGTAACTAAAATTTGGTCCTGCAGAAAGAACAGACATAGTAAGATTGTACACTCCTGGACTTCCTGGAAATACAAATCAGAGTCACGATGGTAAATATCTTTGAGAATCCCACTCCAGAACGGAATGTGGACCAGGTTAAGCCCCTCAGCCTTTAACTCCATCCCGATTACGAATTTTATGATTTTTTCTTTTTATCTCCAGACAGTTTTACCTAACCCAGGAGAGTCTTGGAACTGGAGAAGGATAATTCAGCTCGATATCATTTGCAAGTTGAAATAAATCTCCTGAGAGTAACAGGAGTAAGATATAAAAGACCTCATCGTATTGAGGGGGTTCAGATGTACAGTAGTAAGATGTCCTCGGTTTGAGGGATGAATCGTGAAACGTGGATGCAGTATCCCTAGACTTTATTTCGTACCCCTCACGCAGGACAGCACAACAGAGGTTTTATCCTTCTCCATTGACTTGAATTAAACAGCCAGAAGGAAATTGTGTGTGTGTGTGTGTGTGTGTGTGTGTGTGTTTAAATGGTTGAGGCGAGTATTTATACATGTATGAATATGTACAGACAGACGTGGAGGGAGAGTTGGAGGGGGATGCTGCCATCAACTAGGTAGGAACCGAAACCCTCAAGGGAAAATACACACACACACACACACACACACACACACACACACACACACACACACACACACACACACACGGGGGAGGGGAGTAGGAGCCCCCGGGTGACCATTGGCTGTGACATGTGATTTATCTCGACTTGGCCAGAGTTTAGTTAATCATCTCCAACTTTGATGCGGGAGTGCGTGGGTGAGGGGGAGATACGCATTTATTGAGTCTCCTTCCTGTGGGTGTAGGTGGGTGTGTGGGTTGACTTGTGGGTGTAGGTGTAGGCGGGATGGGTGCGTTGGGTGTATGTTTTGGTGTAGGTTAAATGGGTGTGTTGAGTTTGGGTGTGAGTGTGGGTGGGGTGGGTGTGTGTGGGACGGATGGGTGTTGGTGTGGTTGTGGATCGGATGAGTATGATGGGAGTGGGGGCGGTTGTTAGCGCGATGTGGTGTGGGTGGGTATGGCTGTGGGTGTGACGTGTGTGGGTGTAGGTGGGATGGGTGTTAGTAACAGTATAAGTAGTCTGAAACCAGGGAGGTGGGTGGAGAGAGAAAGGGAGAGAGAGAGAGAGTCTAGGCAGAGTAGGTAGTACAGCTGAAGGTCTAACGGTTGGGTAGTGGGCTGGTGACCAAAAGCACGCGAAATGGGTCCCTGGCTGGAGCAGGGAACCGGTTACAATTTTAATTGATCATCCACAAGATCCACCGACATATAAAAACATCGCTGCTAATGCCATTGCATCACTTCTGAATGAATTACTTGTATCTTATAAGCATTATGGACGTTGAATGAATACAGCGGTAGGCTATAGACTGTTTTCCCAGGTTCTACATCAGCTGTTCCAGGGAGTAGACTGTGGGTTTGAATTGGGTATCGCCGTGTTCACAGGTCTTCCATTTGGCCCCACCGACACGTTATGAAAACATCCCCAGCAGCTGTGACCTGAACATGAGATTTGAACATGATATTCCTGCCGCGCCACAGTACAAATGATGGTTATGAATGCATACTCCTTCATGGGGCAAATGATGACGTGAATATCTTACTGTGGTTAACCCCAGGCAGTTGTTTTCATCTGAAGCAGATAATGCTGCCCGACAAACGGTTAAGTACCAGGGTATAGGTGTGTCATGGATTGACTGTTAGACGTCGGGAACTGCTATCTTAACCTATGTCCAGAATCCGATACATTAAAGTAAGTGGGTTGATGGGTTAATTGTGTGAATGTGAATGAAGGTGTGAGTGGGTAAATGAATGGGTGTAATTACGGGTATGGGAATGGGTATTGGAACGGTAATGTGAATGAAGGTGTGGGTGGGTACAGTGTTGAATGTATGAGTGTGGTTGTGAAAATTGGTAATGTAGGTGTGTGAGAGAATGTGGTTGTGAAGGTGTGGATGTGATGAAGGTGTGGGTATGAATGTGGTAGTGGATATGATAATGATTGTGTGGGTGTGATGGTTTGGTTGAGTGAAGTTGTGGGTCATTGTATGAGTATGTGTGAGATTGGATGTGGATAGGTTAATGGTAATGTGGGTGTGGGTGTCATGTATATGTGAGACAAGGTATGAGTATGGTTTTTGGTTTAAGTGTGCGTGTAGATACTGATGTGGATGGTGGCAGGGAGGTATACACAACACGTGAAAGGAGAGGACTGCAGTGTGTGGTGAAGGAGAAGAGGGAGGGAGTGTGGAGGACCAACCAGTCAGTTCCTGAGATTGTCTGTTTGATGTTCTCTAAACTGTTGACCTAAGGCGCTGGTCTCCCCGCTCTCACCCTCTCACCTCTCACTCCCTCTCACGTCTCACTGCAACGTATTCATTCTCTGTACTCTTATTCATTCCCCACGCATTTTGCAGTTTTACTTTTTTTCACATCTCGTTTCCTTTACCCTCTCACTGTGTCTAACTTTCACTTTCTGTCAACTCTCACTCCCTTTCTTATCTTCCTTAGGTATATTCACCCCCACTTCTCACAATAAATTTATCTTATCTTTTCACATCTTCCTTTCACCTTATGTCTTTTTAACTTTCACTTCTGACCCTATCACCTCGCTTCCTAGCACGCTTTCACACTTATTCTTATCCTCAGACTCCCTTTCACTTACTATCTCTCTGACCCTCACTCTTTAAGTCTCTCTCTCTCTCTCTCTCTCTCTCTCTCTCTCTCTCTCTCTCTCTCATTTGATATTTTTTTTTCCCAGATTAAGTTCATATAGTGTATAGTAGTCCATTCATCCATGCATATGAAATATTTGTGACAGTTTTTCTTTCCTGTTTGGTGGTCCTTTCCACTTTTTACTACCGGCGTTGGCAAGAGAGTGATGGGTAGGGTAAGACTTCTAGCTTTTTTGTCCATATCTTCATTTTATAACATTACAAACCATAGTAATAGTTCTTTCTGTAACAAGCAGCATCGAAAGGACCAATGTTTTGCCCGGTGCATTGTGCTTTCCTTTGTACCGTACTCCTTTCTACCATCACAAACACTTAGACTCTTCCCAAACTCCTTCCCATCCTCTCATCTTCTCCCCTTGTGCTCCTCCTCTCCCTCTTACTCCCTCTCTCCCTTTCACCCTCGGTCCCGCTCACCCTCTCCCATCCTCGTCACCTCTCACTTCACCTCCCACTTTTCAAGCCAAAATGAACCTCTCCAACTCTGTCCCTTCCTCTCTCTCTCTCTCTCTCTCTCTCTCTCTCTCTCTCTCTCTCTCTCTCTCTCTCTCTCTCTCTCTCTCTTTCCTTGATGGGGTAGCTTTACTCTCACTCATTCCTACTCCACTATTCTGTCCTACTCCTTATGTTTGAGAGACAGAGACAGAGACAGAGACTCAGGAAATAAGAAGGGGAGGCAAGGAAGGAACCATAGAGAGAGAGAGAGAGAGAGAGAGAGAGAGAGAGAGAGAGAGGTGGGTAGAGGGGGGGTGCGGGGGAGGGGATGTAGGGTGAGGGAGGGTCTCTTGAAGTGGACGCGTCTTTTCATAACTAATTAGCCAGAATCTCAAGCCCTGACAAGATTACTGGAGCCAGCCAGTCGCCCGTTTTCTTCGGCACGAGGGGAAGGAACGGGGGAGGAAAGGAAAGAGGAAGAAGGGTAGGAAAGAAAAGAGGAAGTGGGAAAGGAGAGAAAAGAGGAGGAAGGGAAGAAAAAAGGAGGAAGGGATGGAAGGAAAAGAGGAGGATGGGAAGAAAAAGAGGAGGAAGGAAAGGAAAGAAAACTGGAAGAGGGGATAAAGAGCGGGAAGGAAGAGAGAAGAGAACGAGAAGGAAGGGTAGGACGAGAAAGAACTGGAGAAGAGGAAAGGAGGGGGGGGGGAGAGAGAGAGAATTTGGTTGATAAAGAAAGGGAAGGAGAGGAAGAATGACTGACGGGAGAGCTAAGGGGAAGTACAAGTAAGGACTGGTGAGTACGGTAATGATGGAAGGATGGAAAAGTATGAAGGCAGGAGACGAGCAAGAGAGAAAATGAGAGGGGAAGGAAGATGCGAAGAGAAATGGAAAGAGAGCAGTGAAGAGCGATTTGAAAGGGTAGTAAATGAGAGGACGGTAAAAGAGGAAGAATGCCAGGGATAACTATGGGTAGTCTGCACGGGATGGAGAACGGATAGGAGGTGGAAACTGATAAGGAAAAGGAGAGGTAAGGTAAAGGAAGGTAGAGGAATGACACGGAAGGAAAGTAGGGAGGGAGATGGTAGGTAAGGAAAGACAGAAGATAGTGAAGAAAAGAGGAGGGAGAGGAGAATGAAAAGAAGAAGAGACAGCAAGAATGAGAGGAAGAAAGATGGTCAGAGGATAAGGATTATTTGATAGAAGGGGCAAGAAGGGAAAGGGGGAAGCAGAAAACAAGGAAGGAAAGGAAGAGAGAATGGGTGGGAGAACGAAGAATTTGGGGAAAGGAATAAGGAAGCATGAAGATCAAGATGCTGAGAGAGAGAGAGAGAGAGAGAGAGAGAGAGAGAGAGAGAGAGAGAGAGAGAGAGAGAGAGAGAGCAGTTGGGGAGGGAGGGAGGGGGATGGGAGGGCGAAAATCATAGGGTAAGGAGGAATGTTGTTGGCTTCTGGAAGGGAGATGGTACGAACGTGAGGGCAGAAATACCTTATCTCCCCAGTCCCAGAACGTCTTTTGTATTTCACTTTGGCTGTCTACAAACGATTACCTTTGACCTGGGATGGAGCTGTGGAAATGTCGGGGTTAGAGACAGCTTTAACGTCAGCATTTCAAGTGTTAGAGGTGTTTCCAAATCGTCAGGGGCCAGAAGATAGACTACAGAAGACGTCATTGTAGTGAAAAGGCCGAAGTAAGAGGGCAGTGAAGAAGGAAGGGAGAGGGGAAAGGAAAAGCAGGGAAATAAAAGGAAAAGAGTGGATCTCTCTCTCTCTCTCTCACACACACACACACACACACACACACACACACACACACACACCGCTCGCTGGTGCAGTGGTAACGTTCTCGCTTGCCAACTGGTGGACGGGAGTTCGCGCCTCGCTCAGGTTGCGAAAAGTTTCACTGACGAAGTGGGTGGTTACTGTCCCCCTTGAGCAAGGGGACGGGTGTGTGCGTGTGTGAAGGTCACAGCCTTGCCCTTAGATCGGACTATATGAGCTCTCAGCTCCCTTCCGGGAGGGTAAAAGCTGACGATCACGACCATCAAGTGATCCTGACCGACCCGGTGAATTACACACACACACACAACGTCCACGAATATTTCAGCCCAACTTAATCCAATTCCAGTATATTAATATTTATCTTTATTTTTTCTTTCGTGTACGTTTTTTTTTTCTCACGGCTGGCCAGGTTTCATTAGCTAAGTAGGAAGTTTGGAGTCTTTGATATTTAATGAATTTTTCTTTTACGTTGCTTTTTTTGTCACGTTTTTCCTTCCATTTTCTCACTTTTTTGCCTAGTCCTCTCTCTCTCTCTCTCTCTCTCTCTCTCTCTCTCTCTCTCTCTCTTTCTAACCCCTTGTCGTTCCCCCCTTCCTACTTTTCATCTCTTCCCCATTTATTATTCTCCTTTCCATCTCTGCACACAATTCTCTTCTTTTCTACTTCCTTCCTTCTCTTCTCTTCCTTGCATCTGTCTTCCTCCCCCGATTTAACCCCTCAAGTTCCTACTTCTTTTCTTTCTGCTCTTTCTCCTTTCCTGTCTTCAGTTTCCTTTGTTTTCACTCTTCTTTGTTTCTTATTACATTTTGTCCAAGCCTCATTTCCTTCCCTTTTTGCCTGTATTGTTTTCGTAATCACTCCCTCTTTTCTCCGCCTGTTTTCTTAATCTTTCTTTCTCTTTACATTCCCGTCTCAGCTGTGCTCATCTCTATCTCCATCACCGTCTCCCACCTTCGCTCTCCATCACTTCCTACTTCTGTTTCTCTTCCCTTTTTCTTCCTTCCAGTTTTGATTCCCTAACCTTCCATTCTTCCCACTTTTGGTCTTTGTATATCTCTTCGTTTTCCCCTCTCCTCTCTCCCTTCTCTCAAACTCCCTCCCATTCTTCGTGCTTCATCCCTTCCGTCTCCCGTATCTCCCTTCCCTCTCACTTCTTTCCTTACTCTCTTGTTTCGGTCTCTTTTCCTCTTTGCTCTCCCTCCCTTCTTTCCTCCCACATTCCTTCCGTCCATTATAGCTCTCTCCATCTCCCTGTTTCCCGTCTTGGAACAGCCTTTCAGAAACAGGCAGGTTAAATTAGAGATGTGGGAAGAGGAGGGCGAGACGGGAAAGTGAGAGATGATTGGAGGGAATTTTATATATATATATATATATATATATATATATATATATATATATATATATATATATATATATATATATATATATATATATATATATATATATATATATATATATATATATATATATATATATATATATATATATATATATATATATATATATATATATGAGAGAGAGAGATTTAAAGCTTACAGGGTACGGTAGGGTCACAAAAATAGAGAGAGAGAGAGAGAGAGAGGGAGGGAGAGACCCTTACAAAAACAGGTTCACGTATTAGTTGCAAAAAAGTGTTCCTACAATGGTGCTATGAAAAGCCCTTTGAGACCACTATAACCCTCCCTCCCCGCCTGTTCTTTTGATGTACTGTAGATGGGGTGTTTAGGGACCCCCCCCCTCTCTCTCTCTCTTTCTCTCTCTCTCTCATTTCTTTTACCGTCCTCCTTTCTTCCCACATATGTCTGTCTGTCTGTCTTCGACTTTCTCCATCTTCTGTAATATAACTTTTGGGGCTAAGATGCGAATGACTGTGTTTGAATGGATGAGTAAATGAGGAGTGTGTCGTCCTGTCTCGGCTACCTCCCTTTCCATGGGGGAAGCAGCCTAGGTATATAGATAGATAGATAGATGTTTATTTAACTATCCACATTATTTTTTCTGCTTGTCTACAGCTACCGTGGTCGCTCTAACTGTCCATTTATAATTGCCCTTCTCTGTGGATTTCAAGCGAAGTGAATGATCAGGTGATGTGGGATCTCGATCAGTAATGTCTTTATAATTGTGTCAGAGTAAGTGAAGAGGGCGTGCACCCCCGATGGTCTTACGTTGTTACTGCAGCCACAGGGACATCTCTACCTGAATGAAGCCTTAGCCTGTTGTCCACCAGTGTAGTATTGGTGATTAACACGATTTATTAATTGTGGTATTGAACTCTTGACCGCAACCACGTGAGAGAGAGAGAGAGAGAGAGAGAGAGAGAGAGAGAGAGAGAGAGGTCATTGACATCACCCTACCACCTAGGTACCACCCTATTGTGTTCTCCGAGTCTCACCATTGGGGACTACATCTCTCTCTCTCTATCTGTTTTCGGGGCTATTAAAGCGTCTGAAGATACAAATACAGCGTAGATGGATTGATACAGTAATATGGACGTCTATCTATCTATCTATCTATCTAAATATCTATCTAAATTCGAAAAGTGTCCTGAACTGAATAAAGTCGTCTGGGGTAGACAAGAATCACCCCTTTAATACGGTAACGTCATTTGCTTTATTCTTCCAATCTCAAGACAATTTAAATCAGTCTGTGATCATTTTTTTGAGCAGGAGAGATTAACACAGACTTCATTAACCCTTTCATTACTAAGACACACTCATAAACTGGGTCAAGTGTCTGCAATATGGATACTCGTAGATGTCACAGCATCAAAGGTGTTAACATGAAAAATATGTCATCAGGGTTAAGGGAATATCAGGGTTGATGCGATCTTTGTTTGTGCTAGTAACCTTCTTCCTCGCCTTCCTTACGTGTACCTTAGGTGGATGTTGCGTGCCACGACCCAGCTAGGCTTTACGACGTATTATGTGTGTGTGTGTGTGTGTGTGTGTGTGTGTGTGTGTGAGAGAGAGAGAGAGAGAGAGAGAGAGAGAGAGAGAGAGAGAGGGGGGAGCGGGGGAGAGTGCGTGTGTGGGGGAGGTATGCGTGTGAGGCGGATGCGTGTGTTGGGTGTGTTTTCCCGTGTTTATGAGGATGTCGAAATGGGAGAGGTGTTGTTTGTGGCTGATGATGCGAGACATTATGTTTGTGTGGGATGCGCCTATGTATACTGTATGTATGCATGTATGTGGCAGGTGTGTTACGCGTGTATGGCCGGTGTATGTTTTCGTGTTTACGTGGTTTGTTGAAACGAGAGAGGTGTTTTTTCGTGTTTTATGATGCGACATTATGCATGTGTAGGAAGTGTGGGGGATGGGGGAGGGATGTGTGCGTGTATGGCGGGTGTGTGTTGTGGTGTTTATGGGATGTGGGAACGGGAGGGATGTTTGTGGCCCATGATGCGGCACATTGTACGTAGTTATACATTGCACCACACACCGCAACGCTACACAACCTACACATGTATTTACAGCCACACCACATCATACCACACTGCAATATACAGTATTACACAGCAATACCATACACTGCACACCACTCTACTTTACGCCATTACACCACACCACACCACACCACACCACACCATACTACACCACACCATACTACACCACACCACACCACACCTCATCCCAACACTTAAGGAAAAAACACGAAACGAAAAAGAAAAGTCTGTACAAACAACACAGCGCATTTTGGCTCCCTTGGCTCTCAGTGTAATTTCTTTCACCCAGCTACAGCTCCCGTTATGAAAATTTCTCTGGTTGCCTCCATTCCCCCCCCCCTCTCTCTCCCTTTCTTTCACACACCCACCCACCTTCCCTTTCGCCACTTTCTCTTTGCTCCCTTTACCTTGCTTTCCTTTTCCCTTTCTCATAACCCTCTCCTCCTCTTCATTCTCGTTTTCCACTCCTCTACTTTCTCCTCACCTTTCTCTACCCCTTCCTCTTCTCTTTCCTCTTATTCTTTCCACGTCCTCCCACCTTCTTTTTCGTCTTCTCACCTCTTCCTCCTCACTTTTTTTTTTTTATTCATCTTATTCTCACTCTCTGCCTCATCACTCTTCTTGCCTCTCTGTCTTCTTCCTCACACATTCATCTTTCTCCTCTTCCTTTTAGTTCTCCTTCCCTGAACTTCTCTTGTCTTCCTTTAAGTCTTTTGGTCTCTCTGTACTTTAAAATACCTTCTTCTACTCATCATTCACTCTTCACCTTCTCTCCTCTCCTCCTCATCTCACCTTCCACTCTACCTCATCTCACCTTCCACTCTACTTCTTCTCACTTTCTTCTCGCCTTCCGCTCCACTCTACTCTCCTCACCTTCCAGTCTACCTCTTCTTACTTTCTTCTCGCCTTCCTCTCTACCTCATCTCACATTCCACTCCTCCTCCTCTTCCTCTCACCTTCCTCCCCTCCGCTTCCTCTCACCTTCGACTCATTCCTCCTCAGCTTCCTTGTCTTGGGCCTTCTACTCGGCTATCGTTTATTCTTCTTATCTCAGTTCTCATTATCCTCTCAACTTTCCTATTCTTCTAGTCTTCTGCTGTTTCGTTTTTCTTTTTGTTTTTCCTTCGAATGGTCTTTCCTCTCATCTACCTCTCTCCACTTCCGGTTAGTTTTCATTCCTCTTTCTCCCATGGAAATTTACTTTCTTAAGTTGTCATTTTTCTCATTTCTTTCATATTTTGTCATATTCTTGTTTGCTATTGTTTTAGTGTTCCTCTTTGATGCTCTCTCTCTCTCTCTCTCTCTCTCTCTCTCTCTCTCTCTCACACACACACACACACACACACACACACACACACACACACACACACACACACACACACACACACACACACACACACACACACACACACACACACACACATCATTCTGATAATGCCTACATTTTTTTTTTTTTTTACCCTTTTACATTAACGTTATCTTTTTGGTATATCGTTTTTAATTTTCTCTTCGTGGTTTCTCTTAATTATGCTCTTCTTATCCTGGTAAATCGCTTTTCATTGTGTCTTTTCTGTCTTGTCATTTATATTTTACCTGCATCACAATACCAGGTAAATGAGAACAGCTCGAATTAATCTTGTTGGAAAAACCCTGACAACTCTACCTCATCCCAGATTTTCCCTGCATGCCTGGTTCTTTTCCCTGATCCCCCCGACTCTTTCTTTCTTGGAGTATGTTTTGAAAAATAACTTTACAGCAATCAAGTCACTTATCCTACAGCAGCCATTCTCACAGGATATACACTCAAGCCTCAGCACCACCGTCCATCAAGTGCCACTTTCTTGCCACTCATTCTTTTGCTCACCATGCTTATTTCTTTGCCCCCTTTGAGAGCTTCATTGCGTAACACAGCTGATGTGGTCGACTAAAGAACCTGTCTAATCGACTCCCAGGTAGTCCGTTTTTCCTAGCTCTTATTTCCGGTATTTGTAAATCAACCTGTTTCCCCTTTTTGTCGTTTTCTCAAAAATTCGCGTGGCTTTTCCCTTTTTTCTTTCTCGGTCGCCACGTGCAATTCCCACTCCCTCCCCCATTTTTTTTTTCGATAGCCAGGAAGTTTTTTTTTTTTCTTTCCTCCTGTACATTTTTTTTTTTTTTTTCGACATCGACCTTTTTTTCTTCTCTCATTTCTCCGTAGGTAATTTCCTCATTCTCGATACCGGAAGTCAGTTTTTTTTCGGCGTTTTAATTCTTGTTGTAATTTGGTCTTTTTCCCCATTCTTTGTGCGTTGGTAATTCGCCCAATTTTTTCCCCACCTTTTTTCCGAATCCGCTCTTGGTATTCTCTCATTTCCTCCCTCTGTTTTCGATTTCCAGTCTGATTTTTTTCTCCCTCATTTTTGTTCACTGAAATTCTCTGTGTAGGCAGCTCTGTCCCTTTCGTTCTCTTGGTAATTTCCTTTTTATTATTCCCTTTCTTTTTTTGTTTTTCCTGTCGTTTTAGCTACTCGCACTTTTTTTAAATTTCTTCTTTTCGACATTTTTTTTTATCCTGTAGGGAAGTCGCGCCAAATTATTCATTCATTTTTTTTTTTCGTGGTAATTGGCTTGGGATAATTCTACTTTGCTCCAGGTCTTCTTTGACATGGCACTTCCCTCGTATTTCTTTTCTTAAATTCGCTGGTATTTTTCAACCTTACTCTTCCAGGGTAACGCTTTCTTTATTTTTCCTTCATTTGTCCTCCTTTTTTTTATACATCTTATTTAACCAGGCAGTATTTCTCTCTCTCTCTCTCTCTCTCTCTCTCTCTCTCTCTCTCTCTCTCTCTCTCTCATTTTCATTCAATGTCTGTCTATCTGCCAGTCTGTAATATTATCACGCCCTGTATTAATGTGTTCTGTTTCTCTCCTTCAGGTGAGTGTGCTTGGCTGTGATCTTCTATGGGGATGGTTAAGGTAAATAAGTGACGAGTAAAGAAATCTGTAAATGGTGAATGACGAAAGTATAAATTTCTCCCCCCCCCTTTTTTTTAATGTGTTGCTCCCTTCTCTCTTTTCCCCTCTTCCCCCCTCCGTGTGTGTGTGTGTGTGTGTGTGTGTGTGTGTGTGTGTGTGTGTGTGTGTGTGTGTGTGTGTATGTATTTGTAATTAGGGAGCGTATCTTTCAATAATTTTAAGATATAAAACCCAAGCAAGGACGATAAGGTTTCTGTGGTGTAAATATATGTGTAGCTTTACCGGTGTGTAGCTCTCCCATGTTTTTCCATTCTTTTATTTCCCTAGAACAAATTGCCCAGCCCGACTTTTTGCCTTTCTCCTGAGCTAAATAAAAGGCGTGCGTTTCTCTCACTCACTCTCTCTCTCTCTCTCTCTCTCTCTCTCTCTCACTTTCTTGCCGCCGCTCTGAAAAGTCGCTTCTACGAATTGCCTGCCATCTCGTTAACTGCTGGGGTAATGAAAAAGAGGGGATGGGGTTGAGAGAGAGGGGGAGGAGGGAGGCGTAGGGGGAAGGTTGAGGGAAACTGGAGGTGTGGAGAGGGAGGGAAGGAGTCGAGTTGGAGGGGGAGGGATTAAAAGTAGGAGGAGTAGAGTTTTGTAAGTGTGGTGAAGGAAAAGGGATTAAAAGGGAGGGAGAGTCGGGAGGAAAGAATTGGAAAGAGGGCAAGAACGACAGAGAGAAAGGAGGGAATTAGAAGGGATATGTGGCGAGAAAGGGCTGGAAAGGAGTGGAATGGAGAGATTAGATGAGGGAAAAGAACAGACGGAGATGGGAGTGTAAAAGAAGGAGTTTGGAGGCGAAGGTGTGGAGAAGGAGGGAGAAAGGAGGTTGAGAAGAGAAGGAGAAAGAGTGAAAGGCAGGGTTAAGAGGGGAGGAGTAAATGGCTGGAGAGAGAGAGGGGGGGGTTCAGAGGGGTAAGGTTGAAAGAGAGGTAGAAGTGGTTTGAAGTGTGTTGTAGGAGGAATGAGAGAAAGAAGTGGAGGTTAGGAGAAAAGAGGGGATACTGAGTGGGCGGGGGTCGGAAAAAGATTTGGGAGGGAGGGATGGAGGGACGTTGGGCATGAAAACTGGGAGGGACGGAGTTGGGGATGTAGGAGGAGGAGATGAGAGGGAGGCATAGTTGCAGGATGAAAGAGGAGTTAGAGGGAGGTAGGATTGGGAGGAAAGTTGGGAGAAAGGAAGGAAGAGGGGAAGTAGAGAGAAGGAAGAAAGGATGAAGCTGAGAGAGGCAGGAAGAAGAGGTTGCAGGGGAAAGGGAAGAGGAGTTGAGGTGGGGCCGAACTGCAGGGGGAGAGAGAGGGGGGGAGGTAGAATCCAAACGATATGAGAGAGAGAGAGGGGGGGGAGGTAGAATCCAAACGATGTGAGAAAGAGGGGGGGGGGGACTGGGAAAAAAAGGTGAGTGGGCGTGAGAGCTTGAGTGGTAGGCAGTGCAATGGTAACAAGAGAATATGCAAGAGAAAGAGCAAAGAAGAGGATGATGCAACTTGGACTTTTGAAGAGAGTGAGTGAGAGAGAGAGGGGGGGGAGGGTAGAGAGTCTGAGAAAAAAGGTGAGTGGGCGTTAGAGCATGAGTGGTAGGCGGTGGAATGGTAACAAGAGAATTTGCAAGAGAAAGAGCAAAGAAGAGGATGATGCAACTTGGACTTTTGAAGAGAGAGAGAGAGAGAGAGAGAGAGAGAGAGAGAGAGAGAGAGAGAGAGAGAGAGAGAGGTGGGGACAGTGTAAAGAGGAAGGGGAAATGGCAGTAGAAGAGAAGAGAATAGGAGAGGCGGGAAGAAAAGAGGAAGAGAAGAGGAAAGGGGAGGAGAGGAATGAGGAGGAGAAAAGGAAAAGGGAGGAGAATATAGAAGAGGAAAGTGAAGAAGAAAAAAAAGAAAAGTACCGTTAGTGGGAGGAGAGAAAAGTGTATCGAAGTGAAAATTTTACAGGTAAAGGGATGGGGAGAAGATTGAAATTGTGAGAGGAGTCAAAATGGGGAGAGGACAATGAAGGAGAGAGAGAGAGAGAGAGAGAGAGAGAGAGAGAGAGAGAGAGAGAGAGAGAGAGAGAGAGAATCACTGCCATAATGGTGATAATGGCAGTCAACACGAAAACCCTCTCACTCTCCTCTCCCTTTACTCTCACCCCCTTTGTTCTCCCATGCTCTCTCTCTCTCTCTCTCTCTCTCTCTCTCTCTCTCTCTCTCTCTCTCTCTCACACACACACACACACACACACACACACACACACACACACACACACACACACACACACACACACACACACACACACACACACACACACACACACACACACACACACATTTCCTCCTTTGCTATCGTTCCTTACCCAGTCTTATTAAAAATTCTTTCCCTTACTCCCCATTTTCCCCATGTTTCCATATCTCCATTTATTTCTAGTTCTTCTTTACTGTCTTGTTCACCAACTTACTGTACTTTACTCTCCCTAACTTTAAGTCATTCCTCTGTATCTGGTTTCCTTCATTTATTCCTTTTCCTGCCGTGTTATTTTTCTCTTCCCTACTGTATTTTTCCTCTCAGTCCATTTTCTTCATATACTTCCCTTTGCCTCCTTACTTTTTTCTTGTGTTCCTTTGCCTTCCCTTTCCTGTTCCCTAATTCAGTCTTTATTTTTTCTTTCCCGTGATCCCTCTTAGTCCTTCCATCGCCATTGCTCTCTCACTCATTCAGCTTTTCATCCCTCTTATTCCCGCTCCCTGATCCTTGCCCCTTTCTTCATCTTTTTATTCTCTCTCTCTCTCTCTTTCTCTCTCTCTCTCTCTCTCTCTCTCTCTCTCTCTCTCTCTCTCTCACTGTTATATCCCCTCAGTGTCCCTAACCCAGCCATTCTCCCTGCCGCTCCCACTTCCTCCCATTTCCCCCGACTCACCCTCGCTCCCTAACTCAATGGTCAGACAGGGGAGAGAGAGAGAGAGAGAGAGAGAGATCTTTGTTGGTAGGTAGAGAGAAAAATGAAGGAAAAGTATGTAGATAGAGGGAAACAGACGGAGTAGAGAGATGGGGAGGGAGGGAGAGATAGGAAGGAAGAGGAAATGAAGGAAAGGTGGCTGTGAGAGGAAGAGAGGATGGATGAGAAGGGGAGAAAAAGAGAAATGCATTAGATATGAAGAGGAAGTAAAAAATAGGGAGGTAAGAAGAGGAAGGGAGGGAGATGTATACAGGACAGGCGAGGAAGGAACAGGAAGGTCTCTTGGTAGGTAAGCAGAGGGAAAACTGAAGGAAAGGTAGGGAGATACAGGGAAGTAGAAAGAATTTGAGAGATGGAGAAGGAGGGAGGGATATGTAGGGAAGGGAGGAAGTGAAGGAAAGGTAGGTAGTAAGAGGGAGAAGGGGAGGATGAGGGAGAGATATGGTAAGGAAAGCTTAGGTAGGTAGCTAAAGAGAGGGAGGAGAAGGGGAAAGACATGGGACGAAGGGAGATGTAGGTAGGTAGAGAGCAAGGAAGAGGTAAATATATAGGGAAAGGGAGAAAGGCAAAGAGAAAGGGAGGAGGAGAGGCAGAGAAAGGAGAGAGGAAAGAAGGGAGTGGGAGCAAGGGAAAAAGGAAGTGGGATGGGAGGGGAGGGATAGGCAGAATAAATGGTAGTGGGAGGAAGTGAGGAAGAGGTTACCGTACGTAGGGAGGGGAAGAGAAGGAAGAAAGGAAAGAAGAAGAAGAGAGAGCGGCAGAATGAAAGGAGGGAGGGAGTGGGGGAGAAAGCGAATGAACGGGGAGGGAATAAGGAAGAAATAAGCTGGGAGAGACGGAGGGAGAAAGAAAAGGATCGAGAGCGGAAGAGTGAGATAATGAAGAAAAGTATAAGCCGTTAGGTAGGAAGGGGGAGGGAAAAAGGAAGAGACAGCAACAGGAAGGGTTTGAAGGGAAGGGGGTAGAAGGGAAAAAAAAAAAGGGAGGAAGTAAAGAAGACGAGGGAGGGAGATCTGTTTGTAGGTAGGATTGTACGTACGAGAGAGAGAGAGAGAGAGGGGGGCGAAAGAAGATTGGAAGCCAGAAACAACGAGAACATGAAACGTGAAAGAAAACAAGAGATTATGAAGCAGAGAAGTAGTGTGTGTGTGTGTGTGTGTGTGTGTGTGTGTGTGTGTGTGTGTGTGTGAGAGAGAGAGAGAGAGAGAGAGAGAGAGAGAGAGAGAGCAGAAGGATCCGGAGAAAGTTCAGATAGAGATAAAAAAAGAAAAAAAGAATTGATGAGGAAAGTTGAGACTTGGGAACAGAGCGGAGAGGGAGAAAGTAGGGAGAGAAAGAAAGAAAGTGTGGGAGAAACGGTGACCAAAGGACATTGCAAGTGTGAGGAGAGAGAGAGAGAGAGAGAGAGAGAGAGAGAGAGAGAGAGAGAGAGAGAGAAGGGAGGATAACAAAATGAAACGCGGAAGAGGAAAACGAGCAGAAAGTAGACACACAGCGGAAGGGAAGAGACGGGATGGAGGTGAAAAGGAAAGAGGAAGAAAGAACGGCGTGAATTAGGAAAGATACCATAAAGGAGGATGGAGAGAACGGGGACAGGTAACACTGGAAAAGAGAGATGAGAGGAAATGAGTAGAAACGATGGTCGTAGAGAAAGGAAAGAGAATGAGAAGAGAACAGCAAGACAGTCGTAGGGAGGAGAGTAAATGAGGAATTAAGGGAGATGGGAGAGAGGAAAAGGAGGGAAGAAAATAGGCATAGCAATGTAAAAAGATAAAATAACGGAGTAGGAGATAAAAGAAAGGGGAAAGTAGGAAGAAGATAAGGAGTGATACGAGATTAGATGATGGAGAAGTGAAAGGCGTAGGAGAGGAAAGGCGGAACGAAGAGATAGGAGGAGGAAAAAAACAAGAAGCGGTGCCAAGCCACAGCAAACCCATCCCCGGCAGTCATTTTAGTGCTGACGTATAAACACAACAGGATATCTAGTCAAAGATGTCACATTTCAAATTTGGAGAAAATCTGAAGAAAATTAACGATTTTATGCCCATTTGAAATTTTTGACCCGACCCACCAGACATTGACCCCCCCTGCCGCTAACGGGAAGGGGGGGGTGACCCCCCCCTGATGTATTGAGACATGTTATATGATGCAGATTTGAAAGATGCACCACAAGGTTTTGGTTTCAGGTCGATATGACGAATGTGAAAAAAACGATTTTTTTTTTTTTTTTTTTTTTTTTTTTTAAATTTTTGGGCCTATGACCTGGGCCTCGGCCCAATTTGGCCCAAAGTTTAATCAGGTGATTAGAAGGTCATAGCCCATCATCCCTTTAATTTTAGTTAAAATCGCCCCAGTATTTCTCCCAAAAAGTTGTTAACAGACAGACAGACACAGTCAAACAGACAGACAAACCGAGTGAAAACAGTACGCGTCCCCGAGCCCCTCCTGGGCAGGGACGGGTAATAAGGCACAGAAGAAAGAGGGAGAGGAGGATTAAAGGCAGGAAATAAGCTAGGTATGGACAACTAGAAGAGGAGAAACAGGGAAGGGAAGAAAATGAACATAAGACGTAAAAAGGGAAAAAGGATAATAGGAGAGGCATACAAGAGTGATAGAAGAGAAGGAGAGGGAGACGATGCAAGAAAAGAAGGAAGGAAAATGTAACTGTAATAACGTGAGAGAAAGCGAGAATGGAAGAGTGGAGAGAAGTACGGAGGACAAACATGAATTGTAGGAAAATTAAAGTGAACTACCGGTAGATGAATTAAAGGGGAAAGATGCAGTGTATGAGTCGAAGAGGAGAAAAGAGTATAGAGGAGACGAAGAAAAGGCACGAAAGAGAAAAAAAATGATATGAGAGGGGTAGAGGAGGGAGAATAAAAATGATATGTACTGTATGAGAGTGAAAGAGAAAGGAGGGATGGAGAGAAAAGAAAAAGAGGAAGGTAAATAGTGAGGCTTAGAAGAGTGAAAGTGGACAAGGGAGGTATGAAGGAGGGAAGAGAACAAGAGGAAGAATAAAATGTGAAAAAACATAGGGGAGAGCTGGAGCTTTTAAATTTAGAAATAAGAGAATGATGAAGGATGAAAGTCAGGCATATGAGAGTAGAAGGAGAGGTGGAGGAGAGGAAGAGAATGTAAACAAGAAAAGGAAATGAAAGGGGAGAAGTGAGAGGAGAGAGGAAAAAGGAAGGATAGAGGAGATGAAAAAACGAGAAGAGGAATAGGCGGAGAGGGAAAGAAATACGTGTTGGTGACGAGAAGGGTTAGAAGGCAAGAGGGAAGCGAAGAGGAAACAGGCGTAGGAAAGAATAAAAGTGAGGAATTGGAGGTACGGTACTATGTTAATAAGATGCTTAGGATTGTGAAGAGATAAAAATAGAATAGAAACGCTGATAATTAAATACAGAAAAGGGTAAAGAAGGAAAATGGAGCGAGAAAAAAGAGATAGGTTAATGAGTCACAGGACAGTGATAATAGGAGAAAGGAGAGGTGGAGTTGAAACAAGGAAGAGTAAAGCAAGGAATAGAGAAAGGGAACAGGTGGACAAAAAAATATATAGGCTGATAGGGTCCGTCTTGGCGGAGTGAAAAGAGGATAAAAGAGAGAAAAGAAAGTATAATGAAAAAGAAGACAGAGATAATTAAATACAGTAGGACACTAGAAAGCATTCAAAGAGTGCATATCTCCGCCAATGCCACTGCCATTAAAAATGATCCGGATCTGGATTCGTGGAGATACTGTGTGAAATACATTGGGTCCAGATCCGCCTCCAAATTTAATCAATTGTTCCTCGACCCATGGCGCACCTTCCACCAAATTTCGTTGAAATTCATAGAGAATTTTTGAAGATATCGTCTGGAGAAACAGACAGACAAACTTTTGTGAATGCATAACGGAGTTCGCAAAAAATTCAGGCGTAGGAGAGAGAGAGAGAGAGAGAGAGAGAGATAGAGATGGAAGGGGGGAAAAAAAGGAAAGAAAGAGAAGATGGGAAAAGGGATATAGGCCAATTAGATTCAGGCGTAGGATAAAGCGTGTGGTATGTAAATGGGAAACGATGAAAAGAGTAAATAAAGGGTCAGTATAGCAAGATGTGTAGGAAGTTGTGGGAATTCTGGGTTGATCCAATATAGGATCGAGGGAGGAGTGGACTCTGAGTCAGTTACCAGGGTAAGTGGTCAGGGGTTGATGGTAGGTGGGGCAGGCTAAGTGGTCAGAGGGATTGGTGGTGGGGCAGGCTGTGGTCTGGGGAGTTGGTGGTAGTTGCGGCCGGTTAAGTGGTCAGGGAGATTGGTGGTAAGTGGACTTTGTGCGTGGGTGGTGGCTAGTGAGATGCACAGTAGGTTTAGCTGAAGTCACAAGCCCATGGTCCATTGGCGTGTGTTGTTTGTGTGTAGGATGTGACAACAGCAGTAAAAATATGTAGGCCAACTTGTATCTAGGTGAATAGTTCGAAACAGACACTTTGTGGTCGAACTCTGCTACTTCCCGACGTGTCTGCTGTGCAAAAGCTGATATTTCAAGCCTCTGTAACTCGAACTTCTGAGCTTAACTGTAGGCCTACTCATTGTTGGGTGGGAGTGGTTAGGTGGGGTGTGGGTAAGTATTGTTGGGTGGGAGTGGTCAGGTGGGATGTGGGTAAGTATTGTTGGGTGGGAGTGGTTAGGTGGGGTGTGGGTAAGTATTGTTGGGTGGGAGTGGTTAGGTGGGGTGTGGGTAAGTATTGTTGGGTGGGAGTGGTGTTGGGTGGGAGTGGTGTTGGGTGGGAGTGGTTAGGTGGGGTGTGGGTAAGTATTGTTGGGTGGGAGTGGTGTTGGGTGGGAGTGGTTAGGTGGGGTGTGGGTAAGTATTGTTGGGTGGGGGTGGTTAGGTGGGGTGGGGGTAAGTATTGTTGGGTGGGAGTGGTTAGGTGGGGTGTGGGTAAGTATTGTTGGGTGGGAGTGGTTAGGTGGGGTGGGGGTAAGTATTGTTGGGTGGGAGTGGTTAGGTGGGGTGTGCGTAAGTATTGTTGGGTGGGAGTGGTTAGGTGGGGTGTGGGTAAGTATTGTTGGGTGGGAGTGGTTAGGTGGGGTGTGGGTAAGTATTTTTGGGTGGGAGTGGTTAGGTGGGGTGTGGGTAAGTATTGTTGGGTGGGAGTGGTTAGGTGGGGTGTGGGTAAGTATTGTTGGGTGGGAGTGGTTAGGTGGGGTGTGGGTAAGTATTGTTGGGTGGGAGTGGTTAGGTGGGGTGTGGGTAAGTATTGTTGGGTGGGAGTGGTTAGGTGGGGTGTGGGTAAGTATTGTTGGGTGGGAGTGGTTAGGTGGGGTGTGGGTACGGTAAGTATTGTTGGGTGGGAGTGGTTAGGTGGGGTGTGGGTAAGTATTGTTGGCTGTGAGTGGTTAGGTGGGGTGTGGGTAAGTATTGTCGGGTGGGAGTGGTTTGGTGGGGTGTGGATACGTATTGTTGGGTGGGAGTGGTTTAGTGTGAGTAGTGGCTTGATGGGTTTTTGGACCAGGTGTAGCGGTTAGACAGGAATGGTTATGTTTGCTTAGGTAAGCAAGGGATATGTAGGAAGTTTTTAGGTGGAAAATTGTTTAAGTGGTTGGTTTGCAACTTGTATTAAGTTAAAGGGATTGCTTATTTGGAAGGAGGTGAGGTGATTGGTTGCAGACAAGTTTGGTAGTTCGTTTGCATCAGGTGTGAGACTGATTCGATAGATAAGAACTTTTGTCTTTTCTCGTCACTCTCGTTGTACTCAGTTCTTCCCCAAGTATTCATCTTTTCCACCTCATTCCTCCTCTCTGACCCTTTCTCTTCTTTTCTTCCTCCTTTTCTCTTATCTTGCTCTTTTGTACGTACCCACCTCCCTCTCCTACCTCCACCCCCCTTTATTTCTATTTTGATTTTTTTTTTCTCTGTCATACCTCTCCTCTGCTGTCTTCGCTTCCCTTCCTGTGTCTCACTGCTGTACGTTTCATCTCTTTTCCTTCATCAGGCCTGTTGCTGTTTTTACTTGCCCATTTCTCACGGTTTCGACAGATCACTTTTCGTACACTTCCCTTCTCCTCTGTTCTTGTCTTTTTCAATCAGCCTTCCTCCCGTTTGGCATACCATCGCCTCAGTCTCCCTTCCCACTCTTATCAGGTTCCTCACCCATTCTCTCTCTTTCTCTCTCTCTCTCTCTCTCTCTCTCTCTCCATACTACTCATGAAATTCAGTTCATATCCCACACTCGTATAATTGTTTTCCTCGCCTGCTCTTCACATCAAACGTTCTCTGTCGCTGCGTCGGACTCCAGGGAAAATAAAAAAAAACTGTCTGGAGTGAATTGATGGGCCCGGCGTGAAGTCGGATAAGATTGGGTGGACGGGATCTACAGCGGGCTTGAAAATGGAATAGGGATTTTAAATGGTGAAACGGGTGGTTGGCTGGGTCTGGTGGTGGTGTGTCTGTCTGCCTGCTTTTCTGCCTCTCTGTCTGCTTGCCTGCCTGTATGCCCCTCTGCCTGTCTGTCTGTCTTATTGTATTTGTTTGAACAGTATGTGCGTTTGTGTTAATCAGTTGGTCGGTCAGTCTGTCCGTGTGTGTGTGTGTGTGTGTGTGTGTGTGTGTGTGTGTGTGTGTGTGTGTGTGTGTGTGTGTGTGTGTGTGTGTGTGTGTGTGTGTGTCGAAGTTTTGTGGTGAATATTGATGAGAGTTGAGAAGTAATTGTGGTAGAAGACATTTTTACGAGAGATTTATGTGGAATTTTGATGAGTAGGTAATTTTTTATGTAAATGAACTGAGAATTACTAAACTTTTACCGAATTTTGATGAGCATTGCTGTCTACCTTACCGTGTTAGGTCATAATGGAATTTGAGTGTCATTATTGAAATTTTAATGGCATATCTTGATTACTGTTGCAGGATATAGCGTCGAGTTATTATCATTGTTGTTGTTGTTAATAGAAGTAGTATTAATAGTACTACAAAGGCATGATGATTATGATGAATTGTTTTTATCATATTTTTGCTGTACTCCGTTTTGAAGGAAGTGAGATGGCTACAAGTGTCGGGAATGGCCGTACTGTGTGGTTGGCGTGTTAGTGAGGGTTGATTACCACTGTGATGGGAGTGATGGGCTCCTGTCTGTGCTGGTTATCATCACAACGACGTGTTGGTGGTGGTAGTAGTAGTAGTAGTAGTAGTAGTAGTAGTAGTAGTGGTGGTGGCCATGGTGTGGTGGTGGTGGCGGTGGGGGAAAGGAAGGCACACACACACACACACACACACACACACACACACACACACACACACACACACACACACACACACACACACACACACACACACACACACACAAAGAGAGAGAGAGAGAGAGAGAGAGAGAGAGAGAGAGAGGTGGAGAGAGAAGCAAGAGAGAAAAGGAGATATTAAGGGAGAGGGATCAAGAGGGAAAGCATCAGTGAGAGATAGCGAGAGGGGGGACGGCGGGAGGGGAAGGGAGGGGGGGAGAGAAACAGAGGAGGAAGAGGAGGAGCAAGAGGAAGAGAAAGAAGGAAATGGAATGAATGGGAGGGAGAAGTGGATCAACAGATGAACGAGGAGGAGGAGGAGGAGGTAGGGAAAAGCGGAAGAAAAAAAAAAAAGTAGGAAAGAAGAGGACAATGGAAGAATAGGAAGCAATGGATAAAGACGTAGAATAAGTTACTGTAGAGGTACGGAGAAAGGACAGACGGTGAAAATAGAGTTAAACAAGGAAGAACCTGTGTGTGTGTGTGTGTGTGTGTGTGTGTGTGTGTGTGTGTGAGAGAGAGAGAGAGAGAGAGAGAGAGAGAGAGAGAGAGAGAGAAGCTGAGGGATCTCCGGAGCTTGCATGGAATATTAAATAGCTATATATAAACCTAGACCCCAACCCACTCAGCCTCTCGCCACGCCCTCCTGACTCACCCCACCCTCTGCCCAGCCTCACCCCACCCTCCACCCTGCCTTATCCAACTCCCACCCAGTTTCACCCAACACCCCACCCGCGTCACCTCACACCCCGCCCTACTTCACCCCACCCTGCTTCCCCCCACACCCCACCCTGCTTCCCCCCACACCCCACCCTGCTTCACCCCACACCCCACCCTGCTTCACCCCACATCCCACCCTGCTTCACTCCACACCCCACCCTGCTTCATCCCACACCTCACCCTGCTTCACCCCACACTCCATCCTGCTTCACTCCGCACCCCACCCTGCTTCACTCCGCACCCCACCCTACTTCACCCCACACCCCACCCTGCTTCACCCCACACCCCACCCTGCTTCACCCCACACCCCACCCTGCTTCACCCCACACCCCACCCTACTTCACCCTGTTTCACCCCACACCCCACCCTACTTCACCCTGTTTCACCCCACACCCCACCCTGTTTCACCCCACACCCCACCCTGCCTCACCCCACCTCCACACCAATCCTGTTCTTACATCGTGCCTTCATCCTTTATCCCATAACCACTATTTTTCATCTCATCTCGTCCCGTCTTTTGTGAACTCTGTCATCTCGCCTCAGACCCCTTCCTCGCCCCTCACTTCTCCTTCTCCCCATCACGCCTCAGTCCTCTTCCTTTCTCCTCACTTCTCGTCCTCCCCTTACTCCTTTTCCTCTCCTTTTATTCTTCTCCCTCCACTCTCTTCTTACTTTCCCCTCACTCCTCTTCCTCTCCCATCATTCCCGTTTTTTTTTTTTTTTTTTTTTTTTTGTCTCACTCCTTCCCCCACTCCTTTGGCCCTTCCTCACTTCTCTTTTTTTGTCCTCTCACTCCTTGTTTTCCCCCCTCACTTCACTTTTTCTCCCGTCACTCCTCTTCACCCATCACTCACTATCTTTTGTCTCCCTCCATGTTCCATTCCCTCACTCGTCATCCTTTTGCTTCCCTGCTCTCCTCCTGTTCATATCATATCTACTGTTCATGTCACGTCCCTTAACTTAATCTCAGCTCACTCTATATCTCTCCCACTCATATTCTTTCCCCATCCTTTCCCCTTACCTCTACCTCACCGCCCCCTCCCACCCTACCTCATTCTTCTCTCCCCCATCGTATCTTAACACCCTCCTTCACTACTTCCCCTACCCTGCCAGGCCATTGCCCCTACCCTGACTCGCCACACCTCCACCGTGCTCGGCCATTCCCCCTATCCTGACTCGCCACACCCCCACCCTGCCTCACCACCCTGCCTGGCCATTTCCCAGCGACCACCGCCCTGTTCCCACTCTGTCACTACCCAGGTCTGTACCCTCTTCCATTCCCACCCACCCCACGCCTCTTCTGCCCCACCTAGCCTTACCCTACCCTCCACCCACCTTCACCCTTCCCCACCATTCCTTTACTCTGCCCCGACTTGTTTCACCCCACCTTGCCTCACCACTGCCATACATCCTGCCTCGCCTTGCTTCACCCCGCCCTGTTTTACCACTTCCTCGCACTTTTTTATACTGTACCACGGCTTGCTCTGCTTCATCTCACCCTGCCTTAACCCACCATACGTCAACCCACCCTTCACCCAACTTCACCCCAAACATACCTCATCCTTTGGTCCACCGTACATCACTCCACCCTACACCCTGACACCCAACCCCGCCCTTCACCTTGTCTCATTCCATCCTTCTCACCCACTCCCCGCCTTGTCACATCTTATCATCCATCCTGCCATGCCACAGCCCCCCATGCCTCACCCCACAACCCACCCTGCCTCACCTCACAGTCCACCTGCCACACCTCACAGTTCACCCTGCCTCACCTCACAGTCCACCCTTGTTCGTCCCACATCTCACCTCTCCTAACCCCAGCCACGACTCTGTTCATCCCGCCCTCAGCCCTACCTTACCCCACCCAGCCTCACCCAGCATTCCTCCAGCCTCACTCCACGGCTAAATTTGTTACTGTTATCGAAGCGAAGGGTACGAGGGGATCTGGTACAAGGCTTAACCTATCAGTACGATGGCCTTTTTCATTTTTTTTCCTCAGACTACGATCTCCATACGATTGCATTCAGCTTTACGTCGGTTTTTTCGAACTGGAGGGGTTATATGTAGCGATCACCAGTTATATGTAGCGATCACCAGTTATGTGTAGCGATCACCAGTTATATGTAGCGATCACCAGTTATATGTAGCGATCACCAGTTATATGTAGCGATCACCAGTTATATGTAGCGATCACCAGTTATATGTAGCGATCACCAGTTATGTGTAGCGATCACCAGTTATGTGTAGCGATCACCAGTTATATGTAGCGATCACCAGTTATATGTAGCGATCACCAGTTATATGTAGCGATCACCAGTTATGTGTAGCGTTCACCAGTTATATGTAGCAATCACCAGTTATGTGTAGCGTTCACCAGTTATATGTAGCGATCACCAGTTATGTGTAGCGATCACCAGTTATATGTAGCGATCACCAGTTATGTGTAGCGTCACCAGTTATATGTAGCGATCACTAGTTATGTGTAGCGTCACCAGTTATATGTAGCGATCACCAGTTATATGTAGCGATCACCAGTTATACTTAGCGTCACCAGTTCAGTGATTACTAGCGGGCTCTGCTAAGCTGAATAATGGCGTCTGATAGTAAGAAGAAAGAAGTAAAAATGACCTCGGGCTGAAGGAATCAAAAGGACCTTGTAATATGGCAGTTGAGCTTTATTTTACCATAGGTCACTCAGCGGGTACTGTAGGTAATGGCTTGTTATAAGAGGCAGATGTTTCCAGATTGTTGAATATTCTTAAGCAAATGGAACGAATGTTGTGTGACAGTTTTTCGGTTGCTTGGTACTCGATGTTTAAAAATCGGTTAGGTAAATGTTGTCTTACGATTCACAGCAAGAAACCCGGCACACAGCTGAATTATACAGAAATCCAACTTGCTTTGTCATTCTTCCCTCACAGATCACGGTGGGGGAGGGGGAACTACAGATTGATATGAATTTGGAAGTAAATATTTGTTTTGATTTAAGACTATTAACGTAGAATATGATTCCATGACAGTTTTTTGATACTGCATGGTAATTCTTATCGCATTTTCCTGCCTGTAGATTCTCGTATGTTTTGTTTTCTTTATAAGCAAAAAGGAAAAAAAAATATCGTGCAGTCGTCCCTAATGCAGTGAGCTCGGAATGTCTAGGATATCTGCTGCTGTCTGTTGTCCTTTGTGTTCCTTTCTGGTCTCACCTTATCTTCACCTTCCTCCCCTCCCTCACCCCTCTTCCACCCCGCACTCTTCCTCCGACCCTCACCCAACTTACACCCCATCTCACCACCTTACATCACACCACGCCTACGCCTACCCCTCCTCACTCACTTCCACCCCTCCTTTTCCCTACATTCTTTGTCGTACTCACTCTCATAATATATACCGGTATATGTATTCCTCTCTCTCTCTCTCTCTCTCTCTCTCTCTCTCATTATTATATACATTGGCCCAATTTGCCATCCTCCCTACCAAAATGTTTTATCCCTGTCTTTTCAGGTGAGTGTGTGTGGCTGATATTTTTTCGAGGAGGTGAAGTAATAGTAAGTAAATGGGAGTTAATTGAAGAAAAATATACAGTATAGGTAAGTGTTAAGGATAGAACCCCTTCTGTTCATTCACGGCTTTCCACTTCGGTCTACGCCATAGCTTTCTTTCACTCATTTCCACTTACTTTCATATCCTCTTCCATACCATCTTACCCCCTTTTTTTTCACTCACTTTCCAATCATTGTATCCTCTTACACTCCAGCCACTCTTCCTCTTAACTGTGGTTTTGTTCTGTTACACGACTAGGCCTACTTATCCTCATTCATCTTTCATGGCAGTGTCCCGCTAACCTTTATTCTTTTTCCATTCCTTTCTCCAGTTATTATTTCCTCTTATTCAGTCCATTTTCCTTCTTGCTCTGCTCCCAGTCCCACCGTCTTCCACCGCAGCGATATTGCTGCCTTTACCGTCCTCCATTCCACTTTGTGCCACCAACTTATATACATGCTTTTTCAATCCAGTAGATGACATAATGATTTTACTTCTTGCTACAGCAGTGCGGTTTTATTTAGCTTAGGAGAGTTCCAACTAGA
>NC_136978.1:19980616-20053116 GCF_032717465.1 Coenobita brevimanus
AGATGAGGTGGGAAGGGGAGGCGAATAAGGGAGAGAAGTTACAAGAATAAAGTCAGAACACCAGACACAAACTATATGCACGGTATGTAAATGATATTAAATGGCATAGCTACATAAATAATAAAATGCCATATGGCAGAGAGGAGGGTGGGGAAGAAGAGAGGAGGGAGGAAAAGAATAGAGGAGGGAGGAAAAGAATAGAGGAGGGAGGAAAAGAGAAGAGGGAGGAAAAGAATAGAGGTGGGAGGAAAAGAGAAAAGGGAGGAAAAGAATAGAGGAGGGAGGAAAAGAAGAGAGGGAGGAGGTAAGAGAAGAGAGGAGAGAGGGAAGAGAAGAGAGAAGGAGAGTCGGAATAGGGTGGAGAAAGTTGGAAGAGGGTGGAGGAAAAGGAGAGAGGAGCAGTGGGAAAGAGCAAAAGACAGAAGAAATGATAATGGAAATAAGAAGGGAGAGAAGGGATGGAAAAGAGAAAGAGAAAAGACGAGAATAAGAAAAGAATGATGGTGGGAAAAGAGGAAAGAGGGGAGAGAAGGAAGACAGGAAAGAGAATGATGATTAGAAGGATTAGATAGGTAAAAAAAATATGAAGAAATTATATGAGAAAAAAAAAACAATTAGGAAGAAGATGAGGGATGGAGGAAAAGCAAAAGAGAGAGAGAGAGAAGTATGAGATAAGGGAATAAGATGGAGGAGAGGAGGTGAGAAAGTGAGAGGGAGATAGAAAGGAAGAGGAGGAGGAGAGGTCGGTGTGAAGAAGGAAAAGGCGGGTGGAGAAGAGAGGTAAAAACAGTAAGCGACAGAGAAAACGAAGAATTAAACAAAAGGGGAAAAATGAGGTAAATTAGTGGTGACGGTGTGATGGAGAATATCGACACAGGGAAGAGATGCAGAAGCACAGGAGAGAGAGAGTGAGAGAGAGAGAGAGAGAGAGAGAGAGAGAGAGAGAGAGAGAGAGAGATGAAGACAGTCAGAGGAAATACTACAACTAACAAGGGAATAAGATACATGAAAAGAGAGGTAGCGCAATGAATGTACGAAGGAAGGAAGCAGAAACGGAGGTAACAAAGAATAAGGGAAAAAGAAGAGGGAGAAGGGGAGACACGCAGGGAGAGGGAAACAGGGTAGATGGAGGGAATTAATAAAGAGGGTGTAAGAAACGTAAGAGGAAGGGATGGAAAAGAAAGGAAGGGAAGGAGATATACAAGAAGGAAGAGGGAATAATTAAAGAAGACAAAAGAAACTCGAGGGTAGCGGAGAAGAAGAGAACGAAAATGATACGAGGGTTGAAAGGGGAAGTGAGAATGAAGAATTTAGACATGCAGGAGGTTGAAAGGGAGGAAGAGAAGAGGGAAGAGAAGGAGAGGAAAAAGAAAGAATATACGAAGAAGACAAAGAGAAAAGTGAAAGAAGGAAAAAGGAAGAGGAGTTGGAACAGGAGTGTCAGAGATGGTGGGAAGAAATTGAAAGGTAAAGAGGGAAAAATACAGAAGTCATCCAATATATATATTACCACTATGCCGGGAATCGAACCCGGGACTCTCAGGTGAGAGCCAGGCAGCATACCACTACACCACGACCAGGTAAAAGTTAACTCACATTGTCACAATCTTCACCCTCTTCATGCCCACACTGGGGGCGGAGGGAGATTGGTTACAAGATTGTGACAGTGTGAGATAACTTTTACCTGGTCGTGGTGTAGTGGTATGCTGCCTGGCTCTCACCTGAGAACCCGAGTTCGATTCCCGGCATAGTGGTAATATATTGGATGATTTTTCCTGTGAAAGTACAGGTTTCTCTCTTCACAGAAGAGAAGAGCGAAGATAAAGATGTGAGTAGGAGTAAAGGGGAAGTGAAGAAATGATGAAGACAGATAAATGATGAGTGGACGAAGAAAGATAGAAGTAGAGAGAGGGAGAGAGACAGTAGTAAACAGAGAAAAAAGAAATTGGAGGTAAGGAGGAAAAGGTGGATAAGAAAGGGAGAGAAAGAAACAATGAAAATTAAAATATGAAAATGAAGGCATTGATATGAATAAAGATAAGGAAAAAAATGAAATAAAAATTAAATCAATATGAATGTAAGGAATGGAATGAATAAAAATCGATAAGAAAATAAAACCTTAGAAAGACTGATGAAAAAAGAAGAAAAAAAGTAATTGGTAAAAGAGGATCAGCGAGGAGTAAAAGAGAAGGCAGTTGGATCTGATGTACAAACTAGAGCAAAATGACCCAAGGTCACAACACCGCTCCTTCGCCCCAAATTTGGGGCCCCCCACTCCCACCCTTACCCCTGATGGATTCTCATTCTCACTCTTGCCCTTGATGAATTTTCACCAGAATCGAACCATTTCCTTAGTTCCACATACACAACACGTGTGCCAAGTTTGAAGATGATCCATTCATTGGTTCAAGAATTAATCGATGCTGACTCACAAAAAATGTGTGACCTTGACTTTGAACTTTCAGGGTCACCCAAGGTCAAATGTAAAAGTGCCAACAGAATCCCCATATATGACTTCCTGTTAGTGGTTAAGAGTAACGACGTGTTGTTTCTCAACGTTTGCCTCCAATTGGTTTTTTGACAAATTTACTCCAGATGGGGGGCCCCGACTCCCACCCTTACCCTGGTGGATTTTCACTAAAATCGAACTACTTCCACCCTCTAACAGGGGATAGCCAAGATAGGACGACACACTCACCAAAATACTCATCCACACACACACACACACACACACACACACACACACACACACACACACACACACACACACACACACACACACACACACACACACACACACACACATTTATTCGTATCGTAGCCTCTAAGGGGAGAAGTGACCGCTCCCCACCGCACCACACCGCACGAGGGTCAACTGTGCTGTGCAATCCAGCGACATCTGCAGCAGGGCCCGACAGCAGAGCTGGTCTACCCCTGTCACATCACAATGGACTTATGCCCTTCCCCGCACCTGAGACGTTCAGCTGATCAAACTAGATGCGGGAGAACATCCCGTCGGGGCTGCGTTACAATTTATGCATTCACAATTTCTCTCCATTCATCCCTGTCACGCGCAACCACTCTTCCGTGCTCTACAGGTATCCTTCTCTCATCTAATGCTCTCTTCACACTGCTCATCCATCTTATTCATGGTCATCCTCTCAGCCTTACCTCTCACATCAGATCCAGTTATCTTTTTCATCAGTCGCTCTTCATCCATTCTCTTATATGCCCAAACCACCGCAACACTCTCCACTCAACTCGATCAGCCATCTCTTGCATAACTCCAGTTCTCCTTCGCACTTCATCATTTCTCACTCGAACCATACGCGTCATTTGACACACACTCCTCAGACACTTCATCTCCTTTACATTCAATCCCTTTCTCTCTACTACTCCCATATTCCATGTTTCAGCCCCATATAACGCAGTCGGTACCACTACTTCCTCATACAGCCTTCCCTTTACATCCATTCTAAGCGAACGACATCTAAACTTTTTTTCATTCCTCCCAGCACCTTTCCTGCTTCATTCATTCCAAACTTCACCTCTACATCTATTCTTCCATCCACAGCAACGTGTGACTCTTAATACATAAAACACTCTACTTCCACTAGCAACTCACCATTCAAACCTACATTCATCCTCCTACCATCTGCTAGCCTCATACACTTCATCACATTACTCTTATTCTCATTCACTCTCAATTTCCTCCTTTCACACACCCTTCCAAACTCCTATACCAGGTGACTCAATCTCTCCTCCGAATAAGGCACCAGTGCAGTATCATCTGTAAACAACAGCTGACTCAGATTCCACACTCTACCGTCAGCATTCATCAGACTAAAACCTCTTACACTTGCATTCACCTCCCTTACAACACCATCCATATAAATATTAAACGACCAAGGCGACATCACACATCTCTGCCCCAACCCCACTCTCACAGGAAATCAATCACTCACAGTATTTCCCATTCCTGCACACGCTCTACTATTTACGTAAAAACTTTTCACTCCTTTTAACAACCTACCACCTGATCCATAGTCTCAGTACAGTCCACAAAGCCTCGCTATCAGTTCTATCATACGCTTTCTGTAAATCTGTGAACGTCCAAAACACGTCCTTACATTTCGCGAAATACTTTTCACACACCTTTCTCACAGCAGACACCTGATCCACGCATCCCCTCCCTTGCCTAAAACCACACCGTTCATCACCAATCACTCCCTCTGTTGGCCTACCCTCTCTAACTCATAATCAACAATCTACCATACACCTTACGTACAACACTCGATAGACTTGTCACCCTTACCTTTATACAACGGACCCACACACGCACTTGCCCAGTCAGCACACAGACTCAAAAATAAATAAACGCCGATTATCACATACACCCCTTCCGGAGTGAATTTGCGGCGGGGTAAAGGAAAATAAACTGAAATAGGGGAAAAAATGGAGAGTGTACGAAGGAAGGTACGGTATGTATGTGCGAAAGATGAGAGAGAGAGAGAGAGAGAGAGAGAGAGAGAGAGAGAGAGAGAGAGAGAGTGCTATTCCAACTATCGGTGTGTTCATTAGAGAATTCTGAATACAGTTTGAAAGTTGGGAGGCTAACCAGTTGTGAAGGAGAGAGAGAGAGAGAGAGAGAGAGAGCGTGCCAGTTAACCCTTGAATTGGAGAACTGGATAGAAAAGAAACGAGAAGGTGTTGAAACTCTCTTCAGTTTTTGCACTCCTCCCGTTCCATTTGCTATAATAATCTGTCCTTCTTTGTTCATTCTCTCTCTCTCTCTCTCTCTCTCTCTCTCTCTCTCTCTCTCTCTCTCTCATCCCAACTTCATTGTCTTTAAAGTTTTGGCATCAGTGCTAGCGAGCCGTGGGGAGAGTGTGGGAAGTGAGGGGAGACGAGGAGAAATTGAGGTGAGAAGGAAACTGTGGGGAGGGTGTGGGGGTATGAGGAGGAGTGTGGTGTGAGAGTGTTAAGGGGAGGAACTCTTGTGGGGAGAGAGGGGAGAGGCAGAGTGTGGGAGGGAAAGGGGAGGGAGTTAGACAAGGGGATATTGAGCTGGTAAGGAAAGTGTGTGTGGTAGAAGGAGATGGTGTGGGAGTCGGTTTGCAAGGAAGGGAAAGTGTGGTTGGGAGAGGGAGAGTGTGAAGGTGTAGGGAGATGTGTGTGTGTGTGTGTGTGTGTGTGTGTGTGTGTGTGTGTGTGTGTGTGTGTGTGTGTGTGTGTGTGGGACAGGGAGAATGTTGAGGGTGTGGGGAGAGTTTTGTAAATTGTGAAGGGAGTGTAAGGTGTGTGGGGAAAGTTTGGGAGGAGGAGGGAGAATGTGGGAGCGAATGGAAGAGTGTGGGGCTCGGAGAGGGGGGTTGCCTGCATAATATATGGGTAGAGTGTGGGAGGAAGACGATTGATGTGAAAGGGAAAAGGAGGGTGTAGGGTGTGGGAAAAGTTTTGAAAGAAGAGGGAGAGCGTGGGGTGTGTTCAGTGTGAGGAGACGTGTGTGTGTGGGGGGGTAGAACGTATAGGAAGAGGGAGGTGAGGGGGAGACATTTGTAGCAGGGAGAGTATCTGAGCTTAAAGGAAGGTGCTAGTTTGAAGAGAGTGCCTGTAGTGCAAGGAGCTTTCGAAGTCTTGGGGGACATTCGGGTGCAGTGATGGGAAGTGCAGAATTTTGAAGGAGTGTATGCATGAGCGGTGTGGAGAGTTTGACTGGCGAGGAGAGTGTGGGAGATGAGAGGGAGGGTTGTGGAGATAGTTGGAGATGGTGGATAGTGTGAAAGATGGTCAAGAGTGTCAACGATGGAGGAGTTTGAAAAATATGGAAATTGCGAGAATTAAGGAAAGGGCATTTATAGGGCGAGGTATGTGGAGAGTGAGGCATAGTGAGTGAATTAAAACGCTCTCTGTATTGTGCACATTGTAGGAGGTGTATGGAGGTAGTCGTAGGTTGAGGTGTGGAGAGTGAGGTGTAATGAGTGTAGGAGAGCCTATGTTGCCATTGTGTAGAGCGTTGAGAGTAGTGAGAGAGATGTGGAGTGGACAGGCATTGGATGAGGGGTGCAGAGAGTAAGGTATGATGAGTGTAGGAGAATTCTCGTTGCATTGAGTAGAGAGAAGTGTACAGCGTAGCGAGGAAACTGTAAGGTGTTAGAGGTGTAAGAAGGGCAGGTGTAGCATAAGGTTTGTAGAGAGTGGGGTAGAAAGAGTGTAAGAGACCTTTCGTTGCATAGCTCTTGCAGTTTAGAAGTAGATTATAAAGTGTGAGAGGTGTGGATGTAGAGTGTAGAATGAGAAGTGTGATGAGGTCGAATGTAGGATGAGGCGTTAATAAGGCACGATCAGTGGTAGAACTTGTGTTGCAGTGTGTAGTGTTGAGAGTAATGTGTATGGGAGGCGTGTACAGCGAAATATAATGAGTGTAGGAGAGCTGTCGGTGCATTGTAATTTGGCTAATCCACGGCTGGAGAATACCGGGCACTACGTAAAAACGTGAAATTTATGTCGCCTAGTGCGGTATCCATTTTTTTTTTTTTTTATAGTGTCCAGCTCTGGGCATAGGCTTCGCAGCCTGCTCCCAAGGCCCAATAGTCTTCCTACATATCATACACCTCGGCATGTCACCACTTGGCGCTAACACCCACCGTCCATGTTGAATACATGCTAGGTCTGCCTCATATAAGATTAGTGTATTGGTATTAGCGGGGGTATTTTTAAGATATGTCGGCGGGTCTTCTGGTAGACCAGTAAAGTCTGATTTTATGAAAGTCAAATCCTTAAAGTGTTCCCTGCCACAGCCGGGGTTTGAACCTGGGTCCGGTAGGACTGCGCCACCTCTCTACCGATTGTAGTATAGCAGGCAGATAATATTTGTTGTGGTGTTTAGCTAGGTGTACAGCGTGTACCCAACCACAATATAAAATTTCGGTACCGGATAGTCTTTGTTCATTGTCGTGGCTGCCACGTGATAATGACGTTATGTAAGCCAGATGATGATTATGATGATAATGATTAGGATGTGGGGAGGTCATAATTATATGAATTTTGATGTTTTAAGAGATAATGATGATGATGATGATTGTGTTAGAAGTTAATGACGATACTGATCAAATTATGCTTATATCGTTACCCAGAGAATGATAGCCTAAAAGCAAAGTCACATCTATATTAACTTTTGTGGGCCATGGCGAGCTCGAGACTATGTTACCATTGCCAAAATATTTTTCTTTTATATTCTCTTGTTGGCGCAAATCATTATTATAAGAGTAGGAGGCCACCTGACGTCTCTCGCAGTGCTATGCATGATATACAAACCTTTGACCACGTCTGGGATTCGATTCTTAATGCTTTTATACCTTCTCTGACCCAAGACTTTACCACGAGACCATCAGGCGCCACTGATGAGAACGGTAGTGATGGTAGTGTGTTAGGTAGATGATGATGATGATAATGATTAGGACGATGGTGATTTCTTAGAGGAAGATTGTCGTGCTGACCAAATAATGATGATGACAACGAGGTTAGTGAAGATGCTGATATATAGGGTACTGTGCTAACTAGATAAGGATGATGGTGATGGTGATGATGATGGTGATGATATACACGGTACTGTGCTAGCTGTATAAGGATGATGATATGATGATGATATATACAGTACGGTACTCTGCTAGCTAGGTAAGGATGACGATGATGATGATGATATATACAGTATGGTACTCGCTAGCAAGGTAAGGATGATGATGATGATGATACATACGGTATTCTGCTAGCTAGACAAGGATGATGATGATGATACATACGGTATTCTGCTAGCTAGACAAGGATGATGATGATGATACATACGGTATTCTGCTAGCTAGACAAGGATGATGATGATGATACATACGGTATTCTGCTAGCCAGACAAGGATGATGATGATGATACATACGGTATTCTGCTAGCCAGACAAGGATGATGATGATGATGATGATGATGATGATACATACGGTATTCTGCTAGCTAGACAAGGATGATGATGATGATGATGATACATACGGTATTCTGCTAGCTAGACAAGGAGGATGATTTTGATGACACATACGGTATTCTGCCAGCTAGACAAGGATGATTGATGATGATGATGATGATAATGATACACAATGCTAGTTAGATAACAAGGATGATGATGACGATGATGATGATTGACTAGAGACAGACAGAGAGAGATTCACTGCTGGTGCGTATTTGTGCAAGCAAACTATTGCTAGTATGGCTGTGGGAAGGATTTGCTCGTTCGGACATGAGTCTTCCACGTAAAACGGATTATTTCTCCGGGTACTCGTCTGTGGCTGACTGAGAGAGAGAGAGAGAGAGAGAGAGAGAGAGAGAATAATAGATTGCCTAAATTGACAGAGCAGGGAGAGGGAGGAGATTTAGACAAATTACGTAGATGCAGATGGAGGGAGTGAAGTTAGACATAGATAGGCTATATATGTCGATGGGCAGGCAGATAAATTGAGAGAGAGAGAGAGAGAGAGAGAGAGAGAGAGAGAGAGAGAGCGTAGAAACTTCAATTTTCTCTCCCTTTTTGCACCCTGTGTTAATCTCTCGGAGTCCGTATTGATAAAATGAAAAATATCCCCAGGAAAAAATATAAAACCCTCCCTTTTCCTGGACGTGCAAAGCGATGGAAAAATTGAGTGTGAAGAGAGAGTATAAAGGGCGGAATGGATGGGTGCATGGAATGGATGACCTATAGGGGAATGTTCTAGAGGTGGTGGTGGGATGGTGGGCCAGTGGGGGTGATATATGGAAGAGGTCCATAGGGTGGGAGTTATATCGGCTGAGTAATATCGGGAGAATGATACTGTAGGAGTGGTATCAGGAGTGTAATATTGGTAAGGATTATTATCGGATGAGAGTATTACGGTATTGGTTAGGAGTAATAGCGGAGAGTTGTGTCGTGGAACGAACCCGGGGGATATCGGCTGAGTGGTTTTAGGGGTGTGATATATATCCGCTGTATAATATGGTGGGAATGATATCGCGTATACACTGCATTGAAGGAGTGATATCGGCTGACTTTTAAGGGAGCGATATTGGCTGAGTAGTATCAAGGTTACATATTATCAGCTGAGTTGGAGGTAATACCGGGAGGGAATAATATTGAGCAGCCAACAGCTATTGACTGAGTAGTATAGGGTGGGAGTAATATTTGACGGTAGCATTAGACAGGCACTAGGTTGGTGAGGGGGAGTAGAGTTAAAATGGGAGAGAGGTATCAGACTTATATACAATATTACCGGAAGAAGTATCGACTGGGTGTAATGTAGCGAGTGAGTACTTTTGGAAAGTTAATATTGGCTGTGTAAAATCGGGACTGTGAGGGAGATATATCAGTTGAGAGCAGTATCAAAAGGGAGTGATAACGGGATGGGGTAGCAATAGGCTGGAGTAATATCATAAGGGAAGTAATAGAATGGTGTTATTGTAATAGTGAGTGTAATAATAAATTGATTAATGCCGGTATTTATTCGGGTAATATCGGTGGAGCAGTATCGACTAGGGAGTAATATCGGGTGGACGGGACTAGAGGGACAGGAAGCCGATACCGTGTGTGTGTGTGTGTGTGTGTGTGTGTGTGTGTGTGTGTGTGTGTGTGTGTGTGTGTGTGTGTGTGTGTGTGTGGAGAAAGATAGATAGGTAGCGATATAGACTGGTAAGTTGGAAATTTGGTAGGTTGGAAGTTTGATAGGAATGTTGATTGGTGAGTAGGTTGATGATGTTTATTGGTTCAGATGGATATATGCCATAGGTAGGTAACTAGGTAGATGATTAGTGATACAAAAAGGTAAATAAGTAGTTAGCAGAAGAGTCGGTTGTTTGGTAGATGTATAGATAGATAAACAGTTGGTAAACTAAATTGTAAGGTTGATAGATAAAACAGACAGATCGTTATTAAAAGAGGGAGTTTGTTTCAGGGTATAGCCTGCCTATGGATTTAATATGCACAGTAACGACTAAACATTAATATTATCCTTTATCAGAAGGGCAATTCCCAGTAACAACTATATTCATGGTTACGGCTGTATTCACCTCTCTGTGTACGACAGGCTTTGTATATTCATCCACTTCAATGCGAGTGCGTTTCTTTGAATTTCATACTTGCTACCTGCAGGCGATTCTGTTCAAGTTATTAAAGATCTCTCGTAGTGAAGGGCATAATGAAGGCTGCCGCAAGCTCCATGGGATAAAAATAAATATCTTCCCTAAGCAGAATAAAATCGTCTAGAGGTAACGAGCATAACATTAGAAAATATGTCGTGTGAGTGAAGTGGTTTATAACGAAGGAAAGACTACGCACTACTATTATACTTTGACCAGTTGCCATTATACTCACGGTACGCGACTGCATTCAGGATTTCCGTATACGACCTGGGTTAGGTGCATTTATGGCAGAGATTGTGCACCGTGTGGACATTTTTACTCGCCACTCTGTTCATAGTTCTATTTTTGTGTTTTTCCCCTCCATTTTCTGAATCCCTCGCACCCCATGTATTGGTGGGATTCCGCTTTCCTGTTCTGTTATCATCCCTCCCAGTCTGTGTATGAGTGGGCCTGAATTGGGATGATGGTGGTGGTAGTGGTGGTGGTGTTCGTGTAGTGAATCGCTTCAGTTACGTTTCTAATTTTGTTTTAGGATAACAAGCGAAATGTAACGAGAAACTTTCCTCAAGAAATGTGTATTTCATTTGGTTCGTCTTTTCTGGGAAAGAACTTTTTCCCCGAGCATGAAAAGGTTGATTAGTATTTCGCTTACCATAATGTAGAGAACTGTTTGGCTGACTTTGTATACGTAAGTGCAGACGGCTCTACACATACTCAACGGCTAGTCATACACAGAACAATTCTATACTATACATACATGGAAATCAATATACGTACAGAGATCAGCCCTATACTCTCATGGCAGGGGCAATACATACACGGGAACGAATCTTTACGTACATGGCAGCAATCAGTGTGTGTGTGTGTGTGTGGGTGTCCCTTTCCAGGCATCGGTTTGGCTTGACTTTTTTCCCTGATGGTTTTTATTGGCATTCTCTCTCTCTCTCTCTCTCTCTCTCTCTCTCTCTCTCTCTCTCTCTCTATATATATATATATATATATATATCTATATCTATATCTATATCTATATATATATATCTATATATATATATATATATATCTATATCTATATATATATATATCTATCTATCTATCTATCTATCTATCTATCTATATATATATATATATATATATATATATATATATATATATATTTTTACGTTAGGTTATTTACTGATACTCTTATTCACTCCTTCGCCCTGGATCCATCAGCTAATTCAATTACAGTCCATCACTTCATTCATTCATTCACCCATCCGTTCATTCATGTATTCATTCCCGGCCTCCATTGTACTCCTAATCCTACTCCTTCCCCCTCCCACTCTGCATCTTTTTTTCCCTCCCTCTCCCCATCTCACTGTCTTTTCTCTTCATCCATACCTTAGTCCCTCCCTGCTTTCCTCTCCGAACCCATCTCCCTTTTGTATCCCTCTCTCGTCTTTCCTTCTGTTCCACACTTTTCCTCCCCTCCTACCACCCCTCTGCTCTCACCCTCTTTCTTTTCTCTTCCATTTTCCATCCTCTTCCTCTTCTCCCACCTCTCTTTCTGGACCATTCCCACTCCTAATGTTCTTTAATTCCTTTCCTATTCTTCCCATCTTCAGTCCTTTCCTCCTGCTTCCTTTCTCCCCATTCTGCCCCCGTCTCTTCTTCCTCTCCTTCTTCATTTCCCCTCCCTTCTTCGTTTCATCCTCTCACAGCCCCCCCTTCTCTATCCCTCTCCCTCTCCCCTTCCCCTCCACCTACTCCTCCCCTTGCCCTGTTCCTGCTCATCTACTTAAACCCTCCTCTCTCTCCCCTCACCCCCGACTCTCTTCCCACACCATCTTTCCCCTCACCCGTCACCTTCCCCTTCCCTCTCTACCCTTTATCCCCATCCTTCTCCCCTCCCCTCCCTTCCCCTCCCCGCGCCCTGCTCTCACTTCTAAACTCACTCCCCCCTCCTCCCCCACCTCTCAACCATTCAGCCTCCTCTCATTAGTCGAGATTAAGGCTGGGCCTCACTTCCTTCCTTCATTCATTCCTCCCTTCCTTCATTCATTCATTCACTCATTTTTTTTCTTTTAGTCCTTCTTGTATTTTCTGTTCCTTTTGTCCTTCATCTGCTCATTCCATTCTTTATATATTTTCCCATCTCTTCCACTATTCGCTTGTTCATTTTTGTCTTTTTGTTCTTTGCCATATTTTGTCAGAACGATTCCATCTTTCATATCATAACACATCCTTCAGTTTCTCTCCCACCCTTTCTTCCTTCTTTTGTTCTTGTCATTGCTGTGTATAATCCTTTCTTCCTTTATGTCACCCCTTTGTGTATTTTCTCTTTCCCTTTTCCCTCTTCACCTTTTTATTCCCTTTTTTCTATTATTTTATCCTCGCTTCACTCATATATTCATTCATTCATTCATTTTCTTAGTCATATATTCATCCGTATGTGATCGTCCCTTTTCCCTCTTTCAGTTCATTCCCCTCTTCCTTTATTTTTTTCTTCCTGTCCTTTTTCTCCCCCTTTCCTTTTTCTCTTCCTTAATGATTTTCTCCCTTCATTTTTCTCTCTCCCTCCCTCTTTTCCTTCCTTTATTTGTTACTCGTCGATTAAATCCTTTTGTTATATGTTATATTTTACTCCCCATTTCATTGCTTATCGTCTAATTCCTTTTCATCCTCAGCTTTCTCTTCCGTCTTTCATTCCGTCTCACATTATCTCCTTCATTCCTGTGTATATTTTTACCCCTTCCTTCTCTCTGTAATTTATCCCCTCTCTCTCTCTCTCTCTCTCTCTCTCTCTCTCTCTCTCTCTATCTCCTTCATTCGTATGTTCCTTTTTTTCCCTTTCTTCCCTCTCTCAATAATTCCCTCCCCTAACTCTCTCTCTCTCTCTCTCTCTCTCTCTCGCGCACACACACACACACACACACACACACACACACACACACACACACACACACACACAGTTCTTTTGTTTCGGTTTGTTACATCCTTAATTTGTTCTATATATATATATATGTATGTATATATATATATATATATATATATATATATATATATATATATATATTACACACACAGTTCTTTTGTTTCGGTTTCAGTTACATCCTCAATTTGTTCTTTATATATATATATATATATATATATATATTACACACACACACACACACACACACAATATATATATATATATATATATATATATACTGTATATATCCCTCCCCTCCCTTTTCCTCATCACGTTCCCTCCGTTGCCTGTACACTGCAGTTTTCTCTCCATCCAATTTTCTTTTGTGTTCACCTTCTATGTTTCTTATCATTGCCTTGTTGCCTCCGCCAACGAAGTTGGAGGAGGTTATGTATTCATCTATGTTTGTCCACACGATATCTCCAAAAGTTTTCAATGAATTTCAATGAAATTCTGTGGAAGGGTGGACCATGGAACAAGAAAGAATTGATTAAATTTAGATCCCGATCCGGCGTTGGCGGAGGTAGGCGCTCTCTGAGTGCATTCCAGTTTCTTTTGTGTTCATTTGCATTTAATTGGGAATGGGAATGTGGGTTAGGATGATGATGATGATGATGATGATGATGATGATGATGATGATGATGGTGGTGGTGGTGGTGGTGGTGGAGTTGCCGGTGAATAATGATGATCAAATAAGAAACTAAATGATGATGATAGTTGATGGTGATGAAGAATGATGATAGATGAATATTATATGGATGATGGTGATATGGAGGTTGGTAATGGTGTTGATAATAATAGTTTGGTTGTACTGGATGATGATGATGATGATGATGACATAATGACGGCGAAATGATGATAGCGACGATGATGACGACGATAATAGTACTCATATCGATGATGATGCTAGTGGGTGCTGCTGTTGCTGCTGCTGATGATGATGATGATTATGTCTTTGCAAATTCATCGTACTTAGAGTTTCCGCCTGTTATTTTTTTCACACTGTTTATCTTTATTCTGCCGCATAATTTTCATGTTTTTCTCTTCCTCGCTGATCACTGTTTCTGTCCCAGTATCACATTCACACGATTTGTTTTGTTTAAATATCTTTCTTGTATTTTGTCTTGGTCCGTTTTTCTTCCCTGGTGTTAGTTACCTTTCGTTTCTTGCCTTGTTTATCCTTCCTTATGCATTTCCTCCCCAGCATGTTTTCTCCCCCTCGCTTTCCCGAAGTCCTTCCAGGCCTCCTCTCCCCAACAACGCTTCCACCTCTTCCTCTCCCCGCATCCTCCACTTTCCCCCCCTATTTTCCCCTCTCCCTCTTCTTTCTTCCTATCCCACTTTTCGTCTTAATTTTCTCCCTGTCTTTCTCATAATTTACGTTCTTCTTCTTCCCCTCTTTTTCTTCTTTCTCTCGGTCTCCTCTCCTCTTCCACGCTCCCTTTCCCTCTGCCCATCCCCTTCACCCTTTAGTCCCTGCTGTTCGTTTCAAGTTTTCTTTTTTACCAGTTGCTCCAAATACACCTTTGGAGAATAATCCTATATTGAGGTACAAGTTTTCGGTGTAGTGATCTTTTTCAAGTAATAGCATAAATCACCGCTATACAGAATATTATTAATCCCATTACGCAGTGGTAAGAGATGTGTAATATAAATATTTTTACTTCAGAGATGTATCATATCGCATGCAAGTCTGTGCGTCACATACGTAGCTGTGGGATATATATATATATATATATATAATATATATATATATATATATATATATATATATATATATATATATATATATATAATATATATAAATGGATCGTGCAGCATGGAGAGCCGTCATTAAGTGACCAAGGCCGACGCATGCAAGCATGTTGGAGCCTTTACAAATGAAACGAACGATGAAACGATCTGTATATATATATATATATATATATATATATATATATATATATATATATATATATTGTATTCCATAAATATTTCTGTTATAGTCAAGTGGGTTCTATTCCATAAAATAATGTGAAGTGGAGATACCCGATGTAACTTGAAAATATTCACTAGAGGAAGAGTTATTTCAGTTGTATTTAAAGGTTCATATTATAAGGATATATACTGTAGATATTCCTGTCCTAATCAGCCCTACCACGTGTTATTTCACTCCTTATACCACTGCTCTTCATTCATCCCATTATTTTCCGTAAGTACCTTCCCGTCTTCCTCCTTTATTCCATCAAATCCAGTCTCCTTCCTCTTCCTTATCTGTACTCCGCCTCCCCCCCCCTTTCTCTCTCTCTCTCTCTCTCTCTTTCCTCCTCCTCCTCCTTTACCCTTCACCATCATTCTCTACATCCTCCCCTACATTTACCTCTCACTCTGTCTTTGCCTTCATATCTATTCATTCCTCTACATTCCTCCCGTTCTTCCCCCACCCCTCTCCATCGCCTCTACCCTTCCATCCCTCTCCCATCATCCCCCCCCCCTCCCCACACCCCTCCCATGTCGTAAGCGAGTCATGCCATCTCCTCCCCAGCGTCCGATCTGTTATTACTGTTTTAATTGTTAGTGTTGGTGCCTGTCTCACCCCCGCCATGTCTGTTGTTGTGGTGGGGGGGAGAGAGAGAATGTGTGTGTGTGTGTGTGTGTGTGTGTGTGTGTGTGTGTGTGTGTGTGTGTGTGTGTGTGTGTGTGTGTGTGTGTGTGTGTGTGTGTGTGTGTGTGCGTGCGTACAGGAAGCGACATCAACAGAGGGCCAAATTGATTCCTGCCCCTTTAGTGCTCACAGAATTGGCCCCCCTACTGCCCCTCCCATGCCCCCGTCCCCCCTTCCGACATTCCCCCTTGAGGCTTCCTGGGGTTATAGGGGAGGGAGTGGGGTCAAGTGGAAACGAATAATGAGAGAGAGAGAGAGAGAGAGAGAGAGAGAGAGAGAGAGAGAGAGTTGATTGAAAAGCCAGAAAGAGTACGTTAATTGGGGCATCAAAGATGTAGGACCATAAGATTTAGAGGATGGAAATACAAGGAGTTTATGAGAGAGAGAGAGAGAGAGAGAGAGAGAGAGAGAGAGAGAGAGAGAGAGAGAGAGAGAGGAGTGTATCTGAAGTAGAGACGGGAAATTTATGGAGACGAGGGAGAATGAAGGAAGGAAGGGAGTGTGCTGGTGCGGAACGAGGGACTACGTAGAGAGAGAGAGAGAGAGAGACACAGACAGAGGGAGGGGGGTAATGGATTGTGGGTAGGACTTAACAGATGAAGCCGATGTAAGTGGGAGACGGCCGTTTGTATGTGTCGTTGGAGCGCTGTGGAGAAAGAAGAAGAGGAGGAGGAGAAAGAGTGGATATAAAAACATAGAAAGAGTAAAAGAAGACTGAAGAAAAAGGAATGTGGAAGAAGAGGATGGAGTAGGAAGGAAACATGGTACCGGTACTGACTCTTGAAAGAAGGAGGAGGAGGAGGTGGAAGAGGATGGAGAAGTAAAAGGGGAGAAAAAAAAAAAGAGATGGAAATAAGAAGAGAAATAAAACGACGAAAGATGATGAAACATAAAGAACTGATAGACTGAAGAGGATGAGGATGAGAAGATGAAAAAAGATGACAGGGGATGAAGAGAAGAATAGAATATAGTGGGAAGAAAGAAACAATAGTAAGGTGAAAGAACTTGAAAACGAAAAAATAAAAAACTGGAGAGGACAAAGAGAAGACAAGAGTGAAAGAACAATTAATGGACAAAAGAAACAAAAGGAGAAAGACGAAAAAGGGAGTGGAGAAGGCTGAAGAAAAAAAAAACGAAAAAATATTTCGGTAGTGAAGAAAGGAAAGAGATGGAGAGGGAGAGAAATATAAAAGGGGAGGCGGAGAGGGAGAGGATAAAGAAGAGAAGAGAGCGAATGGTGTAAAGGATGGGCTGAGCAGCATTGAAAAAAATATATTGTGGAATGTTTTGTTTGAGAGAGAGACACACACACACAGACAGACAGACAGACACAGACTGACTGACTGACTGACTGACTGACAGGCAGACAGACAGACAGACAGAGACTGCAAGTAAGAGTATGGAGATAAAAGATGGAGAGGAATCAGCCACACATTCTTGCCCTCAGACGGGTGGCGCCGATACTGCCGGACATTAGAGCCTGGAATAAAGAAAATGGAAGGGTTTAGGAGGAAACGTAACTCAGGAAATACGGAAAGAGATACAATGTGCCTTTGTCTATTTTATCTTGACCGAAATTGTCTTCTCCGTGAATGCTGAGATGTAGCAAGAGATGAAAACTAAAATACGACGGTAGTCATGAAGAGTACTATGAAAAGGATTCACAGCCATAGTATTGACTTGCTCTGCAAATGAGCTACGGGAAATAAGGTACAAAGGGACAGAAATATCGGCCAAAGTTAAGGTGGACGAACTACGATATAGCTAGTGCTGATTTTTCTGAAAAGAAACCCCTGAAAAATATATCTGGAAGAACCTGAAGAGACAGAACATGTTACTGTTTGACCTGACTGGAAGGAAGCTCATGGTGCTGGAAAATATCTCCAGAGATGCTGAAAGAGACAAAATATTGCTTGACTTGACTGAAAGGAAGCTCATGGAAACTATTCATATAATTCCCAAAGAAAAGGAATTTTTGGTGCTTAGCTTTAATGAAATGCCTGGAACCAGCTGGAAATACGCACAATGAGAGAACATCTTAGTGCTTGCTTTGACGGGAGGGAATTAGCACAAACAAGCTGGAAATATGTTAAGAGAAACAACCTTCCATGACGTAGCAGAAAGAAAACCCTTATAGCTGTAGCATGACTCTGGAAATACGTAAAGAGAAAGAACGTGTTAGTGCTTGACTGGACTTGAAGGAGGGAGGCGGCTGCAGGAGGTTCCAGGAAAAATACTGGAAGAGAAAGAAGGTTGTGAGTGCTGGAGCCGCGCCTGTGGATGGCCGGCCGGGAAAAAGTAGGGAAATTTAGAAAGGCCTGGAAGAGACTGGAACGAATTGGGAACTTGGGAGTGGGAGATGGAAAAGTGGATTTAGGTGAAAGATTAAAGTTAATGGCACATGAAAATGGCGGTGGCTAAAGTGATGGGAAAACCTTGGATGGATATGAAAGAGGGAAGCAAAAAATGGATTTGTAGGAAACCGTGTAAAAATACTGAAAAAGCCGTAAAAATGCCGACAAAGCCGAAGAAAAAGTCGTGATTTTTTACCAGCCCTCGATGGGTGGGTTAGGGGAGAGAGAGAGAGAGAGAGAGAGAGAGAGAGCAGGGTCAGGGGTGGGTGAGACTGGGTTGGAGGTGGATAAGGCGGGGTCAAGAATGGGTGAGGCAGAGGGGGAAGAGGTAGGGTGTAGGGAGATGGGAGGGATAAGTGAAGTAGAGGAAGGAGCGGGAAGGGGTGATGCAAGGGGAGGGGTTTGGTGGGTAGAGGGAGGAGAGGGCGAGGGAGAGGCAAATGGAGGAAATGAACAGTGAGGAAGGGGAAGGATAGGGATGGGCTTGAAAGGGGTATGTGGGATAGAAGAGGAGAGAGGAGCAGGTGAGGCTTGGGAGGGAGAGGGAGAGTTAGGCAAGGGGAGGGGGGGAGAAGGAGAGGCAGGAACGGAGGCAAGAGAGAGAGAGGGGGGAGGGAGGAAAGGGGAAGGAGAGAGGAAGGAAAAGAAAGAGAGGGAGAGGGAGAGGATGAGGCAAGGAGGTGAGGGGAGGGGTGGAGTAAGCGGACGTGGAAACACAAAAATAGTCCTGAATTGTGACGCTTCCACTGCGCCTGAAAGGATTTTTCAGGAGGGCCTCGCTTTAACCCTTCAGCCCGAGCGCCTGCTTTGCTTTTTATTCCTGCTGTTTGCAGACTTTTTTTTTTTTTTTCAGTACCGGTAACAGTATATGAAAGCCATATGGTAGTGAAGCGGTTCAGAAGGCCGAATCTGACCACTCTACTTCGAAAAGTCTCCCCTAAACTTATGTTTATCTTGTGGATGTAGTAGTAATAGATTAAATATCTACGTCATCGGATTGAAGTGGTTAACCTCCTTCAGTCAGCAGACTTAACTTTTTGTTTACTCTCTTTTACCGAACGTTTTATTCAATTGGAGGTTGTAAGTGGATTAATGAAGGCTGAATCTGTCCCCATCAGTTAAGAAACTCGACCCAAAAGCTGAGAAATATTGTTTGAAGGTAGCAAGAGTAAACCCATAAAATACCCTCGTCTGGGCAACTAACGGATTGAGTTTGCTGGTCTGGATGCTCGTGAAGTAACTGATGTAGCCAGCTTGACCAGTCGTTTATGTGGAATGTGTAGGAACCTCTGTATTGTTTTGATATTAACATTTGCTGTGAGTACCTGCATCATTTGTATTTTATTCCTGCTGCCACAAGATGGTTTTGTTAAGCAGAGTAGAGGCTGGGGGGATGGTCGGACAATGAAGGCGCTTGGGAACTAGACACCTTTTGAGCAAGACTCTTTTGTACAGTGATTTTCTTTACCCAATTCAGCCTTGCAAGTCTTTGTACTTAATGCTTGTTACACCAGGCGCTTTTACGCAGGTTAGGAGAGACTTTCCGAACCAAAGGGGTAGATGTAACCATTAATCCAGGCACTGCTCGTAAAAGAATTTTCTCAGAGGATGAATAAAATAGTTTGGTGACAGGAAAAATGAATTATGCTTTGGAGAGGGGCGCCTTCATTTGGTGGTACTGATATAACCTGGCGGCACACTGGTCGGTTATACAAGCTTCCATTAACTGCGTCTCCCCCGAAAGAAGAATAGCGGGCTTCAGGAAAGGTCAGTTTCAGCCTGCAATCCCCTGTGATTCATGTTGAGGTGTACAGTACCTGGGGCCGTAACAGCATCAACAATAACAAAGTAGTGAATACGTTGTCTGACAATGAGGCTCATTAATTTGTGTCCCCCTCAGTAAGAAAAATCATCCCAGTGCAGAATACATAAGTGTGGAGAAAGCAAGAATAAGGCAGAAAGAAATTTCAAGTTTACGCTGTTTTAGTTGCAGACAAAACACAACTCGAAACTGAAAGGTGAATGTGCAAGCAGTTGGGAGTCTCGTCCTGAACACTCTTAGTCTTTTTTTTACTTAGCCTCCCCAGCAGAGTAAAATCGTTTGTAAAACACTAGAGCTGTCTTTACCATGAGAGAGTCATTGCAGCATGAAGACATGATTCGGAAAGTGTCAGATTGCCTGAAGGGGTTACTCTGGTGTAAAAGGAAACGGGTGAAGAAAGTAGAAGCTGCAGTGTAAGGAGTGTAATGATGGAAGTGGTACAGGACGCATGAAGACTGTTTAGGTCCACGGGAGAAAGAGCCAGCAAGGACCCCACCCCACCTCATCCACCCGGTGGAAGAGTGTGCAGGTGATGCAGCTCTTTCACATTATCATGAACCAAGTTTTCGTCCTTCTGCAGCATATTTCATGTAGATCAGTGAGATCAGTGATGCAATAAGACATTGCATAGTCTGCATCCTTTCCAGAGCTCTTCGTGACTAGCACCGTATTCAGTTGTTAATTTCTTGCCACAGGTCAGCATGTACGATGGACGGGTGACAGTTCTAGGACAGTTTAAAGCAAGAAGAGTATGTTATTCTCGTCGACTTAGACTTTCTAACTCCTAGTCCCTATCAGTATATTGTTGTTGCCGGTATATTTTTATGGGTTGGACTTTGGTTATAAACTTGACATTCCGTTTCCTGACACCCAGCAGTCCCATTACGTCCCACACACTTTGTCATGTCATCACTTTGCCACTAATAACCACCTTCCATACTGAATACACGTCAGTGCTGTCGTGTTGGTGTTAGCGGAGGTGCTTCATGACGTCGGTGCCTCTTCTGGATGATTAGTCAGATTTGTCTGTAAAAAATTTCATATAATTAGACTGTTCCCTGCCACAGCCCGGGAATGAATTTGCGTCCATTCATGCAGCAAATTACTTCTCTAACCACTCAGCCAGCCACAGGGGAAGGAGGCATCAAGGACCTGGCCATACCAGCGTGTGGACGGGCATGCGGGATCTGCTCTCAGGACCCGGGAAACCCCACACCAACCGGCCTGTGAAAGGACTCGTGCAGTCACCCAATTAACCCATCAGGAGGGGCCAAGGACACGAGATGCAGGAGACGGAGGAGGAAGAGGGATGCCGGAGAGGAGGAGGAGGAGGAGGAGGAGGAGAGAGAGGAAGTTAAAAATAGGTCAAGTAGACTGATTAGGATTAGAAAAAAAAAGAAGAGTAAATCACATGGGAAAGAAAGAAATAATGAGGAGAAGGAAAGCACGAGAGAGAAAACAGAAGCAGAGGGAGTAGACTGAGTAGGATGAGTAAGAAAAAGTAGGTTGGAGAAAGAAAAAGTAGTTTGGAGAAAGAAAACAAAGGAAGAGTGTGAGAAAGACTGAAGAGGAGTAGGGGGTGGAAGTAACAGAAGAGAAAGAAGACGAGCTGAAGTAGCCAGGCTAGGAAGAAGTGAAGAAATAGAATGGAGAAAGAGAACACGAAAAGAACGGGAGGCAGTGGGGAAGAGATGGAGGAGAAGGAAGACCAAGAGAAGAGACGGGGCAAGAGGAAGAAAAGAGGATGGAATAGGATGACAGGAATACTAGAATGAAGAACACAGAAAAAGGAAAGGGAACTGAAAAGGAGGAAGAGGAGAAGGTGGAGGAAGAGGAAGAAGAAGGGATGGAGGAAGAGGAGAAGAAGAAAGGATAGAGAAGGATGAGGAGACAGAAGAGAAATGGAAGGGTAGTGAGCGAGGGAAGCCGTGAACAAGAGGTGGCTGTGGTGGAGGAAGGGCAGAGAAATTAATAAGATCAGACCCGGGCTGTGTCGTGCGGGGAAGACGCGGGTGCTCACTCCGGCTGTGCCAATATTAACTGTTTAGACGGAATTTTACTTTATTGTTTCCACTTTATATCTTTAGTCCAATGGCGTACTGGTATATTATATGTGTATTACCTCCAATCGATTTCATTCAGTACAGAAGGGAATGGTGAACTTGGGTGTTGGATACAACCATCAGCACCTTCACTATAATGCATTTACTTTCTTTAGGCGAAGATTGGAGTCTGTCCATCTTGAATGTTTAGCTGAAGCGATAGATTAACTCTAGAATGTGATGTTACTCACGAAGGTATGCAGAGCCGCAGTATTGTCAGATTTTGTTACTGAGCTCCCGGATACACCCTGCAAGAGAATGGTGAGATCCACCCAGGTAAAGTGAACGAACTAACTAGAGGTCCGAAGATGAATAAAATCGTATGGTGATAAAAAATATATATAATTAAAACTACTCCTTTTGGGATGTGTTTGGATATGCTTGTATTTAAGTTTGCCAGTTGAGGTGTACTGCAGTGCGTGTTGTTGATAATTATTGTTAATTATTATAGAGCTCAGGTTTTGATCTCATTCTCATTTTTGTGGTTATTTATCTTTTTTTTTTTTTCAGTCTAATATTTGGTTATGCGTTCGATATTAAAAATAATACTCATTTACAAGGGAATATCTTTTGATGTGTTTTAGCTCTTTAATACAATGACGACTTTGGTATTTCATTGGTTACCTGCGGATGATTTTGTTTACCTCAGGCAAGACTTCACACTGGGGGAGCTGGAGACAGTCATATGAACAAGATATAAAATATTCTTAGGATGATGAAATTAAACAGCACATCCAGAGTAATTATGACACGCACGCACGCGCGCGCACGCACACACACACACACACACACACACACACACACACACACACACACACACACACACACAAAATGGAGGGTAAACAAAAAAGAAAAATAGTGAAAATCGGTGGGTAGAATCCGTAGTGTTTGGCTGCTTTGATGTAATGCTTTGTTGTTGACCTGCCCCGCTTTTCTTTTTCCCTTACCTCTCCCGTCCCCCCCATTTCTCTCTCTCTCTCTCTCTCTCTCTCTCTCTCTCTCTCTGTCGTTAGATAGATAGATGGATTTAACTCGTAGATGGATACCATACCGTCGATTTGTTAGGACTCCATATTATATTTACAAATCATAATAGATAGATAGATAAATAGATAGATAGACAGCTCTATGCGAGCCTGGGAATGGGAAATGATCTTGCAAGTTACACTGAGGAAAAGCTGACGACAGATTACGAAGTAGCCAGTCAGGAGATGATGCAGTTAGTTTGTCAGCGATACACCAGGTGAACAAAGCCTCGTGACCATACACACACATACACACATACTCACACACAGGCTTCTAGAACTTTCCAACCACAGTGAACACACGTGACACGACTCCTGTTTCACCAGAATTTAGGAAAGAGAGCTCAGAAGAAGAGAGGCCATAGAATCGGCAGGTAGTGGGGAGAAAGGCTTAGCAACTTGGAAGAGAGAGAGAGAGAGAGAGAGAGCGAGACAGGGAGACAGGGACTCTACGTATACTCACTCGTGAGTGAGAGACTTGTTAATATTTCCAAGACAAATAAAAATAGTCCCATACTCTTCTTTATCTCTCCTGTCACTACATGACAAATGGGAACCAAGATTATCAACATACAAACAACTCAAGTATAACAACCGCTCGTCCACAAGTCTAATATATATAACTTCTCTACAAGTAACTACAAAGTCCTTTTATGACATTTGGTAGCAGCGAAAAGAACGCACCTCGTCTTCGAATCAACAGTGAATTTCTGCAAAAGCAGGCGACACTCTACAAGATTAACTTCAGTTCTACAGTGAACGAACTACACTACAACCATCTACAATCAACTACAAGTAACAACTCTACGAGTCGTCTGTATATTCTTCTACACGCACCTACAAGTAGCGGCAGTCTTTATCCTACAACGAGTAAATCACAAGAAAAAAAGGACCACGAACACCTCGAGGAAGAAAAACAAAACAAACAAACGAAGAGTGAGACACAACTCACAACTCATAACCACCATGACCTCACCCTCCTTTCTCTCCTACCGTCCCCCAACCTCCACCGCTGACGCAGGAGTGAAGAGGTCAAGACGACGAAGCAAATACCAAGTCCATATTCACAACTCATCCTACTCACTCATCTTCACTCAAGTTACTCATCGCTACTCATTCACTCACCACAGCTACCAGTGTGGGAAGTCGACGTCATCATGCGTGCTTGCTGAAAAGACGCCACGTCAGTCAACTCACCACCTGCACCATCACTAACACCATTCCCACCATGGTAAAAATTAGTGAGTTACATAGTTACTTCATTTATACAATACACAGTGATAGACAATAAGCTTCTGCACAAACATATAAAACGTGCTGTATAGTTACAGCTTAAATACACATACTTACTTCAGTTATCTGCATAACTCAAACACTAAATAATCACCAACAATAAATATTCTACACTGTATATATTCATTCATTTATTATAACATTTATTTACTACCAACGAGTGTTACCATTTATACCTACATAAAATACGTGTTTCATACATACAGCTATACATTATTATATCTACAAAGTGATAAAGAAAATATACCATCACAGTTACTCAGTGAGCGATTAAAAGAACTGTATTAAACATTTATTAATTAAAGCTACCTAGTGGAAACATATAAATTAAGTTACAAGGTAAACTAGAGAGAAAAAAAAAAAATGGCCAACACAAATGACGTTAGCAAGAGTGAACATCTTCAACACAATCCTGAAGACAATGATTTCCACACAGTGCTGACACACATATTACCCACGATAGGTACAAGTGAACAACAAGTCAGTGTATATAGTTAATACTGTATATAGTGTATATATATTTTTTATATAAAATAACAAAATATGGGACTATATAATATCATTTTCAGTAATATCTGTGCAATATAAACTAAACCTTAAAAAAGGGTCCCAAGGGATTTAGCCAGCAATTATGCAACCATGAACAACACAGAAAAAGCGTAGACAAACGAAGAAAAACAAACTATAGAAAATCAATACATACAAAAAAAAAAAAAGAAAGAAAGAAAGAAAAAGAAATAGAGTAAGATCACATAACAAACAAATGAAAATAAGTGTAAGTGTTACTACAAATGCCAAAATACCACATAAACTACAAACAAAAAAAGCAAATTGTTGTCTCCACAAGCAAGTGGCATGGCACATCATCACTATCATCGACCGCAGCATGACCAGATTTAATGTCAGGACTACAATTATTACAATTATGTAACTACAAACGATATGTAACAATTATGTAACGACAAACGATTGCATTATGTTACACTTTGCCAATTATGTAACAGTTGCATTAACAAGATGTAACTTTTATGTAACTTTAACTACAATTATGTAACTACAAACGATACGTAACAATTATGTAACGACAAACGATTGCATTATGTTACACTTTGCCAGTTATGTAACAGGTCCATTAACAAGATGTAACTTTTATGTAGCTTTAACTACAATTATAAGGCCAAGACACTTATGTAACAGTTGCATTAACAAAATATAACTACAATTATAAGGCCAACACAATTATGCATTACCACAATATTATGTAACGATTCATAAAATATTACAATTATGTATTACCACAATATTACTACAATATTATGTAAAGTCATACCATTATACCACAATTCTGTATTACCAGAACCATCTTACAAGTTAGGTGAAATATTAGACATTACTAAAGGGATAACTCAATATGTAATGCGTAACCTAGCAGTATTGCCATTGCACAATTATATGCGTACGTCTGTTGTACATGCACGTCTTACAAAGTGTCATACAACAACCATTGCATTTATTCAAATATGTATACAACTTGTTTAAAATGTAATATTATTGAATCATTGCAATTTACTATGAATATTATATGTATACAATATTATAATCAATATTATGTACTAATAGATTAGCATATGTCAATGATAATTGCTGTCGGAGGACCTCCAGCTGCGTGTGCCGAGCATATGTTAGCACTCCATATTATATTTACAAATCATAATAGATAGATAGATAAATAGACAGATAGACAGCTCTATGCGAGCCTAGGAATGGGAAATGATCTTGCAAGTTACACTGAGGAAAAGCTGACGACAGATTACGAAGTAGCCAGTCAGGAGATGATGCAGTTAGTTTGTCAGCGATACACCAGGTGAACAAAGCCTTGTGACCATACACACACATACACACACACAGGCTTCTAGAACTTTCCAACCACAGTGAACACACGTGACACGACTCCTGTTTCACCAGAATTTAGGAAAGAGAGCTCAGAAGGAGAGAGGCCATAGAATCGGCAGGTAGTGGGGAGAAAGGCTTAGCAACTTGGAAGAGAGAGAGAGAGAGAGAGAGAGAGAGAGAGAGAGAGAGAGAGAGAGAGCGAGCGAGCGAGACAGGGAGACAGGGACTCTACTCATACTCACTCGTGAGGGAGAGACTTGTTAATATTTCCATGACAAATAAAAATAGTCCCATACTCTTTTTTATCTCTCCTGTCACTACATGACAAATGGGAACCAAGATTATCAACATACAAACAACTCAGGTATAACAACCGCTCGTCCACAAGTAACTACAAAGTCCTTTTATGACAGATTAACAGGGAGCTAAACTGCCTCATTGGTCACTGCTCCTCAGAACTGTCTGCTTGCATCCCTCCACCACCGCGGCGGGCACGTAGCACCCGTCTAGCAACAAACTTTCATCCCTTTCCTGTCTATCTCTCTAATGTAGGAGTTAACAAATACTCACAGTCCTTCATGTATGCAACGGGTCAGCCCTGGAACCGTCTCCCTCTGTCCATATTTCCTACTGCCTGTGATCTCCAGTCTTTCAAACGAAGTGTGTCCAGGCATCTCAGATTGAATGGATCTTGAATTTGGCACTTTATGTTGTTTTTGTTTTTTCTTGGAGGGAACAGTTTTGTGGGCTCCTTGTATATTCTACAAGCCCTCCACGGCCACCTACAATCCCAGAGGCCCGTCCAGCTCATACCAGGCAGTCTTCAACATCTTCATGCCGATGACGTACCGGTACAGTACTTTACCTTTACTTTGTTATCACGCCCACGTACTTTTCATCGGTTTTAGATAGACTTTTCGAACTGGAGGAATTAGTTATTGCCGCCTTTGTCACTACGAGGGCGTTCACCCAAACTGGATCAAATCATATGGAAGCAACAAGAGCAAAATATAAAACAAGTCATCGGGTTGAAGTTAAGGGCATTGTGCGAGTGTAACGTTTGTGTCATGAAATCAGTGCCCATCCCACCTCCAGTCTCTTCTTCTTCATATCATTAGGTGACTATGGTTAATCTCGCTTATGTTGTTTCATTGTACGGTACAATTAATAGTATAATTATAGTTTTCCTACAATGTCTTTTTTGTCTACTTAGACTTATTCGCCTACCTGCCTGCTGTCCCCTGCCTTATCTTACTGTGCCATAAGATACCTTATTGTGTTCTCCTACCTTCTTATCTGCCAGCTTACCTGCCAACGTACCACTCAACAATCGAGTATCTACCTGCCTGCCACCTTGTCCAGCCACCAGTCCGCCTGTCTACCAGCCATATTTACTCATCCATACCATACTTTGCTATACCATACAGCACTCTACTCTGCCTTCCCTACCCTTCATACATTCCAACATAATTTTCTTGCCTAAACATAATTCACTTGCTGCCGTATCCCTACACCTAAAACACCTCCGGCCACATGCTTTAACCCTTTAGCCTAAGGATGCTTCACCTCTTAGTCTTACATACTGACAGTTTTCTTTGACTTAAAAGAGCCTTTCCAGCCTGTAAGGGTTAGACACACTGGTAACATTCATTAACACCTTCGCAACAAAAGTCTCCCCGAAGTTCAGAAAGAGTCGTTTGGTAGCAGCAAAGTGAAACAGATTACGTCCTTTTTGAAGGCATTACACTTTATCCCGAGAAGGATGAGGAAAACCCCCAAATGTTGACCATAATTTTAGAAGCCTGTGACAAACAGAACATGTCGGATGCCTTTACATCGCTGCTGAAATTAATATGCAATGTGTGTATCCTAGGTTGAGCACATCACCTGGTTTAAGTCTCATCTCTCTCCACCCATTTCTCATCTCCCTGTTACTCACCTTATCAGTTGTCATAAGTCCCTTTTGTCCTAGGATCTCTTGTTTATTCTGGCAAGACGTTCACAGGCTGTAGGGATTTGAAACAGTTTCAGTAATCAGTATAAAAGTAAAGTTATAGGGGTGGGGCGTTAGCGGGAGGGTAGGAAAAACACCTTACAAGACGCAGACACTGAAACACAAAATAGTGGTAGTAAACGATGGAATGGTATAGGTTTGTACGTTCCTCACTTCCCTCACCCACCCCACTACATCTCTTATGCTGTTATCCATCGTGTCATTAATCAGCCATTTCTCTCTTTCCAGGTTTGTTTGCCTCCTTCGTTGCATCACATGCCTCCGGGACGAAATAGAGGGCTGTAAGTACTCAGGGAGGTTGTAAGTGCCCGGTAGGTTGTAAGTACCCAGCAGGTTGAGGGCGGCTGTAAGTAGCCTGCCCTGCTCTTGGCCCTGGAGAGGCGGGCTATGACTGGTTTAAACGGGCCTACTTGAAGCCAGTTAGGTGGATCGTCCTCCCCCCCCCCTCCTCATCCTGCCGTGTGAGTGTTGTTTGGCTCCCATGGACGATGCCTCTCCCCGGCCTGTGATGAGCTTTGATTACAAGGCTGGGATAGTCCGTAAAGGCGGGCAGTGGTGGAGAGGATTGGATGTGTGTAGGATGTGGTAGGCTGGGGCGGCCACCATCTACTTAATGTATAGTACTTCATGTAGCCATAGTTTCTGCTCACCCTCTACGCATACCACTGGTTGGAGGAAAATTGTAGTCAGGGCTTTGCATTAAATAAAGATGGAGTATTATAGTCATTTTGAACTGCAGATTGTGTAGGGTCTAGCACAACTTTGAAATATCACCCCAGCACAGGACAGTAGGTCTGTTCGATATGGCTTGGTTTCGCTCTGTTCAGCCAGTGTTATAGGAGCTATGGCCCACGAGTGTACCTGTATATACATTGGGTGACAAGCCAAATGGTCCTGTAAATCATTAAACTAGTTATTGCGCTGGGATGATTAATTTGGTAATTAGTCCCGTGGGTAGGTAGGGGAGAAAGAATACTTCCACTTTATATAGCATACGTTGAAGAGAAAAGAAATGAGTGTGTGTTAGTAGAAAATTATGTTAGCAGAAGAGAGATCAGTGTGTGTTGGTTGAAATTTTTTTTTTAGTAGTAGTGAGGTGAGAGTGTGTTGGCACGAAATTGTCAAGCAGAAGAGTGGTGTGAATGTGTTGGTAGAGATTGTTTTAAGCAGAAGAGAGGTGAGAGAGTGTTGGTAGAAATTGTGTTAAGCAGAAGAGGTGAGAGTGTCTTAGTAGAAATTAAGTGGAAGTGTGTGTCCATTTTTTTTTTTTTTTTTAACGAAAAAGGGAAGAGATTGTGGCAGCAATTGTAAAGAGAGTGTGGTAGTGGGTTGCAGGCAGGTGAACAGTCATCTCAGGGCAGCCAGTATGTCCCTGGGTGCCAGAAATACCTAATGGATTAATTGCCAAGTCCTGTTGTTATCCCTTTCACTACGCCTCCCCTCGGTTCGGTGGTGTACTTTTTTCTTTTAATTGCTCCATCAACACGATTCTAGTCCGATCAGGAGAGGTTGTTATTGGCAACACTTATTTTAACTTAAGAGGTCTGCCGTTAAGCTGATTAAACTCGTCCTGAAGTAGCAAGAATTTGTGAGTAAAACACGTCACTGGATTCAACAGCCCAAGAGCTTAGTAAAATCGTCTGATGGTGGCAGGGATAGAAGACAGAAATCATCGTGAAAGTGAAAGGGTTATAATTAAGACTGTTTCTATCCCACACACTACAAGAAATTTCCTTGTAACTGATGAAAATCATGTGGTGGTAGCAAGAGTACATTAAGGCATTGGTGTACTGGAGGTTAACTCACAACCTGGGCAGCATTAGAAGTATGCGTTATCGTTGCCAGTGTCATAGTTAGTTGTTGTTGTAGCCCCAGGCTCATCTGGACGTGAATGCCTCACTTAGTCTAATATAAAAATATATACATTATTTAAATTAAACCAGAGTTTGAATTGTGTGAGTGTCTTGATTCATTTAATTACCAGTGATTAACTCATTACTGCTGTTACACAAGTAGTCCTGTGTATTTTAGTTACTCTTAAGTTTCTTTAATTAGTATTTTGGTTAATTTTCTTATTTTCCCCCAAAATTAGTTGTGATGTGGGATTGTCTGCATTTGCTTTAGTTAATTACTAGGTGATTAACTTGACCGCCATTATTTCACAAGTATTTTAGTTATCAGACACTCTTAAATATAACTTCTGTGCCAGTGTTTGGATTATCTCCACTTGTACCGAGAACATGAGGTGGTGGTCTGGTTTGGTTCATTAGCCTGTACTTTTCGTTAATTAGTGGGGAAAAGAAGTTAGGATGATGATGCTTTTAGATTTCACAGGAATATATATTAGTTACTCATTCCTTACGTTGTTTTAGGCTATGTTTTAGCTAATTATCAAGTGCAGTATCCAAATTCATCCCGAGTTTGGGTTCAGTTCTATGAATGGCTTGGCGCATTACACTGCACTTCAGATAGTTACCACGTGATTAAGTTGATGGACTTAATTTCATGAGTAGGTATTTTGGTTACTCATAATTTTCATTCTCTTCCTCTGCGTTTTGGTTATGTCTTTAATTTTACCGCTTGAGGAAGTCGAGGCACGTGATTGTGTTAGCCACTGCCCCTTTAATGATACGTGAGCAGTTGATTAATTTTACGAGTAGATATTTAAGTTTCCTTTCTCATAATTATCTTTTTATTTTTAATCTTTTACCCATTACTTTGGTAACTTTGCCCTACGATGCAGTAGGGTGTTGTAGTCGTGGCCGACAACCCTGTACTGTAGTTAATTACGTCTCGCTTAATTTGATCACGGGGCGTATTACTTGTGTATCCCACCCATGTACCTCCAACTTAGCGGTAATTGGACCCAGGGTGAGCTAATCCCTCAGGAACCTGACAAAGGGATGGGTAGGGGAGTAGGGAACTTGTGGATCTGCCATAAACCTGATAGCCAAGTTTGTGTGTGTGTGTGTGTGTGTGTGTGTGTGTGTGTGTGTGTGAAGAGAGAGAGAGAGAGAGAGAGAGAGAGAGAGAGAGAGAGAGAGAGAGAGAGAGCCAACACAGTGTCATGATAGAATGCATTCACAAGGGCGAGAGTCCCCTATAGAAAGCCGTGGTAATGAGCCTTATGTACTCCCCCTCGCCAACGAGAAGATTAACGATCTGGGTTATGTATATGAATCTGAGTTATAGTACCCCATCCCCTCCTGCCCCCTTCCTACCCCTACCCCTAACTTCCCCATCCACCCTCCCACCTCCCTTCTTCATCCACCTCCACTTCCCTCCCTTCCTCTTTCCCCAGCCCCCACTCTGCCTCCCCCTTCCTCATTTCTTTCGCTCGCTCCCTTTTCCTCCATCCTCTAACCTCTTCTCTTCTTTCCCTCCATCATTCCCCTTCCTCCCCCACCCGTCTCTCCTCCTCCTCCTCCTCCCCTCCCCCCTCACCCTTCGCCAAAGTTTGCGGCCTGTTGGAAGATTGAAGGTTTTTCTAGGCCTAGGAAATGATGCCTATAAGATTCTCTCTCTCTCTCTCTCTCTCTCTCACACACACACACACACACACACACACACACACACACACACACCCGTCACGAGAGATGTATGGCTCTCCTTTGATTGTCTGGACGGTAAATTAGTGTGTGTGTGTGTTCTGGGGGAGTATATATATCACACGAGCGTTAATATATCTCGATGTGTATATTTTGATGAATTGAAGTGTGTGCGTACTTCCCCATCTGTATGCATGAGCTGTATATTGTATTTCTGACGTGATCTATATATGGTATGTCACGGCAGAGTTTTATGTATACCGGTATTTAACCTTTCGTATCCATATGGTATTCGTATTATCATTCAAAGTCTTAATTAACCTTTTCAGTTCAGTGGCGTTTTTTTTTTCTTTCGTGCTGGCGTCAAGCGATTATATTCAGCTGAAAGTTTATGTTTGTATAGGGATTAATGAACACTGTATATCTGCTTCACTACGAGGTCTTTCGTACGTTCAGTATAGGTATAGTGGCAACAAGAGAAAAACAAATTACCTCGTCGATTCTCAAATTTCTTCAGCGCCGGTCACCTTGCTTCTCTGTCCCACTTTACTCTCTCCTTTCTTTGTACATTTGCCTCTTTCTATAACTGCACTCAGGTACCAAAACTCCTTCACTACACGCCTCCATTCAGCAGCTCATCTCACTGTGTAGCTTTCTCCCTCATCAGCCATCACTTCACTCCTATCTGTGGAGAGAGAGAGAATATCAGTGCCCGTGCGAGCTACCGTTTTTGTATTGTCGAGCCATTAACTTTCTGCATTGCTTAAATTGCTTGCCATTGAAGTGATGGACTATAAAATTTCCGCACTTTACAACTGTATCAGGTAAAAAGTGATGTAAAACTTGATTGTCCAGTATTATGGACCGGTACATTTGCTAGTTTATTTTCCTATAACATTTTGCTGTTATATTTTACAGTTATATTTTGCTGCTGTATTTTACTTTTATAATTTGCAGGTATATTTTACCGTTATATTCTACTTTTCAATTTGGTTATTGTTTTGTTTTACAGTTATATTTTACTGTTTTGTATAGTTTTATTTTTCGTATTTTATATTTTAATATTTTGCTTGCTAATCCATTTTCTTGTTATATTTTGTCATTAAATTGCACTTACTCTTCGCTTTATATACCAGACATAAAATGTGAAGTTAATTATCATAAAGTATGTAGCTCCCTTAGTACGAGACTTCTCCACAGAATGAGATCAAGCCGTTGCAAGATATGGAAAAAAAAAAAAAAACTGTGATTTTAATGTAGCAATGAATGGTGACTGTTTTACATCTTACAGTACGTTAGGCCTCTCTAATGCTGAATTAGGTGCTTTGTAGGTAGAAAATATGTAATAGAAAAAAATCGTCAACGTAGTTACGGAGTTATAAATGTGAGCATTTATTTACTTCCATGATAAGAATTGATACATTCTGATAACCCCTTCAGTACAATAGTTTTCCCAAGTCTTGGTATTACCGCACTTTTTTTATACAGTTTACGAGAGACGTCGACCTGGAAGACGTACTTAATAGCTGTCAGTATTCCGTATACTTCCAGACGAGTCCTTAGGCCCGTATAATATGGTGGGTTGGTGGCAAATAAACTACAAAATAATGACGACCTTGGATTAAAGGAGTTCATTCTCTCCGACAAGAAGAGTATGTTTTCATCCCTTTTTGCTCATTGCCGGAAGTGAAAGATTCGGCGAGCATGTTGGTCAGTTCCTTATGTCTGTCTGTTTGTTTGTTTGTTTGTCTGTCTGTTCTTCAGGTCACAGTTTTGCACCAATCGTTCTGAAATAAAAAATCATAAGGCAGATATCGATAAACCCTGGGAGCCTATTGTTTTTCATCAAAATGTTCAGAGGCCCTCGGCTGGGTGGGGGATTGAAACACCTCAGTGGCCGTGGGTCCAGAAATCGTCGGGACCCAGTGGCCGGTCCAGGCACCATTTTTTCAAATTTGGAAGATCGATTTTTTTTCTTACCAAACTGAAGAGAAACGTCTGGTGCACCTGGCAATGCAGTTTTTAGCATCCTAAACCCATCCTGTGCTTTGCAATGAAGCGCGAAAAATTTCGCTAAATGAATGCCTACACGTCGGTGAAAAATAAGCAGACACGATCGGATCCATCGGGCAAGCGCTGTACTCTCCACACGCCGGTGAAAACTAAGCAGACACAATCAGATCCATCCAGCAAGCACTCTGCCTGTGGCAGTTTCATCTGTCTGTCTGTTCGTCTGTTTGCTTGTTTGTATGCCTGCTCTCTACAGGTCACAATTTTGCTTATCGTTTTTCATCAAAATCGGTCAAAGGCCCTGGGCTGGGTGGGGGGTTGAAACCCCTCAATGGCCGTGGGTCCGGAATTCGTCAGGACCCAGTGGCCGACCCCGGCACCATTTTTAAAATTTCGAAAATCGATTTTTCCTTTACCAGATTCAAGAGAAACGTCTGGCGCACCTGGCAGTGCAATTTTTAGCTTAAACCCATCTTGTGCGAAAAATTTCGCCAAATAACTGCCTACTGTACACGCTGGTGAAAACTAAGCATACAGCCACACAGTCGGATCCACCGGGCAAGCGCTCTACTGCCCACACGCCGTGGAAACTAATTAGACATAATCGGATCCATCCGGCAAGTGCTCTGCCAATGGCAGTTTCATTTGTTTGTTTGTTAGTTTGTCTGTCTGTTAGCAGGATTACTTAAAACTAAAAGTGAAATTTGGACCGAATTTGGTGGGTAGATAGCTCATGTCCCAGGGAACAGGCGATTAACTTTTTTGACCGATCCGGATCGTAATACAGATTCTGGATCCGGAAAACTTTTTTTGCGAAACCCTGTTCAATGATGACAATACCTGAGTCATTATGAAGAGTGGTTTGGAAATTACGTTACCCTTGTCGGAGATATGCGCTCCACTGAATGCCCGTCAAGTTTTAAAATACGACTAAACTTTTTTTTTTTTTTTTTTGCTGCGTTCACGGAGAGGAACCGAGTTTTTTTTTTTTTTAATGTCGCGCGCGCGTGCGTGCGTGCGTGCGTGTATGTGTGTGTGTGTGTGTGTGTGTGTGTGTGTGTGTGTGTGTGTGTGTGTGTGTGTGTGTGTGTGTGTGTGTGTGTGGAGGGAATGAATTTGGTATTCTGGTGTGAGTTGGGTACGTTTTAGAGTATAGAAGCGTGTTGTAGAATCAGTAACAAGTGTTGGGTAGAGTTGGGAGAGTGTATTGTTCTGGAGACAGAGAGAGAGAGAGAGAGAGAGAGAGAGAGAGAAGAGGTCAGATGGAGTGGTTGTGATGTAACGTTATCTGCGATGTTGTGGCACGTGTTGGTAATGGTGTGTGTGTGTGTGTGTGTGTGTGTGTGTGTGTGTGTGTGTGTGTGTGTGTGTGTGTGTGTGTGTGTGTGTGTGTGTGTTTAGGTGGGTCTGTATGGTTTGAGTAGGACTGGCGGGGTTGATTATCGTGCTGTAGAATGGTAGTGCTGGGGAAGTTGGCGGTATGGCTATAAAATGGTGGTGATGGTGGAGAGGTTCTTGGTGCTGGTGGTGATGTTGGTGGTAATGATGGTGGTGGTGATGATTATGATGTAGTGATGGCGATGAAAATGGTGATGATGATGGCAATGTTGGTAGTAATGGTGGTGGTTTTGGTTGAGTTGTGACGTTATTGATAGTGGTGCAGTGTAACTAGTAATTTCGCGAACAGCATGGACGGTATAGTGGTGTGGTGTCGAAAGTGTTATGGTTCCTCATTGTGTGTGTATGTGAGAGACAGAGAGAGAGGGGGGGGGATGGCTATATCCAATGAAGTGAGGTGGCAGCTGATGCGAGTATAATGGTATGGTAATATGCTGTGACCTTCCTGTTTATGGTGTGGCCTGGGACTTAATGGGGTATGAGGAAGAGGGAAGGGGTGAGAAAGGGAGGCGGAGTGGGTGAAGCATGTGAGGGAGAACGGGAGATGGATGAGGTAATGGGAATGAGGTGAGGAGTGAAACTGAATACTGTATCAGAATAGTCGAAGGGGGAGAGAGTGCGGAGATGAGTGAGGAAATGGGGGTTATGAAGGTAAGGTGAGGGGTGAGACTAAGCGAAAGAAATTGTTGAAAGGTGAGAAGAGGGTAAACGGAAGATGGATGAGAAAATGAAGGAGAGGTGCGGTTGAGAATGGGCGACAACACGACTGGAGAATGTGAATGGGAGATGGGTTTGGAAGGGAAGGTACGGTATGTGGAATTGAGGAATGAGACTTGGGCGTAGAATGATAAAGGTGTGAGGTGAGAGTGTGTAGGATATTGGTGAGGAAGTGAGAGGTGTGGGGTAGAATGGGCCACAGAATGGTTAAAGGGTAAGGGGAGGGTGAACTTGGAGAAATGGCTCAAGAAATGAGGTTTTGAGGAGGAAGTGAGGCGTGAGACTATGAGGAAGAATGGCTACAAGGAAGAGAAAGAGTGGGAGGTGAGTGAGGAAGTGGAAACGAAGTGGGATGAGGGGTGGGACGTGCATCAACGACAGAAGGGGTGAAGGGTGAGGTGAGAATGAGCGGGAGATGGGTGAGAATGTTACTAAGAAGTAGGTGGGAGTGGGCGCGGTAGACGTGTTCCTGAGCTGAAGGTGATAGAATTTTTTTTTTTTTTAATGGTTTTGGCTGTGGATATAGATAGTCCTTTCCTGAGGTCCAACTGTTCACCTTTGCGCCACAAACCTGCTCATGTCACGAATTCGGCGCTAATGCGCACCGCCCATGTTAATTACATGCTAGGGCTGTCTCATTCAGGTTTTTTGTAATATTGATGAGGATATTTTTCTGAAACGGTGGGCCCTGTGGCAGATCTGTTGCCTGTTTTAACGAATTTCAGGTCATTGCTGTTCCCTGCCCCAGCCTGGTATTGAACTCGCATCCTTTCGGTTTGGATATATACCACTTCTCTAGGCGTTTCATGAAACACTGGTAACGTAAATGAAAGAGATCCTTTTTGTGAGTAGGCCTATGTAAGATTATCCGAAAACAGGTAGTTGTATGGGAGTGAAATATGAGAAAATAGAATGATATGCATAAGATTCTATAGGTGATGTGAGTGAGATGCCATTTGAAATCTGGATGAAGGGTTTGTTAAACATGGAAGGAGAACCCTTTGACTAAGGGGACATAATTTATGTTAAAGCCTTGGTACCGTTGACGATTTTTTAAAGTTTAAGAGAAAGTATTCGAATTGGAGAGATTAGGTACGGTATACGGTAACTACCCTTCATTTACCTCCTCACTACAAGAGGTTTACTGTGTTCTAAATTAAATCGTCGTGAGGTACAGTATGAGATAAGGCACAGCAGAATGAGGAAGTAGAGCCAGATAGTTTGTGTGTAAAGAAAGGAGACAGAGTGAGGCCGGGAGAAGAAGCAGTCAACGCAAGACAGGGTGAGGCAGTGGTTAGGAAACAAAACAGAGTGAGGCAGAGGGAGGCAGGATGATGCATTGGTTAGCAAGGTGAAGTAGAGCGAGACGGAATGGGGTAGGATGTGTTAGAATAGGTCAGCGAGACAGGTCATGAAGGGGTGATGGAGCAGATGGAAGGAGGAGGGGGGGGAGGAAAGACAAATGGGAAATGGAGAGAGGAGAGGGAGAAAGGAAGAAAGGTAGGGAGAGGGGGTCGTGGGAGGGAGAAGAGTGGTGAGCCGAGGGATGGGAAAGAGAAGGGAGGAGTGGAGAGGGGAGGGTGGGGAGCGGAAAGGGGATGATAAGAGGGATATGGAGTCGAGAGGGGAGGGGAGGGAGTGGAAAGGAGAGAGTAAGAAGGACGGAAAGTGGAGAGAGGTGGGTGGGGAGTGGGAGGGGAGGGTAAGAAGAGTGGGAAGTGAGGAATGGGGAGTAAGAAGAGTGGGAAGTGAGGAATGGGGAGTAAGAAGAGTGGTAAGTGGAGAGGGGAGGGTGAGAAGGGTGGGGAGTCAAGAGGGGAGGGTGAAGGTGAGGAATGGAGAAGGGAGGGTGAAAATGGAATAGAGAACATTTGGAATGCGGGAGGGATTAGAGAGGGGTGAGAGGTGTAAAGGGGAGTGAGTAGGAAAGGGAGAGACTATATTTGGACGGAGGAAATTGAGAGAGAAGGGGAGGACGATAGAGGAGATGAGTGGAGGCAAGGAGAGGAGGGCAGTGAGAGAAGAGAAAGGATAAAGGCGAGAACGGGAGAGGGAAGGATGGAGGAGTGAGAGAATAGAAGTGCCAAAAAGGGGAGGAGTGGAAGCATGGAGAGGAGATAGGAGGCAATGCGAGGAGAGAAGGAGGAGGAGCGGCGTAAAAGAGACGAGAGGAGTGGAGACTGGAGAGAAGGGCGGGTGAAAGAGGGAAGGGGCGCGAGGGGAGTGGAGGTTGGAGTGTAGTGAAACGTGGGTAGCGTGCACCGTAGAGTTTGAGCCAGTCAGGCCGCCACACTGCCTCAACTGTTGTATTGATTACCTATCACATTCTCTCTCTCTCTCTCTCTCTCTCTCTCTCTCTCTCTCTCTCTCGTACGCTTTCATGTTCTTTTGCACCCCATGTTATCTTTTCTCATCTTCCTTTCTCACTCGATTTCCATTTTTTTGTTCCAGTCTTTGGGAAATTTACTCCTGCCATGTTTTTTTTATTTTTTTTTTCGTGTGTTCTTCGTCTGTGCATTTAATCTCAACTTTTCCTTGACTCCGTTTTAATTATTCTCTTACACACCATTTTTCCATCTTGTGCCTAACGACTTCACTTTTACGGTTCTCGCCTGCTGATAACGATGGTACTTTTAGCATTATAATGACAGTGTTCATGGTTGATGATTTGCGTTAAATGTCATAAACTGGGCTTTTTAATGTGCACTTTTGGTGGTGCTTGATGGGATGAATGATGAGGATATGTTAAGGATGATGTGCATGTTGTTGTGTTGGCTGAGGCTGTGGTGATGACTGTGGTTGTGGGGTTGGCAGCTCCTTGTTCTTGCTGTGGTAGCTGAAACCTTGTTGCTGTTGTTGTTGTGGTGGTGGTGGTTGTAGCAATTCTCGTTGTAAGGTTATGTTGATGTACTGATGGTGGTGGGAGGCTGTATTGTTTTAGTTTTTCTTGGTGATGGAGACGTTGTTGCTTTTGTGTTTGATGTGTTGGTGTTTTTAATGATAGGTTTTCTAAGTTCTTTTAGTTTGTAGCTGTTCTCGTATAGAATATTTTGAGGTCAGTGATGAGAGTTGTTATTTGTTAGTGTAGCGAGAACAGCAATGTTAGATGCAGTTGTTGTGAGGGTAGTGATGTGAATTGTTTTCTGGGTTGTTATTGTTGTAGTGAAGGTAATAATAGTATATGGTGGTGTGATTGTTGTTGTTGTTGTTGTTGTTGTTGCTGTGGTGGTGGTGGTGATGGTGGTGGTGTGTGGTGCTGGTCTCATTAACATGCCGCATACATCCCGACCCACTAGTTCAGTTTGCTCTATTCTAGCACCCCACGTTTCCACCACTCCCCCACCTCCCCACCGTCTCTCTCTCTCCCTTAATATCCCACTCCTCTTGTTCTCTCTCCCCGACCCTCTCACCCTTCTTTTCCTCTTTACCCTCCCATCCTTCTCTTTTCCTCTCCTGTACCCTTTACCCTTGTCTTCTATCCCTTACCCTCTCTCCTCTTTCCTCTCTCCCTTACCCTCTCTCCTCTTTCCTCTCTCCCTTACCATCCCACCTCTTTCTTCCTTTTTTCCTATCCTTCCCACCCCTCTCCCATAATTCTCAACCCATCTTCCTTATCCCCACCCCGACTTTCCCCTCTCCCTCACCTTCGCCATCCTTCTCTCTCTCTCTCTCTTTCACACACACACACACACACACACACACACACACACACACACACACACACACACACACACACACACACACCATAGCACTACATACACCCCCTCATCTCCTAGTCACTCGTACTACACCCACACTTTTTCAGCTGACGGATATTCTTGGTACATACAGATAATTCTTTTTCCAGTTGAGGCGAGACTGGAGGTGCGACCTAAGTTAAATAAATTAATCTGTTGGAATGGTAACCTGATTAAAACACACACACGTCATAATAAAGTGGTTTACCCCAACTCTTGTATTCTGAAAGTTCTGATGTCTCCCTAGTTGGTATCATTCGCCTGTTGGTAGCTTGGATGAATCGAAAAAATACATCATGGCAGTATAATGGTTAACCCTCCATTTCTTCTGTTTTATGGCTTAAGATGAATAAGGTCGTCTTGAGGCAGCAGGAAAAAAAGACAAAAACTTGCCATCGTATTGAAGGGGTTAACCTCCAAACTCTTGGTTCTAATTTCCACCCACAGCTTCACTCGAACTCAGCACCCAGCTCTTAAACTTCAGTTTTGTTAACCTCTCTCTCCACATACTTTCTACCATAGTCCACTTGCTCCCTTTTTTTTTTTTTTTTTTTTTTTTTTTTTTAAACATCTCTCGTCTATCCCATTGTAACTTTCACTAATCCCATCCCATCCCATCCAATCCCAACCCTTCTCGTCTCCTTCACCCCTTTTCTCTACGTCACTTCCTCCCCTCAGTCTCTTTCCCTCTTCTTTACTCAACCTCCACATCTCTTCAGTCCTCTCCCCGTATACCACATCTCTCTCTATTCCACCCAGTCCCACCTCTGCCCCACCCCTCTCTACCCTGCCTACCCCACCTCCACCCCGCACCTCTCTCTACCCTGCCCAACCCCACCCCTGCACCACCCCTCTCTCTACCCTGCCCACCCCGCAACATTCCACCTCTGCTTCACCCCATTCTGCCTCTTCCTGCCCCACCTCTCTATTACCCCTACCCCATTTATCTAACCCACTCAGTCTGTATATCCCTACCGTCTCTTGTAAACCACCCCACCTCTCTATCCCAGCCCACCTCTCTACCCAGCCCACCTCTATCTCACCCCCTTCTCCTCTGCCCTACCCAGCCGTTCTTCATCCCACCCTGTCTTTCATCAACTTCACCCTGCCTTTTATCTGTTCCACCCCATCCCTCTCCCACCCCACATCTCCACCCTACCCCACCCCTATCCTCCCCCACGTATCTACTTTACTGCATCCCACCCACTCAGTCACTTTTTTACACTATCTCACTCCATCCTACATTTTTCTACTCCACTTGTCGTTTTCTTTACCTCTTTCTTGGAGAGAGAGAAAGAGAGAGAGAGAGAGAGAGAGAATCATTTTTAATATTAATTTTTGACGCTATTGTCATCATGATCATAAATTTTCCGGTAGTTCTTTCACCACCATCACAGCCACCATAACCATCACCACAGTTACCATCGCCACGTCCTTATTTTTTCCACCCTCCTAGAATCATCACCACCACCACCACAGTCGTTCTGTTTTTCCCACCACCACCACCACCACCACACCCTTACACATTTTCCGCCCTCTGTTCTTCCACCGTTTCTTTCTTCATTGTCCGTTCTTTTCTTTCCACATTCACCTCCCCACCTTTATTCCACCCTTATCTTTACAGTTTTTCCACCTTTCAGGCACCTTTTTCTTTCACATCACCAGCTCGCCCAGACTCCACCTTTTTTTCGTTTCATATTTTTCACCTTCTCTTCGTCCATCCTGTTCTGTCACATTTTCTCTTTACCCTGTTCCACTGTTTCCTGTACAGTTTCCCACTCTTCCATCTCCACCTCTTTTTTTCCAGCTTCCCTTTGTCCACACTTTTCCTTCACATTTCCCCTTCCCCCTTTCCATCATTTTCTAACAGCTTTCCACCCTTCCACTGCCCACCGGGTTTCTTCTACATATCTACATTTTCATCATCCTACTATTATTCCTGTTCTTTTTCCTCATTATCATTATTTTCTGTTATTTTTCCTCTTCTCTCATTCTTACACATAAACCATCTTTCTGTTTAATACTTATTCTCATTTCTTCTTTCTGTTTAATACCTTTTCTCATTTCCACTTTCTCTTTAATACCCTTTCTTATTTCCTCTTTCTCTTTAATACTTTTCTCATTCCGTTTTTCTGTTCACATTCATTCTTTGTCTTTAATGTTTTTTCTCATTTCCTCTTTCTCTTTAATACTTTTTCTCATTTCCTCTTTCTCTTTAATACTTTTTCTCATTTCCTCTAATATTTTTTCTCGTTTCCTCTTTCTCTTTAATACTTTTTCTCATTTCCTCTTTCTCTTTAATACTTTTTCTCATTTACTCTTTCTGTTTAATGCTTTTTCTCATTTCCTTTTTCTCCTTATTGCTTTTCCTCATCTCTTCTCTTATTTCATTCCTCTTCCTCCTCATCCTTCGCCATAAGCTTCTCCTCTCTCATTTCTCCCTTTCATTTTTCCTTCTCTCTCTCTCTCTCATTTTCCGCCATCTTTCAGTCTTTCACTTCTTTCATCCGTCCCCTACCCCCTCTTCTCTCTCTCTCTCTCTCTCTCTCTCTCTCTCGTTTTTGCTTTCACTCCTTTCCTGTCGTCCACATATTTCCTCCACCAGTCCACTATTGGCTCCTCCTCCTCCTCCTCCTCTTCCTCCTCCTTTTCAGCGGTCACTCCCAGCCTTTGTTCCTCCCTGAAAATCGGAGAGTAAAAAATATACGAGAAGTCCCCGGGAGGATTCTGGGCTTTCCTGTTTTGTGTGTGTGTGTGTGTGTGTGTGTGTGTGTGTGTGTGTGTGTGTGTGTCAGAGAGAGAGAGAGAGAGAGAGAGAGAGAGATTGTTCAACTTATGGATAAAAATGGATGGTTCTGAATGGTATGATATACTGTATGTCTCTTTGGTGGGATGGGATGTCTTGGATGTTTGGGGTTCTGTGGATGAGTCTGGCACAAAGGGAGGCTGTGTAGTGCCGTGGATGGGTTCAGGAGGGTTTCTGGAGGCCTTGAAGGGGAATATGGTGAGGTCTCTTTGAAGCATATTTTTACTGCTGCCAGGTAATTACTTTCATTTTAGGAGAGTCCCTCAGTAGAGAGGAAGGTAATGAATGGTTTTATTCAGTTTAGGATAACCTCTTAGTACAGACGAAGTTAGGGAAGACCATACCGGTATATTACCCCTGCAGGTCGAAAATTGTCTTTGCTGAATATGATCGTCAGGTGATTAAAGGAATAAAAGGTCATCTTATGGAATAATCTGAATTTCATCAAGACTGAGCAAGAATAAAAAATAGGAATGGGGTAATGGATGGTTTGGAGGGTTTGAACTTTGCCTCGTGTCTGGGAAACTTTTTTTTTTTTTTTTTTTTATCAAGTGCAGACTATCAAGATCTTTGGATTGCTCCAGATGGTTTTTGGATCTCCTGACCTTACTCAGGATGAGGAAGTTCGGGGAAGACTACGTTTCGTGGATCTGTTGCAATTGCAGGGACTTAAGGTGGGTTTGTTTTACAGCTGAGTGGTGAGTGGTGGCACGGGATTGAGAGATGGACGTGGGTGACATTGCTGGATGGGGATGGTGTCTGCTGGGATGTTGGGTGTTATCGTGAGAGAAGCGATGGTGGTGGTAGAGTGAATGCATTAATCATAATGATTACAGTTCACTGGTACTGTGTAGAAGTAGTTAAAATTGGGGCTGTAGAATACTTGTTATACTTGCGATGATTGTAGAATTATTGTAGTTGTGATAGATAAGACTTGTAGGTATATTTAACACAGTTATATAGTGGTAGGTGGTGGCGACCACCATCCACTCACTTGATGTATTGCTGCCTACTTTTTCCAAGGGTAGCTTGACTGGTATTCATTAACTCAGGAAACCATTTACACCGCTGGATGGTTACCATATAACCAGATAACGGAGTTTTGAAGAGCCTACTATGATGCCCTCGTTAACTGGATGGAGAGGCGCAAATGCGGCGTCCATCTAGCAACCAAAAATCTACATTCTTCCCCATGCCTCGCCGTGATGAAGCGCTGCTCACCACCGCAAGGGAGCATCAGTTCACTGCACGGGACGTTCTAGCAGGGGCGGCTGCTTGCTCGCGATTCATGGGTCTGCTCGGCTAGACAGACCGGGGTTACTCTAGTACTGCTGCTACACCAGCCATAAAAGCAGTAGAGTCTCATCCAAGACTGTTACGATGGCGAGATATTGATGGCAGGACGGTGGCTGGGGCTGTGCTGGTTGTCGCTGCCCGGAATGATGGTGGCTGCTCGGGGTTGTAATGTTTATGGCCGTGGTGATGGCAGTAATGGTGGTAGACCTAATGGTGGTGCTGCCAGTAGCGTGGAATGGTGGTAGATTGTTGTTGTCGTGGTGGTTGCATTGCTGGTGGTGGAAGTAGGATGCTGGCTGTATTGGTGGCGGTGGTGGAGACTAGGCTGGAATAGTGGTAGATTGTGGTAGTGGTTGTTGAAGGGATACTGAGTAAGATTGTTGTAGTTTTTGGTTGTTTTTATTGGTGGTGGTGGCGGTTTTGCTCCTGTCATTGTTATTGTTGTCGTTTTTGTTATTGGTGGTTGTGATGGTAGCAGCCTGACCACAATAAGCCACAAAAATCGCCATAGTGGTGAATGAGTTAGGAGCAGTGGCGGTGGGTGAGAGACAGTGGTGGTAGTAGGCCTGAAGCAGTTAACACTTTCACCACGTCAGTGTTTTTGTGCAGTGTGAGAGATTTTTTTTTTTTAATATAAGGGGCGTGATATAGGCATTTTTAAATCTTCTCATTGCAAGTGGTCTCTCTTAAGTGCAATAGAGTCGTTTTATGAATTAAGTACAATAACAAAGGCCGCGGTATTAAAGTTCTTTTTTTTTTTTACTAGTCTTCAATAACTGCTTCACTACTCCTTTAAGTTATTTGGAGATAGTAAGAATTAAGTAAAAATAAGACCACCAGAATTACGAAGTCATACTGTACAAGTGAGTGATAAGAGTGAGAGTAGTTATGATAGCAGTGATGAGAGTTATATTAGCAGTGATGGCAGTTATTATAGCTGTACTTGGGTTAATATTGTGTTTACAGCTGTTGCGGTGAGGAGGAGGCTTGAGGAGAGCCTGCTTGGTGACAGTAAAAAATTCCTAATAGTTAAATTCCTTTCCACGTCAGTCCTTTATTTCTTAATGTTTATAAATTGTTTTATGTAAACAGAGTACATACTACATGGCAGCCAGGTTTCCAACGAAAGAAAAAAAAACTATGGTCATGGTCACAGTGCAATAGCCTATACAGAACATATCACACGCACCTAATGATCACATCTGGTAGTCATTTAAGATGTAGAGTCCATGAAATCAAATAATAATAATAATAATAATAATAATAATAATAATAATAATAGTAGTAGTAGTAGTAGTAGAAGTAGTAGTAGTAGTATTAGTAGTAGTAGTAGTAGTAGTCAGTAAATGTGGTATAAAGTGTGTTGGTGTGGTGTGGAGGGGTTGGGGTGGGTCGGTGTGGTCGTGGCCGCCAGTTTCCGCTCACTTTCCCGGCTGGAGTTGTTCCCGCCAGCCTCTGGAGTTTAGCACCGGGGAGCAGGGACTGAGGGATGGAGGGAGGGAAAGAGTGGAGAGGGAGGAGGAAGGAAGAGTGCGGAGGGAGAGAGGGAGATGGAGGAGGAAGGAGAGATGTGAGAGGATTGGGGAGACAGGACTGTTGACGAGGAAAGTGTGTAGAGGGAGGACAGTAAGTGGAAGGAGACAGAGATGCAGTCAGGAGGAAAGAGGAGGTATGGTGGAAAGGAATGGAGGAGAGAGGGGAGCACGAGGGGAATTAAGAGCTGGAGGGGGGTAGGAAGAGTGGGGATAAAGGGAAGAATTAAGTGATGAGAGAAACATAAGAGAGTGGGGTAACTTCAAGGAATATAGGAAGGGAGGGGGACGTGGAGTGGGGAGAGATGGAGCGAGAAGGGAGAAATATGGGGATTAGGTCTTGTAGGAAGAAGAAATGAGTGAGGAGGGAGGGAGGAAGAGGAAAAGGGTAAGAGCAAAGGGAAGGAAGGATTGGGGAGGGGAAGAGGGAGGCTGGTGAGATGGGAGCATGAGGAGGGAACTGAGAAATATAGTGAGGAGGGAAGCGTATAGATGGAGGGAAGGAAGGGGTGGGGAGGGGAACTGGAATGTGGAGGTGGGGGAGGAAAGAGTTGGGAGGGGGCGGCGGGGAGTAGTTGTGGAATTTAAGGAGTCAGAAGGGAGGGAATGGATATGGGTGAGAGCACGAAGGTTTGAGAGATAGTGGGAGGAGGAAAGAGTGGAAAGCTAGTAGTTGGAGAGAGAGAGAGAGAGAGAGAGAGAGAGAGAGAGAGTTAGAGTTAATGTTTGAAGGGAAGATGAGAGGAGTTCAGGAATGTGGAGACAGAGAGAGAGAGAGAGTTAATGTTTGAAGGGAAGATGAGAGGAGTTCAGGAATGTGGAGAGAGAGAGAGAGAGAGAGAGAGAGAGAGAGAGAGAGAGAGATGCAGGGAAGAGGGTATTAGTGAAATAAGTATCATGAGTCTTTTCATAGGACATTTTTACCCCTTCAGCGTGATGACTTTTTTGTTTGTGCCCTATTTTTGCTACATCCAGACGCTTTTATTCAACTTAAAAGATCTACAGGGGTTAGATAAAGTTTGTATTAATCCCTCCATTACCAGCAGGGTCTCAAAAACTTAGCCAAATCGTCTGTCAGCATGAACACCAAGCCAAAACAGACCTCACGGTATTTAGGTGGGTGTTGCGTCAGTACACTGGTGTGGCGTTATCTGTCGTTACAATTCTCAGGTGGGCTAAGCTGCTGTGCCAACATTAACCTTTCCACTACTATATGGTGTTTATTTCTCTGTTTATTTTCTTCACCTTTAATCCAGGAACCCGTTTTAAATGTATGCTTGGTTCCTCTAGACGATTCTGTTGAGCTTTCCGGAGACCAGTTGTAGTGAAGGGGATAGTGAGGGCGATATCTAGCACCGCCATCATGAAAAGCCTCCCTCAGCTGAGCAAAATGGTCTAGGAAGGGCAGTAATTAAGTAAAAACAAGAGCATCATATTAAAGGGGTTAATGTCGCCTCGTACGTTACTAATGCAAAGTGTGTCGTTATTAGAAAAAAATCACACGAGAATAATTATATATACATGCCGGTATTAAGCAAAATAAATCGCTAGGGAAAGTGTCACGAATTCTTGTGTGTCAAGAGGAATAAGTCTTTTTGAGAGGATGGCAGGAGAATCATCCTCATCATCATAAATAATAATAATAATAATTATTATTATTAATATGAGAGAGAGAGAGAGAGAGAGAGAGAGAGAGAGAGTAGTTTGGGTGTGTGGAGGGTGTTTTGTAAATGTGGAGCGGAGTTAACTGAGTGTGTAATTCACCGGGTCGGTCAGGATCACTTGATGGTCGTGATCGTCAGCTTTTACCCTCCCGGAAGGGAGCTGAGAGCTCATATAGTCCGATCTAAGGGCAAGGCTGTGACCTTCACAAACGCACACACCTGTCCCCTTGCTCAAGGGGGACAGTAACCACCCACTTCGTCGGTGAAACTTTTCGTAACCTGAGCGAGGCGCGAACTCCCGTCCACCAGTTGGCAAGCGAGAACGTTACCACTGCACCAGCGAGCGTGTGTGTGTGTGTGTGTGTGTGTGTGTGTGTGTGTGTGTGTGTGTGTGTGTGTGTGTGTGTGTGTGTGTGTGTGTGTGTGTGTGTGTGTGTGTGTGTGTGTGTGTGTGTGTGTGTGTGTGTGTGTGGGTAGGGAAGATGGATTGTGTGGAGGGTTGGGAGATGAAAAGGGATAATATGTGGTTGGAATGAAAAATGGAGGCATAGAGGTGTTTGGGGTGCTTGGAGAGAGAGAGAGAGAGAGAGAGAGAGAGAGAGAGAGGAGGGGGGAGACTGAACGAAGAATAAAGACGAGGATGGGTACGTGGAGGAATGAGGTAAAAGACACAATAAGAGAGGAGAATTGGGGTAGTAAAATGGTAAATTGTGGAAGAAGGTGAAGACGAAATGAAGGAACAGAGAGAGGATAAAATATATAAGAAACTAGAAAGCCCTTACGGAGCACACACCTCCGCAAATACTACTGCCATTAAAAACGATCCGGATCCTTGGAGATATTGTGAGGAATACATAGGATCCAGGTTCGCCCCAAAATTTAAGCAATTGTTCCTTGTCCCATGGCGCACTCTTCCACAAAATTTCATTGAACTTCATTTAGAAGTTTTGGAGATATCGTGTGGACAACCAAAGAGGCAAACTTAGGTGAATACATAGCCTCGTGCAACTTCGTTGGCAGAGGCTATTACATCGTGAAAACGAACGTATGCACACAGTGTAAGAGAAAATGGTGAAGAAGTATTGACGTTCTTACACCTCAACCTGGTGGAGATATTCTTCCTTCTTGTATTATGTTTTATCTAAGTGGCTGGATCAATCTTACGACTCTGTATTCTTTTCATAGCACATCTTTTTGACTGTCATATTGTAGTATGAATCTCTTGTAACAGAAAAGCACTACTGTGTCCCTACATCTTTACCATAACATTTCTTGTCTAGTACCATATTCTGCTGGCCGTCTCGTGTTGCAAATCAATATTCAAATGGAAAAAAGAAAATTTGAAACCAGGTAAACACCCAGCCTCCAGTAAGTCACTCATAGCTGAACAAAATCACGCGTCGGCAGCTGGAATAGAGTACTAGAGTTGAGAGGATCAGTGGTGACAGTTTTACACCCAGGCTCCCATGACTCTCTCTCTAAAGGAAATCGAGTGGGGTTAGCTAGAGTAAAATACTAGACTTGTCCTTACTTTGACAAGGTTAGAGTGAACGGAGTAGAGCGGTCGTGTGGAAAGTGATTAATGGGACGTGAGGTATGTGAGCTATGCAAGGAGGAGGAGGAGGATATAAGATGGTATAATGGGGAAGATGGGAAACGGAATTAAAAAAAACTGGAAGAATATGGAAGAAATAATTACAAAAACTAAGAGAGGATAATGATAAGAAAGAGGAGAGGAAAGTTAAAGGGATGTTAGTACTACAGGTAGATTGTGGGGTAGGCGAGTACTGGGAAGTTAAGTACCGTATGTAATGAATGTTGGGGAAAGAAGGAGGAGCGGGGAGGTATAGGGGAGATTAGAGGAGGAGGAGGGAGGGTAGGGAGGACGAACGGAAGGGGAGGGAGGTTGAAGAAGGGAAATTAAAAGGGCAGGGACTGAAGGGAAAATTTGAAAGGGAGGGAGGCTAGAGAAGAGGAAAAGAAGCACAGGAAAGTAAATTAGGGAAAAATTAGAAGGTGAAGATTACTGGGAGGAACAAACCGGTACGTGACGATAGCCAGCTGTAAGCGGACCAAGCTTTGTCAGTGACCGGAAGTGAGTTTCGACACTAAAAGTCATTTGTATATGTACAGTAGGTACTGCAGTGCAACATTCCACCCAAGAATCATGGCCCTGGCTTAATAATCTTAGGAACCATAGCATTCTGCGCGATCATTGTCGTGATTTTAGCTATTTTCACTGTTTTCGCATCTGGTGACCTTTGACCCCTGACCTGGCTAATGTAGCACATTGGCTAGGTGTACTGTTCAGTAGAAGGCTGTAGTACTAGTCAGTGTCAATAAGCGTGCACACTTTGAATTCCATCGTGCTGCTGGGGAACTGGGGGGGGGGGGCATTTTTTAAAAACTGGTAGGCTACTGGTGTCTTCGGACACAGAGGCCAATCTTCGTTGCAGGGTTGCCACTCGAAAACTAGAGGAGAGAGGGGAAAAATAGATGGTACACTCACGATAGGGCATGACCTCAAGATTACGCCTAAAGAAGCCAGAAGCCATTAGCAATGCTTCTACAGTTCAAAAAGTGAAAAGTACGAAAAGAGCCGTTTTTCGGCCCTTGCTAGGCACCGAGTAGTTGCCTAGCAACCGAAACTTTAGGGACACAACTAGATCATAGGCTGGTCATTGTTTCCAGGTTTGGTGGAAATCGGTTAATTCTGAAGGGTAGGAGAGCCTGATACAATTAAGCAAGAAAAAATACATGAAAGAATACGTGGCAAATAATAAGGGCAGCATGAAGCTGGCCATTACCAAAAAAAAAAAAAAAAACGTGACTAATAATAAGGGCAGCATGGAGCTGGCAAAAAAAAAAAAAAAACTGACTAATAATAACGGCAGCATGGAACTGGCCAATGAAGGGAGTTTCAAGAAAAAAATGAGCATGTAAGGTAATGGGTGGTGGGGAGGCAAATTAGATAATGGTGAAGATAGGCACGGCGATTGGAGAATGGAAGAACGGGAAAGGAAAAACAAAAGATAAATAAATAACAAAGAAAGACGATCAAGGATAAGAGGAGGAAGAAGATAAAAAGACTGAAGGAATTACAGACAAATAAGAAGTGTGGATCATTAAAAAATGAAAATTAGGGTGTGAGAAAAATGCATTAAAAGAGTAACTGGGAAGAAAAGAGAATAAAAGCAAGAGTACGAGAAGATTGAAATAGAGAAATTAAGACGTGGGAAGGGAAGAAGAAAGTGAAGAGTAGAAGGGAAAAGCGAAATAGGAGGTGGGGGGGGGGAAGCTGAATGAAGTTGGAAAAAAAAAAAAAAAAAAGAGAAAACGAGAAAACAGAATAATGGAAGAAGAGAACTGTAGACGAGTAAAGACAAGAGAAGAAAGAGAGAAGGGGAAGGGTGAAAGGGAAAGAAGTAATGAGAGGTGAAGGGGAAAATTGAATTAAATGGGGAATTGTGAGGGAAGGAAAGTTTGAAGACGTAATAAAACTTGAGGGAGAAATTACCGAAAGAATAGAAATGAGAGTGTGAGGGGGAATTACGAGGGAGGAGGAGGAATTAAGAATGACTTAGAGTGGTCTTGAAGAATGCGAATGTGGAAGTGGGGTTACAGGAGGAAGGAGGAGGAAAAGCAAGAGGAGGAGGACAGATAGGAGGAGGAGGAGGAGGAGGAGAAAAGAAGAAAACTGGAAGGAGGAGGAATACGTACGGTAAGTGATAGATTGAGGATGAGAAATTTGGAATGAGATAAAAAGAAGAGAGGAGGAGGAAGGAACGATTAAGATTTAGTCAATGAAAGGAGTGTATTGGCACTCTTGTAACTGGAGGATCAAAAGTTAACTCCTTAAATCTGATGACATTTTTCGTGTTACTCCTACATCCAGAGGATTTTATTTAGTGTAGAAAGATTTTTGAATTGCTGGAGTTGAATGTTGCCTTCATTAAGCCTTCACTACAAGACACTTCGCCTAAGCTGAATTAAATCGGCTGGATGAAGTAAGAATTAATCAGTAAAACACGTCACCGGACTGAAGAGGATCGAAGATTTACTGCCTGGGGACGTCCGTTTTGGTTTATTCTTGCGATTTATTTACTACTTTGGGAGATCTTTCGTAGTGAATGAGTTAGTGGAGATGGTTGTTCATTCCCTCACGTCGCGAGGTTTCTGTAAAATTAACTAGAGCCAAGAAAAACCAAATTAACTATCTCAAGAAAAACCAAATTAACTATATCAAGAGAAACCAAATCAGAGTCATCGACATCAAGCAGTTAATCAACTCCTTAGAATGCAGGTTTGTCCCTTTCAGTACGAGGACATATTTTTCATTATATTCTTGACATCTCCAGATGATTTTACTCAGCATAGAAGAGAGATTTCGCATTGGAGAGGTTACATACAGCATCATATATCCCTTTAGTACATTAGGTCTCTTCTGAGCTGCATATAGTTGTCTGGAGCTGAATGGCGTGCAGGGATAAGAAGTGGGGTTTTTCGATGTTGGATACAGACGAGTATAGAAGATAATCACCACATACCCTTACACTGCGGTTAGTTCTTTTCACCTTTACTTTGCCATAACCTGGGCTACATAATCCGGCGTAAGAACATAGCCTAATAGTGTTGGAGTAATTAAGGCTGCCTTGAACCGCTTCAATTTCCGAAATTTCTCTTACATGTCATGAAACCGTGTGATATTAGCAAGAGTGTAATAAAAAAGACGTCATTTTAATGAAGCCGTTACAGCAAAAAATGGGACAAATGCGTTACCAAAGAGGCAACCCTGACACGATTCTTTGGAAGGGTCGGGTAGAAGGGTGGGGTGACAATTAAGGACGGGCAAAAACTTATTATAAATTATACTTTATTTATTTATTATATGCTATATATATATATTGTTACGGAACAGAGAAAGATAATGTACACTTTAAGTGAGAATGCTAAAAATCACTACTGTCCCGTAAAGTTCCAGGTTCAAAACAAAAGAGTTAGGTAAAATTACAAGTTAAAGTTTAATGCTTAAACTAACAACAAAACATTCAGGACTCATAAGGATAATGTAATGGCAAATAAACAGGTTAAATATATGGTTAACTGCAATAGCCTCTATTAACACGAAATTAGCAAGAGTAAATTTATCTAAGTCAACCCTGATAAAATGAGATACCAGATAATACTCAGTGATGCAAGATAAATTATTACAGATACAAAATAATATTAAAAATGACTGAATAAGAACCTTTACATAAATTACAAAAAAACTCACTAGGCCTACAAATCAACACCTTATGCTATACAGTACAAGGGAAAAATGCAATAACACTTATACTCAAATTACACACAGCTGCTAGATGTTTGGAGATTTCTTGAGCACTCACAATAATAATAACTGTACAGGGGAAGACAGAGATGTGAACAAAATGAGGAGCAGATCTAAGTGGCCATGATGCAGAGACTGGGCTCATTATATAGGGGCCAGCAGAGCTTGATACAACTTGTAATAAGGACGCGCAAATGAAGCGATGGGGACAAACGGTCGACAATCCCGCACTGAATAACAGAAAGGACGACTTACTCTACTATAACGGTAGAAGGGGGGGACTGAGGCAGAACACGCTCGTGATCAAACATGCAGCATACTGTGCGTTAAAATTACACAAAGGATGATGAAATCATAGGCTATGTAACACCTCCCCACAAAGAAAAAGAAATTTACAAAGGAAATTTCTTATTACTCTAAAACAATCTGTCTAAAGTCTAGATAAGCAATCTGCAATAACATTTTCTTTCCCCTTGACATGTTGTATGTCTAATGAATACTCCTGAAGAAGTAGACTCCATCTTGTCAATCTCTGATTTTTATCTTTAAACTTACTAAGGAATTTCAGTGGGTTGTGATCGGTATAAATGACTATGGGGTCAAAACCAGAACACAAATAAAATGAAAACTGCTGTAAACCCAAAATCAAGGCCAAAAGCTCTTTCTCAATAGTGGAGTAGTTCTTTTGAGGTGGAGTGAACTTCTTACTGTAATAAGATACAGGATGTTCAATACCCTGATCATCCTCTTGCAGCAAAACAGCCCCAGCTCCTGTATCACTTGCATCAACAGCCATCTTAAAAGGCTTAGCAAAATTTGGAGTAGCGAGCACTGGCTGACTTAATAGAATAGCTTTAAGTTTGTTGAAAGAGGATTCACAGTTATCGGTCCAGACAAATTTAACTCCCTTTTTCAGTAGGTCTGTAAGTGGTGATACAAGAATAGAAAAGTTAAGAACAAATCTCCTGTAATAACCTACCATTCCCAAAAATCTTTGTAGCTCTTTCCTACTTTTAGGACTGGGAAGATCACTTATAACCTGAACCTTAGCTCCTGGTGGTGCAACATGTCCATCACCAATTACATACCCAAGGTACTGAACTTTAGCTTGACCAAACTCACACTTTGATAAATTAGCTACAAGATTAGCCTGAACTAAACGGTCAAGAAATTTACTGACATGGCATAGATGATCTTTCCAGTTGTCACTGAAGATTAATACATCATCAATATAAACAACACACCCTGCCAAACCCTCTGTTACAACATTCATGAGCTTCTGAAATGTGGCTGGTGCATTCTTCATACCATATGGCATTACTGAACATGCAAAAGCCTTTCCAAGTGTTACAAAACATGAGATCTCCCTAGCACGTTCAGTCATAGGTACTTGCCAGTATCCCTTTAACAAATCAAACTTACTTATGTACCTAACCTTTCCGATCTTGTCTATGCAATCTTCCACACGAGGGAGAGGGTAAGTGTCTGTTTTAGTTATCTGATTAACACGTCTGTAGTCGATGCAAAGCCTCTGTGACCCACCTGGCTTAGGGACCAGAGTGACAGGAGAACTCCACTCGCTCTGACAGGGCTCAATCATCTTGTGGTCCAACAGGTAGCCAAGCTCCTTCTGGATGAGAGGAACTTTCACTGGGTTCACACGGTAAAGAGGCAATTTAATTGGCTTTGCGTCTCCAACATCGACATCATGCATCAACACAGTGGTTCTTCCTGGAGTGGCACGGAACACTTGCGGGTACTCCTGCAGTAATGCCGAAAACTCCTGCCTTTCCTTGGGTGGTAGATGAGAAAGCTTAGTCTGGAGATCATTCATGATATCAGGATTCTTCCCCAAACTATCACTCAGGCTCATACTGCATGGGAGAACTTCACTTGCAGACTCGGGTGGAACAGCTACAGTGCAGACTGGATTATTTTCGTCCCGCCTGTGATATAACTTTAGCATGTTGATGTGACATAGTTGCTTGCTCTTTCTACAATCTGGTGTGGCGATGACATAGCTGACATCACTGAGTTTCTTCTCCACGAAATAAGGGCCACTAAACTTGGCTTGAAGAGGTTGCCCATGAACTGGTAGCAGAATCAAAACCTGATCTCCTGGCTGAAAGTGGCGTAAACTGGACTTCTTATCATACCAAGTCTTCATCTTCTCCTGAGCAGCTCCTAAAGTCTCTCTCGCCAGCTGTAAAGCAGTGGACAGCCGTTCTTTGAAATTCATCACATACTCCAACAGGTTGACGTCATCTTCCTCCGACAGCCAGCATTCCTTGAGTAACTTAAGGGGTCCTCTTACTTCATGGCCAAACAGTAGTTCAAAAGGTGAGAAGCCCAGTGATTCATTTGGAGATTCTCTTGCAGCAAACACAACGAATGGAAGACCTTTATCCCAGTCTTTCTGATGTTCCAAACAGTATTTCTTGAGCATCGATTTGAGTGTTTGATGATATCTCTCCAACGCTCCTTGGGTCTGGGGATGGTAAGCTGAAGACGTGATCTGGGTGATGCCCAACTCTTTCAGAGACTGCTTGAAATCGTTTGACATGAAATTACTTCCCCGGTCTGACTGTACCTCCTTGGGCAGACCAAACTTTGTGAAGAACCCTAGCATTTCCTTAACCACGTTCTTTGCTGAGATATTTCTAAGTGGAATGGCTTCAGGATAACGAGTAGCCATATCAATCATGGTCAACACATAAGAAAATCCTGAAGAAGTCTTAGGAAGAGGGCCCACAATATCCACCAACACACGGGTGAAAGGCGCCTCAAAAGGAGGAATGGGAACTAGAGGTGCAACCTTTTCGGTCTGATTACACTCTCCCCACAACTTGACAGGTGTGACAAGACTTACAATACCAGGAAACATCCCTGAAGATACCTGGCCAGTAGAAGTGTTTCAAAATGCGTGCCACAGTCTTCCTCACTCCAAGGTGTCCTGCCAAACTGGAATCATGAGCCACACGAATGATATCCTGCCTACAAACACGAGGGATGACAACTTGATGTACAACCTCCCATTCACAGTCGGCTGATGCTGTTGGGGGTCTCCACTTCCTCATAAGTACTCCTAACTTTACATAATAACAAGTAGAAGCACTGGCTGACTCTTCTTCACTGTAAGCAGAGTTAGCTAGACCTTTCAACTCAGGGTCAGCAACCTGCAACTCAACCAACTCTTGACGAGACAAATTATCAACACTACGAGGTACTGCCTCATCTGGTGAGTGGTCCAAATTAGCAAGAAAAGTGTCAGCTAGGATAACATCATCATCATCATTATCCTCTAAATCACCAGTAACTTTAGACTTAGCCCTAGTGACAGCACATGCAGGGAACACATCAGGGACATCACAATCCTGGGACGCAGCCACTGGCTCACTAGACAACTGAGGAGCTGGACACACTTGACTTCCACCAATATCATTTCCAAGTAAGAAAGTTACACCTGACATTGGGAGTGTCTCAACCAACCCAACCATAACAGAACCATTAACAAAACCAGACTCTAAATTCACTCTGCACAGAGGAACAGAGAAGTAATTATTCCCTACACCTTGTAAGATTACAGTTTCATCAGAGGAATTAACATTAGAGCCTAGAACACTGGTCAGCATAAGGGATTGGCAAGCACCTGTATCACGATATATTTGAACTGATTTCCTGTCATTACTGTCCAGAGGACTGACAAAACCATCAGACAGGAAATTAGCACATGAACTCTTGAGAGTGTCACCCACGTTACTGCTCAAAAGAGGAGCTCCATCATGAGAATTTAAGTTACCCCTCAAAGCAGGTCCAGTTAACTCAGTTAAAGAATTCTGGGAACTCTCAAGAGTGGACACTAGACCAATTGACTGAATATTTAAAGACTCCTTTTTGTTCACATCACGCTGTCTCCTGAAACATCTCTCCGTAGTATGACCAAGCTTACTACAATAAGTACATTTACTTTTCTGAAATCTAGAGGTGAAGCTGGTATTTACTTCCTGAGAAACATAATCTTTATTCTCTTTCCTGTTACCTGTACTCTGAGTAGAGGCAACGTACTTACTCTCAGCTTTCCTTTTTCTCTAGAATATCTCTTGTGAGTGAGAACATACTCATCAGCTAAAACTGCAGCATCAGACAAATTATCTATTCTTTTCTCATCAAGATATAGGCTTACATCTTTATAAATACACCTTTTGAAGTCCTCCAGCAAAATCATCTGCTTAAATTTACCAAAATCAGAATCCACATTCTTAGAATTTAACCACTGCTCTAACAAATCTTCTTTGATTTTTGCATACTCAACATGGGATTGCTTATCTTGCTTATAAGTTGTCCTAAATTTTACTCTATAAGCTTCAGGAACAAGCTCATAGGCCTTAAGAATCAAGCTCTTAACTACATCATAATTATCAGACTGATCCTGAGGCAAAGATGCATAAGTTACTTGAGCTTTACCGGTGAGAACAGTTTGAAGGAGTACTGGCCAATACTCCTTAGGCCAATTAAAACCTGTAGCTACCCTCTCAAACAACTGAAAATACCTTGTTAAATCAGATTCATTAAAAGGAGGGACAAGTTTAACATTTTTAGCCACATCAAAACCATCAGAGCTAGATGATCCAGTTCCACCTTGTTTCATGCGATACTCATGGTCTGCCTGAATCCTAGCAATTTCAACTTGTGCCTCAGCCTCCTTAGCTTTTGCCTGAAATTCAGCTTCCTTCACACGAGACTCCGCCTCCTTAGCCTTAGCCTCCTGCAGGGCTAGCTGTAACTTAGCTAATTCAATCTGCGTTTGCTCATTTGGAGGAGTTACATTAAACAAGCTTTCATTAATCATGTCAACAATTTGATCTTTAGAATGATGAGAGCGAACAGCAATTCCCAATTGTTGAGCAACAAGCTTAAGTTCATTCTTTGTTCTGTTTTCTATATCACACACTGTTTGCACATTTGACAAAAAATCTTTGGCTTCATCAAGTGTAGAAATAGTAGCCATCATGAATAAATCACAGTCACAAAATATCAAACAATATCCTTATGATAATATCCTGAATATCCTGATGAGAGGTCGCCAAATTTATGTTACGGAACAGAGAAAGATAATGTACACTTTAAGTGAGAATGCTAAAAATCACTACTGTCCCGTAAAGTTCCAGGTTCAAAACAAAAGAGTTAGGTAAAATTACAAGTTAAAGTTTAATGCTTAAACTAACAACAAAACATTCAGGACTCATAAGGATAATGTAATGGCAAATAAACAGGTTAAATATATGGTTAACTGCAATAGCCTCTATTAACACGAAATTAGCAAGAGTAAATTTATCTAAGTCAACCCTGATAAAATGAGATACCAGATAATACTCAGTGATGCAAGATAAATTATTACAGATACAAAATAATATTAAAAATGACTGAATAAGAACCTTTACATAAATTACAAAAAAACTCACTAGGCCTACAAATCAACACCTTATGCTATACAGTACAAGGGAAAAATGCAATAACACTTATACTCAAATTACACACAGCTGCTAGATGTTTGGAGATTTCTTGAGCACTCACAATAATAATAACTGTACAGGGGAAGACAGAGATGTGAACAAAATGAGGAGCAGATCTAAGTGGCCATGATGCAGAGACTGGGCTCATTATATAGGGGCCAGCAGAGCTTGATACAACTTGTAATAAGGACGCGCAAATGAAGCGATGGGGACAAACGGTCGACAATCCCGCACTGAATAACAGAAAGGACGACTTACTCTACTATAACGGTAGAAGGGGGGGACTGAGGCAGAACACGCTCGTGATCAAACATGCAGCATACTGTGCGTTAAAATTACACAAAGGATGATGAAATCTTAGGCTATGTAACAATATGTATTACTATATATTATATAATCGCTGTTGCCAGACTTTTTTTTAAGGAGAGCCCCCTTGTTGTTGAAGGCTCTATCTGACTTCTCCTTATGGCAAGTTTCTCATGTGCTAAATACAATCGTCTGAGGATAGTAACAGTAAATTTGAAAGATCTATGGCACTGAAGGTGGTAAAAGGTTATGTGGAGAGCAAAATGAAGTGACAAGAAATCACAAATATGCTGAGTTCGAGTGGAAAAAATTGTGAGAGGCCTTTGTCGTTAAGGAACAGTGATTGATATGATCGTGGAGAAGAAGAAGAAGGAGACTGAGATGATGATGATTTATGCTTATCGACTGCACGAAGATTATTATTCAGCTTAGACGAGGTTCACACTCTTGGAAAGGGTTAATGAATGATGTATTTAATTCCACCACTAAAATGACCCACCGGTATTATATTGTTTCTTTTTGCTGCCAACAGTCAATTGTATGTAGCATAAGCGAGTCATTGTACTGGTGGTGTTAATGAAGGCTATACCGTACCTTACCCCCACAGTTCCTAAAGTATTAAAAGCTAAATAATTCCATCTTAAAAAAACAGTGAGAATACAGTACACAGGGCATCCGTAGGTTGAAGGGGAAGGAAGTCTGATTTTTGGAAGTCCAAACCCTTCCACTAGAACACGATCCCCAAACAGTGGATGGTAGCTGGGCAAGACATAAGCAAACAAAGCCACCTTCATACATGTACAGTTGATCAATTTTTTTTTTTTTTTTTTTTTTTTTTTTTTTTCGACTTTGGGCAAAGGCTTCAGGGCCTATTTCTCGGGGACAGTGGCCTGTCCCAAGGCCCAGTAGTCCTCGTACACCTCCACATGTCACCATCGTCTGTACATTTTGAAACAGTGGATAAATGTATGAAAATATTCTCCATTAGCTACTCGTAATTGTATATAGCAAATAATTTTTATCAGTACAACTTGAATGAACTTCATGCAACATATGAAACAAGCAGTTCATTCAGAAATATTCCCCTTACATAAAACCCAGTAAGCAACAGCGATCAATGTGAAACCATCATCAGTCATCTGTGTAAAGAGGTTTTTGGTCGAGTGTACCAGTCATATTCATTTGTTTATTATCCAGGTCTGTTCTGTTGGTGTTATTGTTCTATGACGTTGTTCTTCGCTGTTGAAAAAAAAAACTTCTCCCTCCCTCTCCATTTTCCACGAGTCCTCTCTTTCCTCATCTCCCTCTTCTCTTTTCTCCCCTTCTTCTCTCTTCTGTTACCCCTCTAACTTTTCCCTCCCTCCTCCCACCCTTCTCTCCCTTCTTCCCTCTCTCTCGTCTCCCTTCTTGTTATCTTTTCACTCTTTTCCCTTCTCCATTCTACCTTTCCCGGATCCATTCATTTTGTTCCTATCTCCCTTCTTCATCTTTTCTTTTTCCTTCTTCCTTCCTTCTTTCCCACCTCCGTCTTCCTTCTCAAGTCTTTCTTTCCCTTCTATCTTTCTCCTCCTCCAGCTTCATCTTCTGTCTCTTCCTTCCTCTCCCTTCTATCATTCTCGTCCTTCTCCCTTCCTTCTCTCCTTTCTACCTACCTCTTCTCCCATTCCTCCTCCCCCCTCCCCTTTCTCCCTTCCTCTTCTCCCATCTCCATTCCTCCTCTCCCTTCTCTCCTTTCCTCCTCTTCCTTCGCCCTTCCTCCTTTTCCTTCTCCCTTCTCCATTCCCCCTCTCTATACAAGCTTCCCCTTCTCCCATTCCTCTTCCTTCTCCCTCCATCTTCCAACTCCCTCTACGTTCTCCTTTCCTCGTCATCTTTCTCCACCTCTTCCCCCTACTCCCTCCTATCTTCCCCCTTGTTCCTTCTCCCTATCTTCTTCCCCTTCTCCCTCTCTCTTCCCTCTCTCTCTTCTTTTTTCCTCTCACATTCTTCCTTTTCTCTCTCTCCTTCCTCTCTCTTTTTTTTCCCTCTCACCTTTTTCCATTTCTTTCTCTTTCTCTCTTCCTCCCCTCCCCCTTCTCTTTTTTCCTCTCACTTTCTTCCTTCTCTCTCTCTCTCTCTCCTCCCACCTTCGCCAATTTCTCTCTTGCTTCCTCCTCTGTTTTCTTTTTTCCTTTCCATTCCTTCTTCCTCCTCCCCTGCCTCCCTTTCTTACGTTCTTCCAGTCTCCCCTTCCCATGTTTTATCTGTCTCTTTCATTCCTCTTCATTCCCCCTCTGTTTATTTTTGTGAGTTTGATTTCCCTCTCTACGTCACTTTATTGTCTTTTCCCTCCCCTCTGCTTAACTGTCTCTCCATCTCTCTCTTTTCCCTCTCCTCTCTTGTCTGTCTATTTTCTTTCTTTGTCTCATTCTGCCTCTCCATTCTTCCCAATTTTGCTTCTTTCTTTGTCTCATTCTGCCTCTCCATTCTTCCCCATTTTGCTTCCTTTCATTAGTTTCTCTCTCTCTCTCTCTCTCACACACACACACACACACACACACACACACACACACACACACACACACACACACACACACACACACACACACACACACACACACACACACACACCTCCTTTCTCTCGTCTTCCCACACTTCCTTAATGTTCCCTCTTGCTCTCTAATTCACATTCCCATCTCTCTTTCCTCACATTATGCTCTCTTTCCATATTCCATTCATTGTCTTTCGTCACCCGGTTCCCATCTCTTTGGTCACTTCATTTTCCGTCTGTCCTCACCTCATTCTTCCCCTTTCTTCACCTCATTGTCACTCTTTCCTCACATTCTCCCTCTCTTCCTTACTTCATTTTCCTCCCTCCCTCGCCTCATTCTCCCACTTTCCTTACCTTATTCACACTCTCCTCGTTATTCTCTTTCTCACCTCCTTTGCCGCCTATCCTCACCTCACTCTACCCTACTTTCTTTACCTCGTTCCCCATCTTTTCTTACCTCATTTCTCTTTCTTTACTTCATTCTCCCTCTTACCCCACTTCAATGTTCCCTATTTCCGCACATCATTCTCCTCTGTCCTTACCTCATTCCCTCCCCCTTCACCTCATTTTACCTCTCTGTCCCTACCGTGTTCTTTCCTGCCTTCCGTCCTACTACCACCCCCCTTGGAGTGGCGGAGGGGTCGGGGTGGGGGGTGGGATGTGATGTGATGGGAGAGAAAGGGGCGGGCACTGAACAATAAGGAAATTACTCCCCAGATTATCTCACCGCCTGCCTGACTCTCCTTCCTGCCTTACCCTCCTCTCCCTGCCTTGCCCTTGCTGCTTCACTGCCTCTCCTTCCTTCCATTCTCTCCCCTCCCTGCCTTACCCTGTTTGTCTCAATGCGTTTCCTGCCTGTCGTACCCTCCTCTCCCTGCCTACCCAGTCTGCATCAGTGCCTCCTTCCCTCCTCTACTGTCCTGTCTCCCTGCCACTCATCTTTGCCATGCTTCCTTGTGTACCTGCTGCCTCAACTTTCTGCCTCCCCCTCCACCCTGCCTCTGCTTCCTGCCTCCCTGTCCACCCTGCCTCTGCTTCCTGCCTCCCCCTCTACCCTGCCTCTGCTTCCTTTCTCCCCCTCCGCCCTGCCTCTGCGTCCTGCCTTCCCCTACCTCCTGCCTCACTGAAGCCCTTTTCTCCTCCCATTCCCCCCCTCCCCCATCTCTCCCATTCCCCGCGTCTCTATGCCCCCCTCCCCACTCTTTCCCGCTTGTCCTCAGCCTCCCTTTCCTCCCTCCCTCCCTCTCTCCCCCCCTTAGCTTTGCTCCCGTGCAGTAGTCCTCTCCCTCACTCCATTTTGTTTCAGCTGTCCCTCTTCTTCCGTGCTCCTCCTCCCGTCTCTTCTCTACCTTCGTCTCCTTCCCTTCTTTCTTCTCTCTCTCCTCTTCCACCCCTTCCTCTTTTCCCCCCATCCCTTTCATTTCTCCCATTTTCCTCTTCTCCTTTATTCTTTCGTTACTTTATCACTTCTTTACCTCCTTCATTCTGTTCTCTCTCTCTCTCTCTCTCTCTCTCTCTCTCCCCATTTTCTTCATTTCCCTGTTTTGTCTCACCTAGCTTTCTTTCCACATTCTCTTCTTCACTCTGTTGTTCTCTTCCACCTGTTTCTCCTCTCAGTTTCCTCTTTCTCTTCTTTTCCCTCCATTCTCAGTCTTCTCTCAGTTCTCTTTTAGTCTTCTTCCTGTGGCTCTATTTTTTTTTTTTTTATATAACCCCTTTCCCTCTTCATTTTGGGCTTCCTTATCGTCTTCCGTCCTCTTCTTGTTACTCGTTTTCTTCCGCTTTTCCCCTCCTTTACATCTCCTCCCTTCTTTTTCTTTACTCCTCTCTCCCTGTCCTTGTCTACTTTGTTTTTCTCTCCCTCCCTTTCTCTCCCATCTTCCTTCTTCCGTTCGTGTTTCTCTCTTTTTCCCTCCCACCCAGTTAACTGTTTTTCTTCCCTCCTTGTTTTTTCTTCCATTCCTCCTCCTCCTCCTCCTCGCAGGCTCTTGCATATTTCCACAGCTTTTTTTATCCGACAAACTTTTTCCATCTTTTATTGCTTTTTCTTTTACTCTGACCCGAACCCTTTTGACTCCCTCCTCCTTCTCCTCATTTTCCTCCTTCTCCTCCCCCTCATTTTCCTCCTCCTCGTCCTCCCCCTCCTCATTTTCCTCCTCCTCCTCCTCCTCGTAGCGTATTGTGGAGAAGAGGGCGGTAACCACAGTCGTTCCCTGAATATCTCCTCTCTCTCTCTCTCTCTCCTTATCTGCAATTTGCTTCTTTCCTCTCCTGCCTTTCTGTCTACTTATATATCCATAACTATAATCAGTATCTGTCCGTCTACCTACAGTATATCCACCTGTTTATCTCTGTCTGTATCTGTCTGTCTTTCTACCTGTATCCATCAGTCTGTCTCCATGTCCTCGTCCACCTTGCCCTGTGTTTGAGTGCCATTTTCCTGAGCTGTCACTTTGGCATCGTCGTCCAGTGGTTGCAGGCCTGTTGGAGGATGAAGGAGGGAGGGAAGGGAGAAAAGAATGGGAGAAAACAAAGGAAGAAGAGAGGAATTAAAGGTGACAGTAGAAGAGAGGAAGAGAAACGTATCGAAAATAGAAGACATAGAATTCGAAAAGAAAGACAGTATAAGGAAGGGGGAGAAGAGAAAAGAATGGTATAAACAAAGGAAGGAAAGATGAGCACAAGATGATAGCAGACGAGAGGAAAGGAAGAAGAAAAATGAGAAGAGGATAAGAGATAGGAGAAAGAGAAACAAGAAAAGAAAGCTAAGAATGGGAAAGGAAAGGAGAGATGAAGTAAGTGAAAATATGATTCAAGAAAGAATTTGAGAGAGTTGGAGAATGGAAAGAGGGAAGGAAAGAAGAAAGACCGGGAAGAAGGGAAGGATGAAAAAGAATATAGAAGGAAAAGGAAGAGTGATTGAGGAGACAAAGATCAGGATGGAGATAGATATTAAGAGAGAGGTCTCTTTATGGTAAGAAATAAGGAAGGGGATAGCTCAAAAGAATGTATAATAGACGAGTCAAAGGAAAGAGAAGGAAAACTAGGAAAAGAATGGAATGAATAACGAAACGGAATTAGTGGAAGACGTTGCTTGAAAGGAAATTGAGAAAGGAAGAATAAGAAGACAAAGTGTTTGCTGCGTTATGCGAAGTTCATTTTTTTTTTTCCGGCTAACATTAGATTTCATTTATTTGAGAAAAGGAAATAACAGCAAAACGGATATAACTGTTATGATGAAGGTTGTAGCTGATACGTTTAAGCTTTGTAATTAATTCCAGGCTGTATCTAACCACAGCACATAGAAAAGTTACGTAAAATTGTGTGAATACAAAGAACAAACGCGTGTGTTGAAAGCATGACCTGCGTCACTCCCTGACACCTTGTAAAGATGTGGTCGTGGTGGGCAAAGGAAGAAGCTGGATGGGCTGGACAGTTGGTGGAGGGTGTAGCTGGGACAGGAAAAGTATACCCTGTGAAAATAGGTGATGTTGGATGAATGGTTCATGATTCATTGCAAGGTGTTCTCCAGAAACATCAAAAACAAGATCCCGTTGCTCACACTGATCTGGCGTCTTGCTACGCGGAAAAAAAAAAAAAAAAGTCCTTGGCTAGTGTGTGTGTGTGTGTGTGTGTGTGTGTGTGTGTGTGTGTGTGTGTGTGTGTGTGTGTGTGAGAGAGAGAGAGAGAGGAAGGGGGGGGGTTCCGAGAGGAGGCTGAGAAAAAAAAAAGCCGAGTGCGTGTTAACAGAAAATAACCAATATTATGGCTGAGTTTTGTAACAGTGGAGAGAGAGAGAGAGAGAGAGAGAGAGAGAGAGAGAGAGGGGGGGGGGCAGTGAAAAGAAGGAAAGTGTAAAATGCGTGTAAAAAACTCTTTTTGTGTCAGGGGGTCGTGGAGACGGAGGGGATAATGAAGGTGGAGGGAAGTGGAGGAGGGAGAGAAAAGGAGGAGGGAAGAAGAGGAGGGGAAAGAGAGACATGAAGAGAGGTAAGGGGTTTAGAGGAGAGGGAGGAGATGTTCGAGTTGGAAGCAAGAGAGAAGGGAGGTAAAGAGGTGGAGAGGAGAGGGGATAATGAAAGCAGAGGAAAGAAAGGAGGATGGAAGTTGAAGAAAAAGGAGGAAAGAAAGAAGGGGGAGAGGGAAGGTGTTGAAATGAAGAAATAAGAAAAGAGGGAAGGAGAGATGGAGAAGAGGGAGACTAATGACGACTGAGGAGAGAGGAGAGGAAGTAAGAGCCGAAGAGAACTGAGAGGAGGACGGTTTTAAGAGTAGTGTAAGAGGGGAGGAGAAAAAGAAGATAAGAAAGGAAGTAGATACTGTAGTAATTTGGAGGGAGGGAAGACGTGGATGGAAGGGAGAAAGTAAGTGGTAAAAATAAAATGACAGAAGTGAGAGAGAGAGAGAGAGAGAGAGAGAGAGAGAGAGAGAGAGGAGAAATATGGTGACGGTAATGAACCAGGAAGGATGAAGGGAAAATGAGATCTACGAGACAGGAGGAAACAATGGAAAAAGAAAAGTAAGACCAAAGAATCGAAAATGAATGAGGTAGTTAGAAAAATTTCCAAAAATGTCAGGGTAACCTAAAGTTAAGAAAAGGAGGAAGGAAGAGAAAGACAGAATAAGGGAGAAATGAGTATACAATTTGAGAAAGACAGGAGAGAATGGAGAGGGAAAGAAAAACATGAAGTAAATGCTTTTTTATTCGTATTGCCGTGATTTTTCGAATGGAAGAATTATGTCCACGTATTGAACTTGTGTAAAGCTGCAAGAGGTGCTAAAGAGAGACGCCTTCATGTGGTGGCACTGATATGACCTGGCAGCTTCACAGTCCGGTTAGACACCGTCCCACAGCTAGCTCTCTGTCCCCTAAAAGGAAGGTGAACTGCAGGAAAAGGGCAACTTCAGCCTGCAGTCCACTGGATTCACGTTTCAGATTAACAAAACTATTGCTGCTGCTGCGTTTTAACTCCTTCACTTCGGTGACGTATTGTATCAAATTAATTGAACCACCACTAGGTGATATTATTGTATTCACCTGTATTAATGAAAGGATAAACGACGTGTGCATCTAACCCATTCAGCTGGGAAAGGCTATTGTAATATACATGTTATGTTTGTAGCTAGAATGTAAGAATAAGGTACGTCACTGGACCGAAGGGTTGAACGGTATCTTTACACTGTGTAGGTATAATCCTTCCGAAAGAAGGTAAGAACAACGGGAGGAAAGAATCGGAAGAAGGAGGGAAGGAAGGGAAAGAAAGAATGGAAGGAAGAAGAAAGAATTGAAGAAAAGGAGAGAGAAGTAAAAGTACTAAAGGCAACAGTTAACCACTTGAATTTCTTGACGTATCTTCGTATCTTTTTTTAATTACTTCCAGACGATTTTTTAAGTCTGGAATGATTAGATACAGCTTTCATTAACCTTGTCAGTAGACCTAGAGTTTTCATACCTCGTATAAAAAGATCTTTTCATTAGCCATTGTAAGATGTAAAGGACGCTGCTGAAGAAAGGGTCAAGGAAGGAAGAAAAAGTTGAGAGAAGAATGATAAATTTGAAAGTTTATAAAGAAGGAAGAGGAAGACGAAAGAAGAGAGAAATAATGTTAAAAGTGAAGAAAAGCGGGACGACGGAGACGAAGGAAGAGGAAACAGAATAAGAAGATATTAGGAGTATTAAAGGTAAGGAAGACAAGAGGAAACGAATAAGGGAAAGAATAAAAGAAAGACGATAAACAGAAATTAAAGTAAAGAAAAGGAGGGAATAGAGATGAAATAAAGGAAGAAATAATGATGAAGATTTGAGAAAGGAGAATGGGAAGGAAAGACGGAAGAGGGGAGAAATAATAAAAGTTAAAAAAGGGAAGGAGGTAGATGAAAGAAAGGGGAGTTAGAGACAGGCGAAATAAACAGACCAATATAAGTTAAGAAAAGAGAAGAAGGAGCAGACGTAATAAATAGGAAAATAAAAGTGAATATAATAATATGGAATAACAATCGGACGAAGTAAAGGGAGAAATAAAAATAAGACCTTAAGAAAGAGAGGAAGAAACAGGCGAAATAACGAGTGGTAGAGGTACAGTCTTAGAAAGGAAGGAGGTAGAGAAGAAGAGATGAAGAGAAGACAGTCATAAGAGTAAACGTTAAGAAAGAAGAGAGGTAAGAAAGAAGGAAGAAAGAGAAAGAGGAAATAAAGATATAAGGGAGCAAGGAAGAAACGGGACAAACATGGATGAAAGTTCGACAAGTAACTGGCAGGTGTGTTAAAAGAGCAGGCACGCGGCGAGGCAGTGAGGCCGCGAGGCAGAGGCAGAGGCAGGCAGGCAGATCTGTTAGTAGAGTAGAGTTAGCCAGGCAAGCAGGCAGGCGGGTGAGCGGGTGGGAAAGCATCGAGGCAGAAGCAGTCAGGCAGGAAAGTAGGGAACAAGCAGGCAGACAGGCACAGCAGAGAAGCACGATAAAATGTTGGAGGATTGTTGGTGGCAAACGTATAGGCAAGAAGGGGAGAGAGGGAGAGAGGGGGGGGGATATTCATTATGACAGACTCCACGGCTGGTTAACTTTTGGGGTATGATGATTCCTGTTTTTAGTTTATTCTTGCCACCTCCAGACGATTGTCAGTTTAGTAAAAGCTTTGGTGTTGAAGGGGTAAAGAGCTGCTCACACCGGCATGTTCAAGCTTGTAACACCTTCAGTACGGTGACGTTTTCTTGAATTGTAGTCATACTGTTTCCGGTCTGTTATATTTTAAGACTTTTCGAACTGGTTTAAAATTAACCTTCATTAAAGTATTCAGTATTAGGGGTCTGTCCTTACCTGGGTGTAAGCGTCAGGTAGTAGCAAGACTAAGACGAAACATGCGGTTATTTGCGACGTTAAAAGTCAAGATATATGGCCTGTCGTGCTGATAACCGTTTTCGCGGGTACCGAATGTCGGTACGAAATTGAATCTTAGTCAAGATTAGGCAGTGTTTCTTCCGAGGTAGTTGGACTGATCTTGACGTGATATAGACTTGATACATAAAACATGTAACCACAAAATCAGCTGATTCCCTGTTTTGGCCATACACACGATGTTCAATATTGTTGTCAAAATTGACCAAAACTGATTTTGACATAATTCATTCCAAAACCCTCCCACAATGCTCCACATCATTGAAGGGGTTCAGTGAGTAGCGGTTTCCCATGACTGAATAAAATCGTCAGTTTTGAGCAAGGTTTATATCAGAGTTCAATGTACATACCCGTGAAGAGATTTATTACTCAGCGACGATGACGTCTTTTTATAGTCTTGCCACCTCCTGACGATTTTGTTCATCTTAGGAGACACTTCACTCACTGGGGGAGTTTGGTCTTCATTAACATTCACCACGAACTGTCTTCCATAGACTTAATAAAGTTGTCCGGGAGAAGCAGGAGTGTAATAATACAGCATCTCAGCTTTGTAGCGAAGAGGTAAATGTTTTTTTTTTTTTTTTTTTTTTTTATGTTAACGACTCTGGGCAGAGGCATTTTATGTGTACAGTAGTAATATATAACCTTTGGACTGGTAATGCTTGAAATAGTCGATAAACGTAGCCGAGGCGATGATTATATAGAAAGAGATTGTAGGGGTATCGTAGATGTATCGTAGATCGCAGCAGCTACCAGTGTTGATAGTGCTGCCCTTGTAGATAATCGTAGCTCAGGAAACGTGGGCAGCTGTTGATAAAATCGTGAGGCGTTGGATGGCTCTTTGTGGGTCGTGCTTTGCCTCACTTTCCCCTCTAGCTTTCCTTCTTCTCTCTTAAGTGGGGGTGATGTATAGGCAAGTTGGGGCTGAATTAATTGAGAAACAGTTACAGTCCTTGAATGAAAAAGTTGGAGTGTGACGTGACCCGTGTATTGTCAGTGGTAGTTTGTGCTTGCTGCCGTTCCCCTACTTTACTCTCTCTAAGCTCCCAACCTCCTTCTCTGCTGTGCCTCCTTCTGTCGACAAAATGTGGAAATTTGAATAAAATCCTTTGAGGCGACCAGAACGAAAAAAAAAAAGTGTGTCCGACAATGCCTCTCTCTCTCTCTCTCTCTCTCTCTCTCTCTCTCTCTCTCTCTCTCTCTCGTAAAATATCGCCTCCGTTTCCCTCCTCAGATGACACTATTACCAAGGATTGGACGAGTTTGCCAGCCCTGGCATTTTGAGCACTTTTTTTTTTTCTAAAGTAAGGAATGGATTTTGCATTTTAATGGCACGTGCGAAATTGGCTTGAAAGTAAAAAAGATGGCGGAAGGAAAAAAAAGTAAATGAAAGTCACAGAGATTGATGGGAAAGTGAGAAGAGTGGGGAGCTGATGGGAAGTTTGGGGAATGAGATGCAGGAAGGAGGGTGATGGAATGATGGGAACGGTGTAGGATGAAGAATATGATGGGCAAAATGTGTGAAAGCTGCTGAGCTTTGGTGGGATGGAGTGAGAAAAACTGGAAACTGGAGGGAGTTGAGGAATAGGTTGTGTGGAGGAGAGTGATAGAGTGAAAGTGAGGGTGTAGGAAATTGATGAAAAAAAAAAAAAAAAAAACGAAGATTGTTGGGACTGGCAGGAAGGGAGAAATGTGGAACTTGTGGGAGGTTTGAGAATGGGGTTTAGTTAAGTTTAATAGTGTTGTCAGGAGGACGGTGATAGGATAGGGATGATGTTGGTAAAAAGTAAAGTCTAAGAGATTGACAGAGAAGTGAAAGAATTTGACAGCATATGGGAGTTTGGAGTTAGGCTTAATTTAATGGGGTTACGAATGTGGTTGTGAGAGTCAGTGGACGAGTAGGAGTTAGAGTGTGTCAGGGAGTGCGGGGTAGGTGACAATGAAGGTATGGTAAGTGAAAATGTGTGTGGCATGCAAGAGTGAAAACAGAGGTATGAGAGACACTGTCGGTCGGGTACTGATGAATTGTGGGAGGGGTGTGGGATGTATGAAGAATAGATTTGGTGTGTGTGACAGTGAAAGTATGTGAGCGAATGTGTGCGAGTGAAAATGTGGGAGGGGTGTGGGGTTTGTCGAAGAGAAGTTGGATTTGGTGTGTGTGAGAGAATGAAAGTGTGTGAAGGAATGTGTGGGTGATAGGAATGAAAGGCGTAGGAATCATTTATATGTTGGTGTGACAGGGAAATATATCACTCCTGCCACCGCCACTCCTGACGCTCGTTTTACACTCTCATTCATCACCCCATTTTGGCCTTCTTTACTTTAGCCTTAGTCTTATTTTTACATTTTTCTTCATATCCATCAGTCGTTCCTTCCTCTCCTTCGCTCTTTCATTTATCTCTGTAATATTTCTCTTATTTTTCGCTCTATTTCTTCTCCATCCATTTTTCCTTCGTTTTAGTTTTTTTTTTCTCCTTACATGTTTTCTTTTCCCCATATATATTATCCATCAGTCCTTCCTTCCTTTCCTTACTCCATGCATCCTCCCCCCCGCCTCCCCCCCCCTCTCTCTCTCAGATGCTTTCTCAGACCTCCATCAGTCATTCCATTCCTCCGTTCTATACACTTTCATTTTTTTTTTTTTACATTTCTTCAAAAATATTATCCGTCAATCGATCCGTCCGTCTTTTCTTTCCTTCAATCACACATCCTTGTTCTTTCCTTCACTTCCCCTTTTCCTCTTCCTTCCTTATGTTATCTTCTCATTTTTATTTTCCTCCTTTGTAGCTTATCCTTTTCTTCCATCTTTTTTCTCTTGCCACCTTCCTTCCTTCAGTCTGTTCTCTTAGTTTCTTGTATCTTCCCAAATTCGTTTCATTCTGTGTCCCCTGTTTCATTGTTTTTCCTTCCTTCATTCTTGCCTTCTTTCCTTTCTCCTTTCCCTCCAGCAGCGTTTTTTTTTTTTTTTTTTCAGTTCTATAATTCCGTTTCTCTCTTTGTTTTTATGCTTCTTTGTCGTCTTTAATTCCTTCCTTTAATCTTTTCTTTTATTCTCAGTATCTATTCGTCATCTCGCTCACTTTATCACTCCACCAGTCATCATCTCCATTCAGTTTCTTTCTGTCTTTCCCTTTTCTGTCATTATTCCTTCCATCCTTCCTTCTCTCTATTCTTACATTTCTTGCCCAGTTTCAGTGCCCTCTTCTTCAAGTCTCATATTGTTTCCTCAGTTCTTTCTATACTTTCATTTTCTTCATCTTTTTTTTTTTAATTCCTTCCCTTGTCCTTCTTTCCCTCCTTCCTTCCATTCCCATAATTCCTCCTCCCCTCCCTCACTTCATCACTCCCACTTGCACTTGTCTCATTCATTATTTCAGTTTTCCTTCTTTGCCTTCAAGCTTCGTTCTTCCTTCCTTCCTTCTCTGCTCCCTTCCATTCCCATATCTCTTCCTCTCCTCCGTCACTTTATCACGGCACCTCCCCTCTCCTCCTCCTTCATTCTTTGTGCTTCCCCTCTCCAATTCCTCTCTTAAATCTCTACCATCCCTCCTGCTTCTGTCATATGCTCTGCCTTTCTCTCAACATTCTCAGTTCCTTTCTTAACCTTCTGTTTTGATTTTATCTGTTTCTGTATTTTTTCTTTTGTATCAATTCCAACTTATTCATCTTCATTCAGAGCCGGGAGTTTTGTGGTTTGTGTGTGTGTGTGTGTGTGTGTGTGTGTGTGTGTGGAGAGAGAGAGAGAGAGAGAGAGAGAGAGAGAGAGAATCCATCGGTCTAAGTAATTATACGTACGGTATCTGCCTAATCAGTACGATCTGTCTATATCTGTTTTGTGTGTCTGTCTCTCTGTCGTGGTTTCTGTCAGTTGTATATTTATCTGTCTCTCACATCCCTGCCTTTGCCTTCCTCTCCTTTCCCACCTTCCCACTTCATTCGTATTTACTCTTGTTCTCTTGAAATTCTCCCTCAGTTCTCTGTTCTCCTCCAGCTCTCCCTTTCCTTCTCTGTCACACATCTTTTCCCCTTTCCCCCTTGTTCCATCTTTCTTTTTTCCTCTCTGTCTCCACCTCATTTCAAGCTTCCTTCCTTTCCCCCGTCTGTCCTTCATTATTTTACTCCTGCATTTTTCTCCTCAGTTTTTCCGTTCTCTGTTCTCCTTCCCCTCCTGACCTCTTCCTTCCCTCTCCCACATCTTTACCGCCCTCCCTTTTGTTCCATTTCTTTCTTTTCTGTCTGTCTTCACCTTTGTCACAAGCTTAATTGAGTTTACTCCATTGTCCATCAATTACTTTGTTCTTTCCTCTGTTCTTTTCATCCTTCCTCTCCTTTTGTTACTCACATATTTCATCTCTTTTGTTTAATTTCTTATTTCTCTTTGTCACCAGCTCCTCATTCTCAAGCTTGGGGTTAGTTCATTGTTTACTCTTTTTTCTCACCATTTTCTCTGCTCTCTTCCTCCTCCTCCTCTCACCTCTCTTCTGTGTCTCAGATCTTTCCTTCTCACCCTCTTGTCCCATTTCTTATTTTTCTATCTCCACGATGTTAACTCCAGGTTATTTCATTTACTTTTTGTCATTTTATCATAGTTTTCTCTTCTCTCCCTTTCCTAACCTCACACTTGTAATTATCACTTTCTTTCGTGTCCTGTTTTTTTTCCTGTCCACCCCATTTTATCAAGGTTTATTATATTAACTTCTCTCGCTAGTTCTTCATATTACCCCTCTCTTTTTTTTTCTTCATTTCTCTTCTCTACCACTCCAGCCCTCTCCTCCCTTCTCTCTCGCACATACATCTTTATCACACTTCCTCATTTTATACACAGTTTATTAGTTTTGTCTCCACCTTGTCTGTCTTCATCTTTGCTCACTTCTCCCGTTTAGCATTCGTTTACTCCTCATCTTTTTTATTCTTCTTGTCCCTTCTGTTCTCCCCTCTTTCTTCCCTTACTCACGTGTCTTTCTCCCTCT
>NC_136978.1:20058116-20196523 GCF_032717465.1 Coenobita brevimanus
TTCATAACCCCTTGCTTGCCATCTAATATTTGGTCATGGAGCCGCATGCAGTGGGTCAGCAGGCATCTCCATCGGATATCTCAATTATCATTATGTAGTAAAGCATATGCTGGTAGGATCTGCATTACCATCACTGTTTGTACTCACAAGTATTAGACCATCTGTGTTTAACCGGCTGATTTAAGTATTACATAATGTAGTTTGCGTTTGTTCCTGGGGAAACTAGATGTATGATTTGCTCTTGTGACCCCAGGCTCATCTGAACATGAACACAGTAGACTACAGGCTGAAGCTCCCCCTTCACGGTCCACCGTCCTCCTTTAGCGGGATAGGGAAGGAATCGCGGGACGTTTTTATAACCAGGCATTGGAAAGCATCCCCGGTTATATAGGTGCCACCGCGTGATGGCATATTTCGCTTATCAGTAGCACTACACTTACTTGTATCCCAGCTTAGGTATGGCTGTCGAGAAGTTGCAGCTCAGCCGTATATGTAAGTGCCTGGGAGATTTTATATATATATATATATATATGTATGTATATATAGATATATATATATATATTTATATATATATATATATATTTCTATATATATATATATTTATATATATATATTTATATATATATATTTATCTATATATATATATATATATATATGTATGTATATATAGATATTGTTATATAGCCTATGATTTCATCATCCTTTGTATAATTCTGACGTACAGTATGCTGCATGTTTGATCATGAGCGTGTTCTACCTCACTCCCCCCTTCTCCCCTTATAGTAGAGTAAGTCGTTCTTTCTGTTGTTCATAGCAGGATTGTCAACTCTTTGTCCCCTACGGCTTCATTTGCGCGTCCTTCTTACAAGTTGTATCAAGCTCTGCCGGCCCCTATAGAATGAGCTCAGTCTCTACATTAATTGCCACTTAGATCTACTCCTCATTTTGTTCACATCTCTGTCCTCCCCTGTACAGTTGTTATTATTTTTGTGAGTGCTCAGGAAGTCTCCAACCATCTAGCTGCTGTGTAATTTGAGTATAAGTGTTATTACATTTTTTCTTGTACTGTATAGCATGGGGTGTTGATTCGTAGGCCTAGTGAGGTTTTTGTGATTCATGTATCTTAGGTGTCAGCCATTAATAATAATATTTTGTATCTGTAATAATATATCTTGCATTAACTGAGCATTATCCGGTTTTCTCATTTTATCAGGGCTGACTTAGATAAATTTACTCTTCCTAATTTCGTGTTAATAGAGGCTATTGCAGTTAACCATATATTTAACCTGTTTTTTGCCTTTACATTATCCTTATGAGTCCTGAATGTTTTGTTGTTAGTTTGAGCATTAAACTTTAACTTGTAATTTTACCTAACTCTTTTGTTTTGAACCTGGAACTTTGTGGGACAGTAGTGATTTTGGTGTTCTCACTTAAAGTGTTCATTATCTATCTCTGTTCCATAACATAAATTTGGCGACCTCGCCAGGATATTCAGGATATTATCATAAGGATATTGCTTGATATTTTGTGACTGTGATTTATTCATGATGTCTACTATTACTACGCTTGATGAAGCCAAAGATTTTTTGTCAAATGTGCAAACAGTGTGTGATGTAGAAAACAGAACAAAGAATGAACTTAAGCTTGTTGCTCAACAATTGGGAATTGCTGTTCACTCTCATCATTCTAAAGATCAAATTGTTGACATAATTAATGAAAGCTTGTTTAATGTAACTCCTCCAGATGAGCAAACGCAGACTGAATTAGCTAAGTTACAGCTAGCCCTGCAGGAGGCTCGTGCTAAGGAGGCTGAGTTTCACGCACAAGTTGAACTTGCTAGGATTCAGGCAGACCATGAGTATCGCATGAAACAATGTGGAACTGGATCATCTAGCTCTGATGATTTTGATGTGGCTAAAAATGTTAAACTTGTCCCTCCTTTTAATGAACCTGATTTAACAAAGTATTTTCAGTTGTTTGAGAGGGTAGCTACAGGTTTTAATTGGCCCAAAAAGTATTGTACTCCTTCAAACTGTTCTCACCGGTAAAGCTCAAGTAACTTATGCATCTTTGCCTCAGGATCAATCTGATAATTATGATGTAGTTAAGAGCTTGATTCTTAAGGCCTATGAGCTTGTTCCTGAAGCCTATAGAGTAAAATTTGGGACAACTTATAAGCAAGATAAGCAATCCCATGTTGAGTATACAAAATTCAAAGAAGATCTGTTAGAGCAGTGGTTAAATTCTAAGAATGTGGATTCTGATTTTGATAAATTTAAGCGATGATTTTGCTGGAGGACTTCAAAAGGCGTATTAATAATGATGTAAGCGTATATCTTGATGAGAGAAGAATAGATAATTTGTCTGATGCTGCAGTTTTAGCTGATGAATATGTTCTTGCTCGCAAGAGATATTCCAAAGAAAAAAGGAAAGCTGAGAGTAAGTACGTTGCCTCTACTCAGAGTACAGGTAACAGGAAAGAGAATAAAGATGATGTTTCTCAGGAAGTAAATACCAGCTTCACCTCTAGATTTCAGAAAAGTAAATGTACTTATTGTAGTAAGCTTGGTCATATTACGGAGAAATGTTTCAGGAGACAGCATGATGTGAACAAAAAGGAGTCTTGAAATATTCAGTCAATTGGTCTAGTGTCCACCCTTGAGAGTTCCCAGAATTCTTTAACCGAGTTAACTGAACCTGCTTTGAGGGGTAACTTAAATTCTCATGATGAAGCTCCTCTTTTGAGCAGTAACGTGGGTGACACTCTCAAGAGTTCATGTGCTAATTTCCTGTCTGATGGTTTTGTCAGTCCTCTGGACAGTAATAACAGGAAATCAGTTAAAATATATCGTGATACAGGTGCTTGCCAATCCCTTATGCTGACCAGTGTTCTAGGCTCTACTGTTAATTCCTCTGATGAAACTGTAATCTTACAAGGTGTAGGGAATAATTACTTCTCTGTCCCTCTGTGCAGAGTGAATTTAGAGTCTGGTTTTGTTAATGGTTCCGTTATGGTTGGGTTGGTTGAGACACTTCCAATGTTAGGTGTAACTTTCTTACTTGGAAATGATATTGGTGGAAGTCAAGTGTGTCCAGCTCCTCAGTTGTCTAGTGAGCCAGTGGCTGCGGCCCAGGATTGTGGTGTCCCTGACGTGTTCTCTGCATGTGCTGTCACTAGGGCTAAGTCTAAAGTTACTGGTGACTTAGAGGATAATGATGATGATGATGTTATCCTAGCTGACACTTTTCTTGCTAATTTGGACCACTCACCAGATGAGGCAGTACCCCGTAGTGTTGATAATTTGTCTCGTCGAGAGTTGGTTGAGTTGCAGGTTGCTGACCCTGAGTTGAAAGGTCTAGCTAACTCTGCTTGCAGTGAGGAAGAGTCAGCCTGTGCTTCTACTTGTTATTATATAAAGTCAGGAGTACTTATGAGGAAGTGGAGACCCCCAACAGCATCAGCCGACTGTGAATGGGAGGTTGTACATCAAGTTGTCATCCCTCGTGTTTGTAGGCAGGATATCATTAGAGTGGCTCATGATTCCAGTTTGGCAGGACACCTTGGAATGAGGAAGACTGTGGCACGCATTTTGAAACACTTCTACTGGCCAGGTATCTTCAGAGATGTTTCCTGGTATTGTAAGTCTTGTCACACCTGTCAAGTTGTGGGGAAGTGTAATCAGACCGAAAAGGTTGCACCTCTAGTTCCCATTCCTCCTTTTGAGGCACCATTCACCCGTGTGTTGGTGGATATTGTGGGCCCTCTTCCTAAGACTTCTTCAGGATTTTCTTATGTGTTGACTCTGATTGATATGGCTACTCGTTATCCTGAAGCCATTCCACTTAGAAATATCTCAGCAAAGAACGTGGTTAAGGAAATGCTAGGCTTCTTCACAAAGTTTGGTCTGCCCAAGGAGGTACAGTCAGACTGGGGAAGTAATTTCATGTCAAATGTTTTCAAACAGTCTCTGAAAGAGTTGGGCATCACCCAGATCACGTCTTCAGCTTACCATCCCCAGACCCAAGGAGTGTTGGAGAGATATCATCAAACACTCAAATCGATGCTTAGGAAATACTGTTTGGAACATCAGAAAGACTGGGATAAAGGTCTTCCATTCGTTGTATTTGCCGCAAGAGAATCTCCAAATGAATCACTGGGCTTCTTACCTTTTGAACTACTGTTTGGCCATGAAGTAAGAGGACCCCTTAAGCTACTCAAGGAATGCTGGCTGTCGGAGGAAGATGACGTCAACCTGCTGGATTATGTGATGAAGTTCAAAGAACAGCTGTCCACTGCTTTACAGCTGGCGAGAGAGAATTTTGGAGCTGCTCAGGAGAAGATGAAGACTTGGTATGATAAGAAGTCCAGGTTATGCCACTTTCAGCCAGGAGATCAGGTTTTGATTCTGCTACCGGTGCATGGGCAACCTCTTCAAGCCAAGTTTAGTGGTCCTTATTTCGTGGAGAAGAAACTCAGTGATGTCAACTATGTCATCGCCACACCAGATCGTAGAAAGAACAAGCAACTTTGTCACATCAACATGCTAAAGTTATATCACAGGCGGGACGAAAATAACCCAGTCTGCACTGTAGCTGTTCCACCCGAGTCTGCAAGTGAAGTTCTCCCATGCAGCATGAGCCTGAGTGATAGTTTGGGGAAGAATCCTGATATCATGAATGATCTCCAGACTAAGCTTTCTCATCTAGCTCCCGAGGAAAGGCAGGAGTTTTAGGCATTACTGCAGGAGTACCCGAAAGTGTTCCGTGCCACTCCAGGAAGAACCACTGTGTTGATGCATGATGTCGATGTTGGAGATGCAAAGCCAATTAAACTGCCTCCTTACCATGCGAACCCAGTGAAAGTTCCTCTCATCCAGAAGGAGCTTGGCTACCTTTTGGACCACAAGATGATTGAGCCCTGTCAGAGCGAGTGGAGTTCTCCTGTCACTGTAGTCCCTAAGCCAGGTGGGTCACAGCGGCTTTGCATCGACTACAGACGTCTTAAGCAGATAACCAAAACAGACACTTACCCTCTCCCTCGCGTGGAAGATTGCATAGACAAGATCGGAAAGGCTAGGTACATAAGTAAGTTTGATTTGTTAAAGGGATACTGGCAAGTACCTATGACTGAACGTGCTAGGGAGATCTCATGTTTTGTAACACTAGGAAAGACTTTTGCATGTTCTGTAATGCCATATGGTATGAAGAATGCACCAGCCACATTTCACAAGCTCATGAATGTTGTAACAGAGGGTTTGGCAGGGTGTGTTGTTAATACTGATGATGTATTAATCTTCAGTGACAACTGGAAAGATCACCTATGCCATGTCAGTAAATTTCTTGAGCGTTTGGTTCAGGCTAATCTTGTAGCTAATTTATCAAAGTGTGAGTTTGGTCAAGCTAAAGTTCAGTACCTTGGGTACGTAATTGGTGATGGACATGTTGCACCACCAGGAGCTAAGGTTCAGGTTATAAGTGATCTTCCCAGACCTAAAAGTAGGAAAGAGCTACAAAGATTTTTGGGAATGGTAGGTTATTATAGGAGATTTGTTCTTAACTTTTCAATTCTTGTATCACCACTTACAGACCTACTGAAAAAGGGAGTTAAATTTGTCTGGACCGATGACTGTGAATCCTCTTTCAGCAAACTTAAAGCTATCTTATTAAGCCAGCCAGTGCTAGCTACTCCAAATTTTGCTAAGCCTTTTAAGATGGCTGTTGACGCAAGTGATACAGGAGCTGGGGCTGTTTTGCTGCAACAGGATGATCAGGGTATTGAACACCCTGTAACTTATTACAGTAAGAAGTTCACTTCACCTCAAAAGAACTACTCAACTATTGAGAAAGAGCTTTTGGCCTTGATTTTGGGTTTACAGCATTTTTCATTTTATTTGTGTTCTGGTTTTGACCCCATAGTCATTTATACCGATCATAACCCACTGAAATTCCTTAGTAAGTTTAAAGATAAAAATCAGAGATTGACAAGATGGAGTCTACTTCTTCAGGAGTATTCATTAGACATACAACATATCAAGGGGAAAGAAAATGTCATTGCAGATTGCTTATCTAGACTTTAGACAGATTGTTTTAGAGTAATAAGAAATTTCCCTTGTAAATTTCTTTTTCTTTGTGGGAAGGTGTTACATAGCCTATGATTTCATCATCCTTTGTATAATTCTAACGTACAGTATGCTGCATGTTTGATCACGAGCGTGTTCTACCTCACTCCCCCCTTCTCCCCTTATAGTAGAGTAAGTCGTTCTTTCTGTTGTTCAGAGCAGGATTGTCAACTCTTTGTCCCCTATGACTTCATTTGTGCGTCCTTCTTACAAGTTGTATCAAGCTCTGCCTGCCCCTATATAATGAGCTCAGTCTCTACATTAATTGCCCCTTAGATCTACTCCTCATTTTGTTCACATCTCTGTCCTCCCCTGTACATTTGTTATTATTGTGATGCTCAGGAAGTCTCCAACCATATAGCTGCTGTGTAATTTGAGTATAAGTGTTATTACATTTTTTCTTGTACTGTATAGCATGGGGTGTTGATTCGTAGGCCTAGTGAGGTTTTTGTGATTCATGTGTTTTAGGTGTCAGCCATTAATAATAATATTTTGTATCTGTAATAATATATCTTGCATTAACTGAGCATTATCCGGTTTTTTCATTTTATCACGGCTGACATAGATAAATTTACTCTTGCTAATTTCGTGTTAATAGAGGCTATTGCAGTTAACCATATATTTAACCTGTTTTTTGCCATTATATTATCCTTATGAGTCCTGAATGTTTTGTTTTTAGTTTGAGCATTAAACTTTAACTTGTATTTTTACCTAACTCTTTTGTTTTGAACCTGGAACTTTGCGGGACAGTAGTGATTTTGGTGTTCTCACTTGAAGTGTTCATTATCTATCTCTGTTCCGTATATATATATATATATATATATATATATATAAAGCTTCGAAATTATGACGAGAATAATTGTTTGTATAATACATGTACCAGAAATTGATTTTTCATTCCTGTCATTCAGTATTTGATCAGCCGAACTCCATCGCCCATACTCCGTTCAAACGTGCTCGTACCTTACGTTACACATTTCACACCTTCCCATATATGCATATCTCTTCCTCTCAGCTTACTTTCATCGCGTCATGCTTTGCTTTCTCAAGTCCAATCACTACTTCACCCTCTTACATTCTTCAGCTCTCACATTCCATATAACGATAGAGCTTGCTTAGATTTCCTTGCGCCCAGGTCAGGCACGGGACTTAGCCCTTTTGTACTATAATGAAGGATTTCCAGAGTGTCTGGGACGCTGCATTTCATTTGGGCGGAAAATCCAGTTTACTGCTGTTTCATTTTGGTGCCAATATACCACTTCATTTAGGCGGTAACTTATCGTTACTAACCAAACCTAACCTAAACTAATCTTAACAAACTAACTTAATTTGGGTTAGGTTAGGTTTGGTTAGGATAGGTTAGGGTAATTTAGGTTAGGTTTGGTTAGTAACGATGTGTTGGCGTCCAAATGAAATAGCAGCAAACTGGATTTTGCGCCCAAATGATATGCAGCCGTGTGGGATCTCCAGTCCCCACCATCCTGTCCCGTTTCACCTTCCGACAGTCAGGCAATCCTGGGCAACACTTTCCGCTCCCCTGTCTCAGGGATTGGTTATTAAATTACCACTCAACATAGGATTTGGTTTCCTGACACGCAGGAAATAACTTGGCACTGTGTATAGTCACCTGAAAATAATACTACATCGAGTGAGTGGATGGTAGCCGCCCTGACTTGCCACATGCTGTGTCAGCTCATACTAAACCTGTCCTCAGGGCAGCACAAATCTCGGTGTTGGAGACACTACCGGTAATAGATTTTTGTAAGCGGGGATAGCGGAGTGCAATGTATGACTCCTATATAATATTTTGAACTTTATTACACCGTCAAGCCCAGATCAGCTCATAAAGAGCTTGGCATGGAGGCGGTGTGAGCCAATGAGGAGGCGGCAGGTGGAAGTGAGGCGACCAATGGGAAGGCGGGAGTGTGAAACTTGCCGAAGTGTGATGCTGCTGAAGATGATTGCCTGAGGAATACCTGTGCCGACAGTTAATCACCTCGACTCGCCTCTCTTTATTTCCTCTTTGTTTTTTTTTTCTTTTTTTTTTCCTGTTCTTCCGGCTTTCTTTCTCGTCTGTCTTGACTTCCTTCCATTCTTTCATTCTACTTTATATACTTTCCCCCTGCTGTCCGTTCTTCATTTTGTCCTTTCTGTCTTCTCACTCACAGCTTAGCTTTTATACGTCTCACTTCTTCCTGCCTTCTCACTTTTTGCATCCATTCTTTCTCACTTTCTTGGTATTTCTTCTTATTCCTTCAAGCTTTTCACTCGGTTGTCTCCTTTTCTCGCCTTCCTTCCCCCTGTTTCATACCTATCGTCCTATTTATTTATTTTCCTCCTCTTCTTGCCCTTCCCCCTTCGTCTTCTTTCCTTCCTACCCTGCTCGTTTCCTCTATTCTGTTTTCCTTCCTTCCTTCGTTCCTCCATCCATCCCTCCATTAATCCATTCATCATCCATCAGTCCCTTCCTTCCTTCCATCTCTCCATTTTCTTTCCTTCTTTCTTTCCTTCTTCTTTCCTTCCTTCCTTTCTTTCTTCGTTCGTTCGTTCGTTCCTTCCTTCCTTCCTTCCTTCCTCCCATCCGTGCTTCCCTCCTTCCATTGTCAGCTCAGGTGCCTCATTTTTCAGATTCGTTTTACCATGTCTTCTGGCCCCCTCTTTCTTCCTCTTGCATTCATTCTTCCTTCCCTCTTCCGTTTCTTCCTTTCTTTCTTCATTCGTCTTTTTTCGTCTCTTAGACCTTCATCCTATAGTTCTTTCCTTCATTCTCCTTTCTTCCTTCTGCCTTGTTTCTCCCTTCGTCGTCCTTCCTCCCTTTGTCCTCCCTTCCCCCGTTTTGCTGTTTCTTCTCGCTCCATTCATTTCCCCCTTCCTGCTAAGTCTACATTTCCTTATTATTACCTCCGCCAAGGAGGTTATGTTTTTGCCGGCGTTTGTTTGTTTGTTTGTTAGCAGGATTACTCAAAAAGTTATGAACGGATTTTGATGAAATTTTGTGGAAGGATGGGTCATGGGCCAAGGAAGAAATGATAAAATTTAGGGGCGGATCTGGATCCGGATCCGGAGTATCTTACACAATATCTCCAAAAGTTCTTAGTGGATTTCAATGCAATTTTGTGGAAAGATGGGCAATGGAAGAAGAAAGAATTGATTAAATTTTGGGCAGGATCCGGAATCCTGTATCCACGGATCTGTTAGAAGTATTACTCAAAAAGTTATGAACGGATTTTAATGAAATTTTGTGGAAGGGTGGGCCATGGGCCAAGGAGGAAATGGTTAAATTTTGGGGCGGATCCGAGCCTGGATCGGAGTGTCCCGCACACTATCTCCAAAAGTTCTCAGTGAATTTCAATGAAATTTTGTGGGAAGGTGGGCCATGCACCAAGAAAGAACTGATGAAATTTGGGAGCAGACCCGAATCTGGATCTGGATCCTACTGTATATCTACGGATCCGGTTCATTTTTAGTGGCATTGGCAGAGGTACGCGTTCTCTGAGTGCATTCCAGTTCCTTCATGCATTCCTCCATTCCTCCTTCACGTTTCATACTCAGTTCCTTCATTCTTTTCCTCCATTTTTAGCGCCATCCTTCCTCATGTGTCTTCCTCCATCATTATTGCTTTCTCCCTTCACTCTCTCATCTTCCTTCTTTCGTTCCATCTTCGTTCTTTCAATCTCTCTATTCTTTGTTTCATTCTCTTCCTTCCTGCTTCATTCTCTATCTTTTCTCGTCTTTCATTCCCCTCTTCCCTCCTTCTCCATTCTCTCTTCCCTTCTCTCTCATTCCCTCTGTCTCTTTTCCATTCTCTGTCATTCTTTCTCCCTTCTCTTCCATTCCCTCTGTTCCCTCCTGTTTCATTCCTTCTCTTACCTTCTGGTTTACTCCCTTTCTTCCCTCTTCTTTCATTTCATTTCTCGTCCCCTCCATTCTCTCTCTCTCTCTCTCTCTCTCTCTCTCTCTCTCTCTCTCTCTCTCTCTCTCTCTCTCTCTCCATGCCCCTTTAATCCCTCCCATCCTCCTCCTTCCTTCATTCTCCTCATCATATTCTCTTTCCGTCCCCCTTAATTTCTTCCTCTCTTCCCTCTCTCTCCATTTTCCCTCAACCATTGTCCCCTTTCCCTCTCTTTCCCTTCCTTCATTCCTCCTGTTTCGTGTTGCTCTCTCACCTTCCATTCCCGCATTCCTTCCCCCCTCCACCTGTCACCTCCTTCCTTAATATAACCTCTCTCTCTCTCTCTCTCTCTCTCTCTCTCTCTCTCTCTCTCTCTCCTGTTCGCCTGTCCTTTGTTTACATACATTCCCACCCTCTGCATCGTATTGTTGTCCTTTCCCGCCTTTAATTCTGGTCTCAGTCATATTATAGTTTACTTTCCCGCAGATCAAGGTCAGTTAAAACGATATCTTAGCAAGTAGATAATCTTTTCTCACTAGTAAATGGTGTTAGTGTATTGAGAGTGTATTTACCAAGCAGCTGTCTTTGTTTTGGACTGTGTTTTCCCACTATCTGCTTTGTACGTCTTAGCACTGTAAAGTCAAATAAATATTAACTAAGTTGCTTGCTGGTTTAGTGCAAGTGAATAGCATTGTCTTTTGTATAGAGTAACAACTGTGTGTTTGATGTTACACCAGTGAAATAGTTTTTACACTATAAATAGTTGTTCACTGAGTGAAGCTAGGTTTTTGTTTTGACTTTTCCCTCCATTCCATTGTTATTTTTTTTTCTCTCAGTGAATCAGTTTATGGTGTATTTCCACAATTCATGGTAAGTTAGATTATACCATAGCAGGTAGGTTTTCTAGGCCTATTCATTTTACACTGGGAAAGGAATTCATGGTAAGTTAGGTTGTACCATAGCAAGTAGATTTTCTATTCTATTTGGTAAAGGCATTCATGGTAAGTTGGGTTATACCACAGCAAGTAGATTTTTTAAATTCTTTTTACACTGGTAAAGGATTTCATGTAAGTTAATTGTACCATAGCAAGGAGATTTTCTAATCTTTTTACACTGGTAAAAGAATTCATGGTAGGTTGGATTGTGCCATAGCAGGTAGATTTTCTATTCTTTTTACACTGGTAAAGGAAGGTAGTATGTAAAAAGTAAGTGAATCTCCCTAGATTTTCAATATTTCATTTATAGAGTAAATTATCCATTTGTAACAACATCCCTTAAGCAGTTGTATATTATTTCTTATTTTTGTGGTATTTTGGAATTATTGCTGCAAAATGCCATCTATACTGAAGGTCTGCCAGGAGTGTACTGGTCGTTTTGCGCCTCAGTATTTTTCGGATTACTTTTCGACACCTCTATGCAAACACTGCATCATGAGAAAAGATCTAGAAAATGGTTTAGCCGAATCGCAGAGAAGTTACGGAGAACTCAAGGCAGAGTTTGAGATACTGAAAGAGTTTGTAGTGGCAAACATAGGAGTCAGCGACAGCACTCAAGAAAGAAGACGCTTACCAACTGAGCTCGTACCAGCCCCAGTCCATCAGGCAGTTATAAATGATAGTGTACCAGTATCTTCCTCACCCAGCGATTCAGCAAAGTCCCCTTTACTATGGTAAGAAATGGCGCAAAACCCGTAAAAGGTACGAGGAAGCACCTTCCATAAGTACGTACAATCGCTACCAAATCCTTTCTGAAGTGGTTGATGAGTCAAAAGAAACAAGGCTTTTGGTGGACTCTATTGAACGTGGTCAGCTGGAGGAATTTTGTGGACGTGCCCCCAGGAGCAGAAAGAGGTAGTTTTCCAGGAGGTGGACTATGTGATATCACAGAAGCCTGCGATGAGGTCACAAAAGACGCAAATGATACAGCTCTATGTGTCATCCATGTTGGTACGAACGATTTGAAGCTCAAAAGATTGTAGGAATTGCTAGCAAAGTATCATGAAATGATCAGACGACTTAAAACTAAGTCCACTAATGTGAAAATATCTGGTATACTCCCAAGGATCAAGGCAGAGAATAGTCTTTATGGTAAGGCCTTCAGCACAAATATCCGTCTCAAATATCTCTGCATACAAGAAGGAGTCGACTTTGTCAATCTGTGGGACCAGTTTTATGAGCAACATACTCTATTCCAGAAAGATGGTCTCCATTTGAACTCGGTAGGAGCGGCACAGCTAGGTAGACTTTTACACGATAAAGTTGCCTTCTTCAAATAAAAAAACGTAGAACGTCCAGGAGCAATAACCTCAACATAAATACCCCAAAAGTGAGTTCGTCAACTGTTTGGGACGGAATAATAGTCTGCTATGTTAATGCATGTAGTCTATGAAACAAGTTTGAGGATTTAGAATCTCATATTTACCTAGAAAATTATGACATTGTTGGCATCACAGAGTCCTGGATTAACACACCTGACCGTGACTCTCTAGCGGAATACTCATTAACAGGGTACAATATTTTCAGCTGTGACCGACCACATTGAGCTGGTGGCGGTGTTTTACTATATGTGAAAACTAGTCTCCACCCCCTTGTGCTATCCAAATCCAGTATTACCAACACAGATACCAGTTACATTCAGCTGAATATTAATTCGCACAAAATAAATATATGTCTCGTCTGTTGTCCTCCAGCACAGTCAACTGAGACAGATGAAATGAGGTTGAAATGGCAAACATTCTTAACCCGTTAACTGCTCTATACAGCCTGGGCTGTTCCGAATGCGACTGCTCAATACAGCCCTGGCTGCGCAGGTGAATTTCGAATATAGTGCCATGGTGACCAAGGCCAACCCATGCAAGCATGTTTGAGCCTTCAAAACCGAAACTGAAAAAGAAAACGAAAACCATACATTCCAATAGGGAATCAGATGCTTCGATGTTCATCCATGGCTTTACCAAGACAAATATTGAGCTAATATTTCGTTGCTATATACTTTGGCATGTGTTCTCTCAATTCCTAAGACAAAATTTGGCCTTTGGGAAATTTCATTTTTATCCTTATGTCTGCGCACCACAGACACCTCCAAAAAACTGCCATGAGCAGTTAACGGGTTAACGATTACTTTGCGTCTGTTTTTACAGTAGAAAACACCACCAAAAACCGGCTGTTACCCACAATCCAAGCAAATGGCACAGTCCTTAGTAACTACGCTATCCATAATAGCGATATCCTTTCAGCCATAAATAGTATGAACATAAACAAAACCCCTGGCCCTGATAAAATATCACCCAGAATTCTCAAAGAAGCAAAAAATGAGTTACTGCTGCCACTTTCTGTCATATTCAATAAAACGTTAAGTATTGGGAAAGTTCCATGCGAATGGAAACTAGCAAATGTAACACCAATTTTCAAAAAAGGAAATAAGTCGCACCCAGGAAATTACAGACTAATCAGTTTAACATCAATAGTGTGCAAGTTAGTGGAAAAAATCATAAGAGATAAAAGAGTTAATTATCTAGAAGAAAATAATATAATAAAAGACTCTCAGCATGGATTCAGACATCGTCGGTCATGCTTAACTAACTTACTGGACTTCTTCCATGATGTTTACAAATCATATTATGATTCAAGAGCAGTAGATATAATTTACCTTGACTTTCAGAAAGCATTTGACACTGTCCCTTGCAAGCGTCCCATGAGCAAAATAGAAGCACATGGAATAATAGGAAACACAGAAATGGTTACAAGACTGGCTTTCAGACCAAAAACAGCAAGTTGTGATAAACAGAAAGGAATCCAAATGGCGTAATGTGATTAGTGGCGTTCTCCAAGGCTCAGTACTTGGACCGATACTTTTTATTATCTATATAAATGATATTGATGAGGTTCTAAATTGTAAAGTATCCAAATTTGCAGATGATACTAAAATAACCAGTAAAGTAACTTCAAAATTACAGTGGCAACAGTTACAAAATGACCTTAATACTTTAGCAAGTTGGGTAGAAAAATGGCAAATGAAATTCAACACAGAAAAATGTAAAGTACTTCGTATTGGAAATAACAATGTCCATGCAAATCTCAAAATAAACAATATCCAGTTATCAAGTACAGACAATGAAAGGGATCTTGGTGTGATAATATCAAATGACCTAAAACCAAGTAAGCAGTGCACCGAGGCAGTTAAAATTGCAAACAAGCTGGTGGGTTTTATTGGAAGAACTTTCGAGTTTAAATCGGAAAAAGTCATACTTGCCTTATACAATAAGCTATTGCTCCCCCATCTTGAGTATTGTGTGCAGTTCTGGTCTCCATACTACAGAATGGGCATTGAAAAATTAGAGAAAATACAGCAAAGAATCACAAAAATGCTACCACAACTTAGAGACAAACCATATGAGGAACATCTTGAAGAACTTCAATCATTTAGCCTAATGAAGTGCAGGGTAAGAGGTGACCTTATTGAAGTTTTCAAAATCATGAAGGGATTCTTTTTCTGTGCCTGCCCTCCTCTCTTCCTATTTCTCCCATCTTTCCTGTCACTTCTAAACGCTTTTCTCTCCTTTACAGGTGGTTTTACATTGAGTGACAAGCCAAATGGTTTCCTGTAAGCCAAGAAACCATTTACAACGCTGGGTGGTAACCATATAACCAAACCATATGTATTCCCTACGTGTCAACAAGTGGGTTGGTCGAGGGTTAGTGCCCCTCCCCGTAAAACAAATAACTCAAAGTCAAATGGCCACCCCTTACGGGATTATGGCATCTGGCAATAGGTAGATAGATAATGACAACTAAGACATGAATAAATATTTTTATATGGACCGGTCGAGTCAAACCAGAAGTAATGGCTGCGTAAGATGGGAAAGTGTTTCCAGTTTCATGAAGCAAAGTACTTCATCTTCAACAGAGTCGTAAATATCTGGAACAGATTACCCTCAGATACCGTGAAAAGTATCTCAATTAGGACATTCAAAACCAAAATAGACAAGTATTTGCACGAGAATCCTCAGCTGACTCTTTTTCTGTTCGAATAACTTGCTTTTATAGCTACGTGTTAGTTCATTCCCCATTTGTCTACAAGACACCCCGTAAACAACGTACCTGTACATAGCTTCGCACCACGTCATTATATATTTTTCAGTTTATTCAATGCAAATAAAGTAATATAAGCACAGATTAGGATATGCACAGATAGCCCTGAGTTAATGGTCACTACTCTTACTTCCAACCTGTGATGGGCTGTGGATCACTGAGGGTCCTGTTAGCCAAGTGACCACCATCGGGATACTTTTAATGTACCAAGGGTCACTGCTTTAGGAGGAAACTGTGTACTTGTCCCAGTGGGATAGTTCCTTGTCTCAATGGAGGTAACGGAGCTAGGGCCTGGTTGACTGCTGCCTACCTTAAAAGCGCCAGGCAAGGCTGCCGCTCCACCCTTAAACATCCATACTGTGCACTGTGCAGTCCCTTCGTGTCTACAAGATGCCCCGTAAACTTAACATACCCGTACATAGCGACGCGTCACGTCATTATACATTTTTCAATCTACTCAATGCAAATAAGGTAATATAAGCACAGATTAGGATCTGCACAGATAGCCTTGTGTTAATGGTAACCACTCTTACTTTCGACCTGTGATGGGCTGTGGATCACTGAGGGTCCCTGTTAGACAAGTGACCACCATCGAGATTTTTTTTAATGTACCAGGGGTCACTGCTTCAGGAGGAAATTTGTGTACTTGTCCCACATGGGAGAGTTCCTTGTCTTAGTGGAGTGAACGGAGCTAGGGCCTGATTGACTGCTGCCTACCTAAAAAGCGCCAGGCAAGGCTGCCGGACTGGATGAAAGGTGTGGGTATGATAGGTGTGGGTGTTACTGGTGTGCGTGTGGCAGATGTGCGTGTGACAGGTGTGAGTGCTTAGGTGTGGTTCTGCGAGGTGTGGGTGTGACTGGTGTGAGGGTGGCAGATGTGGGTACGAAATCTGGTTTTGGCAGGTGTGGGTATGATGGGTGTAGGTGTGGCAGTTGTGGGTGTGACAGGTGTAGGTGTGACAGGTGTGGATATGACCTGTGTGCGTGTGACAGGTGTGGGTATGACAGGTGTGGGTATGACAGGTGTGGGTGTGACAGGTGTGGGTATGACAGGTGTGGAGGGGCCCCCACACCTGAATATGTCCCTCCTCTTTTATGCGGGGTGGTGAAAGAGATTAATTTCACGGAGGCTGATCTTACTGCTAGGGATAGGGAGGAGGGAAGGAAGAATGGAAAGAAGAAAGGAGGGAGGGAAGTGAGGAGGAAGAGAGATATGAGGATGACGGGAGAACAGAGGGAAGGAGACAGGGCACTGAGGCGAGGAGGAAGTCAAGCAAATATAAAGAGCAAAGGATGATGAAAGGAGGATAGGAAGACGAAAGGAGGAAGAGAACAAGAAAATGAAGAGAGCGATGAGGAGGACGGAGGAATGGATCGAAAACGAAGAGAGAAGCGAGGAAGGGGAGAGAGAGCGAGTTCAAAGGAAAGCAATCAACAACTAATCTGTTGGTCTTTGGGGGGCTGTGTGTTATACTGTAGGTTATAACTAACATATTGTAAGTCCAAGACATGGATAACAAAAAAGGGACAAAGAAAGAAGAAAGAATGGATATAACAGGGAGAAAGAAGTGAAGGAAAAGAACGACATGGGAAAGAGGAAATAAACAAGAAGAACAAAGAGAGGGAAGAGGGAAATGAAAAAGGAAATTGCAGAAGGAAGGATGGAGAAAGATGAAAGAAGGAACGGGGAAAAGGAAGAAGGATATGAAAGTGAAAGAAGGGGAGAATGGAAAAGAAAATGGAGTAAACAAATAAGGGGAAAAAAGAATGGAAGAAAAGGAAGATAAATGGGAAGAAAAGGAAGAAAAATGGGAAGAAAGGAGGAAGGAGATAAAAACTACAAACAGGGAGGAAAGACGAATTGATGAAGAAAACGAAAAGAGAAAAGAAAGAAAGGAAGAGGAAACAAATAAGTATGGAAAAGGAATAACAGACAACATATATATGGAGGAAGAAACAGTGAAAAAAGGAACATATATAATATGGTAATAGAACAAACTAGAAAAAAAGGAAAAGATACGAACAGAAGAATAAAGAAGATAAAGAAATGCATAAAGAATAAAAAAAAAAGGCAAATAGAAGACAGGGAAAAGTGAAAAAGAACAAAAAAATGGAAATAAGACAAAGAAAAAGAAAGATGGAAAGAACACTTGTAAATGAAAAATAATATACAGACGAAATAAAGGCAAACGAGATAAAAGCACAGAAAACAAAACTGAAAGAATAAGTAAAAGAATGGCAGAAAAAGACGAAAGTGAGTGAAAATAAAGTTGAAACGAGAAAGCGAAAAGACGAAAATTAAACGATAAAAAAAGCAGAAAGGAATAATAAATGATGCAAAGAAGGAAGGAAAGGAAAAAGAGACAGTGGAAGAGGTTGCTGGGAAGCGAGGAAAAAGAATATAATGGAAAAAGGAAAAAAAGAAAAAGGAAAAAAAATAGTTTACTGGATACGCTTGTCCAAGGGGGAGGGGAAGGAGCAGTGTACAAGAGAGAGAGAGAGAGAGAGAGAGAGAGAGAGAGAGAGAGAGAGAGAGAGAGAGATAACTAATGTTGTAAGAGTGTTGATGTAGAACCTGTTTGGGGTAATTGGGCGTGTAGGTGTGTCTGTGTATATCACGTCCCCTATCCTCCTCTCCACTACCCTTACTTTACCTCTTCTCTCCCCTTTTCTCCTCTCTCCCCTCTCTATCCCTCCATTACCCATCCCTACCCTCCTGTTTTCCTTTCCTCCCTTTTCGTTATCCTCACATCTTTCCCTTCCACTCCCCTGTCCTCTCCATTTCCCTTGGTTCTCTCCTCTCCTGTTCCTCTTTTCACACTCTCTTGCTACCTTTCCACTTTCTTCCCGCCCCACTCTCATCCTTTTCCTTTCCACTCCTTCACTTCCTCCTCTCCCTCCTCTTTCGTGGTCTCTCCTTTCCTCCTCTTTCCTTGGCCCCCCTGTCCCTCTCGCAATCCTCCCTTCTTCTGTTCAAAGTGTTCTCACTGCCCTCTCCGTCATACTCTCCTCGTGCTTTTCTATAATTTTCTTTTACATCTGTTAAGAGAGTAAGAAAACGGAGTTGGGGTCGTAAGGTCTCTCCCTCTCTCTCTCTCTCTCTCTGCAGATTCCTCCAGCAGCACAATTGATTTTTCCCAAGTGGGTTAAGGGATTTAGGAAAGGAAGAGGATGCAGTGATGGGATTCTGGTCTCCTCTGATGATGTTTTTGGGACTGACAGGGATCCGTGTGTGTGTGTGTGTGTGTGTGTGTGTGTGTGTGTGTGTGTGTGTGTGTGTGTGAGAGAGAGAGAGAGAGAGTGTAGGGTGCAGTGTTCAGATTTTTGGAATTCCTTGGCGATTTTCAAAAGATATAACATTCTTTTCCTGTGTCCGAGAGTTTATGTGGAATGGACTGGTGAGATGCTCTTTATGGAGTTATATACATATTTATTTTTTTTTACTTGTACACAATGACGACGTAGTTTATAGCTCATCTGCTACTGTATACTACAAACGCTGGGTTTGTATGTATGTATGTGTGTATGTATAGAAATTTGTATGTATGCTTGTATGTATGACTCAGAATTAAAATTCCTGGCAAAACATAACACTAGCTATCAATGAGGGTGTCACTGCTGACGTTCCGAGTTTAGCCTTGAGTTATGTCCCTGAGGGGTGTTTTAACCTCCAGGCACCCAGGTGAGGAAGCACTGGGGAAAGGAGGGACCGAAGGCACTTGTTCCTGCTACTGCCAGACGATTGTGTTAATTTTCAAATGGGGACGGTTTATACATCCTTCATTAATCACTTCATTACCAGATGACTCCATTAAGAATTAAAAAAAACGTCATCCTGTGGCATCAATAATAATTTACATAAATATATCATATACAGTAATATGGGTAATGCAGGTAAAAGGCATCGAAGGCAATAATCGCCTCTGCAAAAGGAGGTAAGCTGGAGAGATAAGCAACACAAAGATCAGTTCCTTTTAAATGACTGCTCCTGTACACACTGCTTTTGAAAGACTTGAGGTCGTAGGCAGAGGGGAAGGGATGCTTTGAGAAGATTGGGAATGTAAGGTAGATTAGGTTTTTCCTCTCTCTCTCTCTCTCTCTCTCCTGTTTGCTCTGCAGAGTTCTTATCTCATTTTTCTTCCTCTAATCTCACTTTCCTTTACTTTGTTTTTCATACCATTTACCTCTTCTTTTCTCAGTCTTCTCCCCTTCCCCTTTTCTCCTCTCTCCTTTCTCCTCCCCTATAGTATTCCTTCCCCTCCTCTGTCTTCCCTCCTCTCACATTGCTTCCCACATTTCCCCTTCAACAGCACAATTTTCGTTCTCCTCCTCCTCCCTCCTTCCTCCTTTCGTGGCTTCCGTTTCCATTTTTTCCTTTCCCATCCCTTCTTCTCATCCCCTCTTTCGTCTGTTCCATTTCCGCCATTTCTCTCGCCTTCCATGCCAAGTTTCATTTCCCTTTCATTTTCCTTCCTCATTTCCTTTCTTCATTTAACCTCTGAAGCATTCCCTCTTCCTTCTCACACTTAATATCATCTTCTCCTCTTCTCTCCCTGTTTTCTTCATTTCCATTCCCCCCCCCCTCCCTGTTAAGCTATTCCATTTCCTCTTTTAAAGTTGTTCTTCCTCTTCGCTTGCCATCCTCCCTTCTATCCCTCTGCAATTTCTTTCCATTCCCTTTCTTCCCCTCCACTCCCCATTTTTGTTTGTCTATTTGTCTTCGTCACTTTTAAGTTGCGGGAACATCAAGAAGCGGCTCTGTCCGTCTGTGTCTCACTAACGATTGTCGGGTACAAGATGTTTTACTGTCGTACATTTTATTAACCTGAGCAATGCCACCCCACCCCGCCCCACCATACCACACCACACCACACCACACCACCACACCACACCACACCACACCACACCGTACTACCCTCTCACAACACACCACATCACACTACCCTCTCACACACACGATACGACACGAAAATACACTATACCACATCACACCACACCATACCCTACCACCCTCTCACACCACACCACACCATACCGTACCACCCTTTCACACCATACCAAACCGTACCACCATCTCACACCACACCATACCGTACCACCCTCACACACACACCCCACCATACCGTACCACCCTCTCACACCACATCACACCACACCACACCGTACCACCCTCTCACACCACACCACACCGTACCACCCTTTCACATCACACCACAGCGTACCACCCTCTCACATCACACCACAGCGTACCACCCTCTCACACCACACCAAACCGAACCACCATCTCACACCACACTGCACCACACCACACATCACAGAATGTCACCTTGGCACACCACACCAAGTACACTGACCAAGGGACCATGAAACTCTCAAATATAATACTTTTGTACATTTTTAAATAAAGGAAGACAGTCAGTAATGTCAAAGTCAGACCGATTCGTTGGAACCGTCATGTGTGTGTAATCTGTGTGTCTGTATTAAACTTATTCTCCCTCTGTCTTTCCATGTCTCTGGTCTCTCATACACAAACCCTCATCTTTCTCCGTTACTCCTCTCACTCTTCAGTAACTTCCTTCACCTCTTCTCCTTCTATCCCTCCCTCCTCCCTTATGCTTCCACCTTCTGCAATATTCCTCCTCCTCTTCCATTCCCTCCTTCCCTTCCCTTATTCATGCATTGCTCTTTCCATCCCTTTCATTTCTCATCTTCTCTCCCCATTTCTTCTTTCATACCTTCCCTACTATCACCCTCTCCCCTCTCCCTCTCCTCATCCTCATTCCCCTCTTTCTTTCTATATTTTTCGTTTTTCTTCTATCCCACTTCTCACCCCATTCTTTCCATCCCTCCTTTCTCCTGTTACCTTGCCACTCCCACACCGACCCTATTCCTTCATCCTTTTCCTCTCCTCTCATTCCTCTCTCCCCTCTTCCCTTGTCCCACTACTTCTCCCTATTTCATCCTCATCCCACATAGTGATCATCTTCCCTCTCTCCGGGACTGTCCTTCCATACTCTTCTTCCATTCTGCCTCTTCCCTCCATCCTCTCACCTAGTTACTTCCCTCTCTCCCTCCTCTCTCATCTGCTTCCTCCATTCGCTCTCTCTCCTCTCCGCTCCTCCTTTCCTCCCCTGTCAATTTCTCCCCTCCCCCCCTGCCCCTCACCTGTCCAGGCGTTAATTGGTTTACAGGTGTAGCGATGAGGGGAACAGCTCGCCTCAGACACGCTGTTATCTCTGAGTCACTTACCCGTGTATGTGTGTGTGTGTGTGTGTGTGTGTGTGTGTGTGTGTGTGTGTGTGTGTGTGTGTGTGTGAGGGCGAGGGAAAGGTGGGAGTGATGGGGCCGTGAAGACAGAGGAAGGTAAACTAAGGCTGAAAGGACTGATAGGGACGGAGGGGTGAAATGAAGGGAGTGCGTGAAAAGAAGGGGGAGTGAGAAGAAGGGGGGAGAGAGAGGGAAGGGGATTGAGAAGGAAGGAAATGAGAGGAAGGGGAAGTGAAAGGGATGGGGAGTCAGAGGGAGGGAAAGTCAGAGGGAAGGGGCGTCAGAGGATAGGTGTGAGGGGGAGGGGAGGAGGAGGAGGAGGGGAAAGTGAGAGGGAGGGGAATAATAGCTAATAGATTATGAGAGGGAGAGGACAGTGAGAGGCAGCGGAGAGAGAGAGAGAGAGAGAGAGAGAGAGAGAGAGAGAATCATATATTTACCTAAAGTTTGGCAAATATATATATATCGTGCAAATCGAAGAGGCACGCATTAGCTTTGTTAAGGTTTTGCTAAAGTTTCGTTAAATTTATGCAATATTCGGGTAATCCAATTCTCTAGTGTATCAGAGAGTGTAAGAAGGATGAGATGCGTAGTTCAGGTGGTATAAAAGCCTTCCTAGTGCTTCTCTCTTAGCGATTTATTTTGCTCATTACTCCTCAGCACCCCCTTGTATGCAGTTTGTAGTTTTATAGCGACAGAGTTATCATCAGTATAATACAAAAAGATACTGAGGTGTAAAGTGAAGAATAATCGCTAAAGAAAGTGTCACGAAATTTCCAGTGCCACTCACGATACGAATCTATCTGTCTGTCTGTCTGTCTCTGTCTCTGTCTCTGTCTCTCTCTCTCTCTCTCTCTCTCTCTCTCATACTAGTGTCATGCAGCACCCGTCTAAATACACTCTCACCCCTCTCCCGACCACCTGCCCAATGCAAAAATTAATAGCTACTCTCAGACTTCCGGGTACAGTAGCCTATACAACTGGTTCTCTCCGACAAGGAGAGTATGTTTTCATCCCTGTTTGTTGCTTACCGGAATCGAAAGATTAAGCAAGCATGTTGGTCAGTTCTGTCTGTCTTTGTTTGTTTGTTTGTTTGTTTGTTTGTCTGATCTCTACAGGTCACAATTTTGCGCCAATAGTTCTAAAAAAAAAAAAAAAAAAAAAAAACTGAAGGTAGATATCCATAAACCCTGGAAGTCAATTGTTTTTCTTCAAAATCGGTCAAAGGCCCTGGGCTGGGTGGGGGGCTGAAACCCCTCAATGGCCGTGGGTCCGGAAATCGTCCGGACCCAGTGGCCGGCCCAGGCACCATTTTTTTCAAATTTCGAAAATCGATTTTTTTTTCTTTCTAGCTAAATTGAAGAGAAACGTCCGGCACACCTGGCAATGCAATTTTTAGCTTTCTAAACCTATCCTGTGCTTCGCAACGAAGCGCGAAAAATTTCTCCAAACGACTGCCTACACGCCGGTGAAAACAAAGCAGACACAGTCGGATACATCCAGCAAGCGCTCTGCCTGTGTCAGTTTCAGTTAGTTTGTCTGTTAGCAAGATTACTCAAAAACCAAAAAGAGACATTTGGACCAAATTTGGTAGGTAGATAGCCCATGTCCCAAGAAACAATTGACCAACTTTTGGGGCAGATCCGAATCGTATTAGCGATTCTGGAACCGGAAAACACTTTTTGCGAAACCCTAACCAGTGATGAGAAAATCTAACCCATTATGAAGAATGGCTTGGAAATTGCGCTGCCCTTGTCGGAAAGATACACTCCACTGAGTGCCCCTCTAGTTAACTCTGGAACTCTCTTCAATCTGTTTTTCCTACTGTTGTACCCCACTTTAAAAATTTATTGTGTCCCAGCATTTGAAAGTAAACCTATCTTGATTTAGATTTAAGCTTCGCCATATAGCCCAAATGGCGATGTTTCTTGTTTTCGTCAGTAATATTATTTTTCTTTGCCCCTTTTTTTTCGATCTTTATAACACATAAAGGTACCCTAGGGCAACCTAAGTCCTTGTGCCAAATGTACATGACCTTGACCAATATTTGAAGGTGATACGCATTTTTATTATAAAAATTGCATATTTGAAATTGTGATATCTCAGAAACTAATTGAGACAGAGCTATTTGGTTGAAAATCCTATGATGAAAATGTTTCCTGAATCATTTTGGTTTAATATTTTGCCATTTAGCCCAGTGAAAAATACCGAATTCAAATCTGCTCAGTTTTTCCTTTGCAACACATTTTAGAGAAAAAACACAAAAAGCTTTAAGGCTGTAATTTTCCAGATATACAGCTGTGGTCCTTCCTATGGTCTGAAAGGAATATGGTTGCAGTTAAGCATACAGTTAGCCAGTTATTGAGACAAACGTAAAACTTACACTTGCGGTCTTCGACACCTTTGTCTTCAGATCTTCTTGTTACACAAGAAGTTACCTTAGGGTCTTCAGATCTTGTTTATATTACACATCCCTTATGAACAAACTGGCGAAGCTTCATTAATGTGGCTCTAAAATAAGAGTAGGCCACAAGATTAATTTTTATTTTTTTTATGATTGTAATGTTTTTCAGACGACCAGACCACTTCATTCTTTATAAAACACACACACACACACACACACACACACACACACACACACACACACACACACACACACACACACACACCACTGGCTCTTCCCACAGTTCTGTTTTTCAAAAGCTTCAGTTTTTTAGATTTAGCGGAAAACTCCCTTTGACCGGCGGCCCGATGAACAATAATGAGAGAGAGAGAGAGAGAGAGAGAGAGAGAGAGAGAGAGAGAGAGAGAGAGCGCTGTTACACTACCCAGCCACTTGAATAGCGTTGCAACCTGAGAAAGGAAGGATGTTACACTATATACACAAATTCCCCCCCCCTCTCTCTCTCACACACACACACACACACACACACACACACACACACACACACACACACACACACACACACACACTACTTCCCTTTTAATACCCTTCTTTCCTGTCCCTCCCTCTACATCTCTCCTCCCCTTCCCCTCTTTTCCTTATTTTCCCCCTCTTTCTTCCCCTTCCCTTTTACTGCCATTCCCTTCCTTCCCCTCCTCACAGCATAACAGAGGAGAAAAGAGAAGACATTGGTGTGGTGTGGTGTGGAGTAGTATGGTGTGGTGTGGTGTGGTGTGGTAAGGGTACGACTGGTGTCATAGGTGCTACATTCACTGACATGATGGTGAGTGAACAACCCGCTAGCCATATGTTAGGTTACCACGATCGCTTTGCTTGCCATCCGCTCGCTAGCAAAAGGATCGTACTGATGAGGTGGCCAGCTAGCGAGACCATGGTGGCATTAAAACAAACAAATTCGCCGCAAATGGAACTTCAATTACCGATATTAATTTCGAATAACAATCAACTAACAGAGACGGAAATTAATATGTTCACCATTTAACTTATGCAGTTTTAGGCAATTCTGTTCTATACACATTCATTGCAAATGGAGTGTTCAGTATATATTGGTGGTTAATCAGAATGGGGGGGGGTGTCAGTCGTATCTCCATCCATTATCGCATCTGCGTTAAAATTAGGTTAGGTTGGGTTGAATATGGTTTGCTTAGGCTAGGTCAGGTTTGTTAATTTAAAAGTATTGCAATAATCTACGGATGGATAGTTTAAGATGTGGATATAAAAGTGCCAGTAGGTGCAAAAAAGTTCCGCTGATATTTTATACTGGTAAGGAGCTGAAGAGTCACCCTCACTGCTTTACTTACTAAGTACGTAAAAAGCTTTTAGGACAGATGCTTCTAGGAGAGATAGTTCTTAGAACTGTTTATGTTCGAATAAGCATATTTATTTCAGTGTCTGATAGTTGGATGTAATTCCGAAAATTGACCCAGTCACCCTTTCAGGAGCTTTTATGTTATGTAGCCTTCTAGTGGAGATAATGTGTTTAATTCGAGAGAAAAGTGTCACAAAAGGAAACTATCATATATTAGCTATTTTACAAAAAAATAAAAAAAAGTTTTATTAACACAAAGCACGACTGAAGTTACATTTACACCGTATATTTCAGGCGTGTCGAAAGTACTATAGAGGAAGGTAGTCTCAGGAAGTTAAGTGCGTCCACTAATGTTTCGTTATTTAATTCAACCATCAGTATAAATGTCAGCACTATACGCAGTTTCCGCCAATTTAGTTATTTTGACAGTAGACGCCGCGATTAAAGCAAGTGATCGGTCTTGTTCATCCTGACCCAACAGGCCGCTACACTGACAAAGCTGTCATGATCGGCTTGGGTGGACGCAGCTGGGGTTACTCTCACCACTGTCCGGGCTTGTGGGGTGGCGGTGGGAGTCATTTTTAACGCCACTGTCACACTGTTCACTCAATCTTACCTCCTTTACCTTCCCTCTCTCCTACTCATCCCTCTTCCTCTCTCCGCCCCAGAAGAGAGGAGAAAAGAGAGAAGAGGAGAGGAGTGGGGGGGAAGAAATGAGAGGAGTGGAGTGGGATGGAAGAAATGAGAGGAGAGGAGAGGAAAGAAGAGGACAGGAGAAGGAGAAGGGAAGAAAGGTGAGGTAAAAAAAAGAGAAGGGGGGAAGGAAGTGAGGAGGGGAAAGAAGAGATGAGGAGGAAGGTGAGAAAAGAGAGGAGAGAAGCAGGAAGCGTAAGAGGAGAGGAGAGGTGATATCGAGTTACCCTCAACACAGTCCGTGCCTGTTGAGTGGCCCTGGGAGTCACTTGTAACCCATTCAATGCGATGACACATTTTCCTTTTATTCTAGCTACCACCAGCCAGTTTCTAAGCATAGGGGTGTTTTAGCGAACTCGGGGTGTTATATGTGTAGTGTTGTGTGGGAGGTTCTGGGCTGACTGATGTGTGATAGTGAGAGAATGTGTTGTAGTTGTGATTGGTGTTGTAAGAAAAGATTGTGGGGTTTTGTGAAGGGGTGGGTTGTGGGGAGTGTGAGGGGATTTGATTCTGAGATAATCTGTTGGAGGCTGTTTGTAATTTTATGAGAATCTTTAAGGGACTGTGAGGTGTATTGAAAAGCCGAGCTGTGAGGGACTGTTGGGTGCTTTGAAAAGGTCGGCTGTGAGATATTGTATAGGAATTGTGAGTTGTTATGAGATTCTCCGAGGAGTTATAATGTGTGAAGATTGTAAAATGTGCAAATGGTTTGGGTGTAAGGTGACGGAGATGTGATAAGGGGTTTTGAAGTGTTGGGATTTGAGATATTGTGTGCGAATGTAAGATACTGTATGGGGTTCTGGATTTTGTGTATCCATGAGGAGTTTCGAAGGGTTGTGAGGTACTGTGAGGACTGGTTTTAAGGTACTGTGTGAGGGGATGTGTTATGCCGAGGGGTTCGGTTGTGAGGTAGTGCTAAGAGAATTATTTTAAGGTGCTCTCTGAGATTGTGGGGGTTTTGAGTGCCATGATGAGGATTTTCAGGGGGTTACTTCATGAAGGTTCCGATTGTGAAGCAGTGAGAGGATTGGTTCATGAGATGGCTTGTGAGGGGTTTGGGGGTTCGGGGGTTGTGGGGTTCGGGGGTTGTGGGGTTCGGGGGTTGTGGGGTTCGGGGGTTGTGGGGTTCGGGGGTTGTGGGGTTCGGGGGTTGTGAGAGTTTTGAGGGGTTGTGGGGTAATTTGTGGTGTTGAGAGCCACTGTTGCTTGGTGGTATTGAATTGGTCTCATGATACACTCATGCCAAGAGTTTAACGTAGAAATCTAAGCCGTGTCGAACGTTTAAAGAGAGTACTGATAGTATGATCCAGTCAGATGTTTGCGTATGTTCGCTGCCTATCCGTTCATACCACTGGCATTTGCAGATTCTCGCACACACACAAACATAATCGTCACGACACTTCGACTTTCACATGCACTATTGTCCCTACAGACACCCCATTCCTATTCGTACCTCGACAGCAGTGGGAAGGGACAATTCTGGTTCTCACTTTCCCTCCGATGATAATGTCCGGGCGTGCAGTGAACCTCATGTGAACTGTAAATGTTAGTGCGTTCTTCAGATGCAAAAGGCTGTTATCTGAGAGGCTGTGGGATGCAAAGGGCTGGGATGTGAGAGGCTGTGAGATGCAAAGGGCTGGGTTGTGAGAGGCTGTGGGATGCAAAGGGCTGGGTTGTGAGAGGCTGAGAGATGCAAAGGGCTGGGTTGTGAGAGGCTGTGAGATTCAAAGGGCTGGGTTGTGAGAGGCTGTGAGATGCAGAGGGCTGGGTTGTGAGAGGCTATGAGATGTAAAGGGCTGGGATGTGAAAAGCTGTGAGATGCAAAAGACTTGGTTGTGAGAGGTTGTGAGACACTGCGGTGAAGTGATGTGAAGTACAGGGGAGACATATAAGTTATGTGTAAAAAGCTACCATAATTTGTTATGGCTCGTTCAAACCGATGGCATCTTTTCAATTCCTTCCTGCTGCCTCCATATGATTTTGCTATGCTTTGGGAAAAGATTTGTAGTGACAGGGTTAGAAACCATGTCCATTGACCCCTTCACAACTTGATGCTACTTTCAAAGCTGAATAAAATCGTATGAGGGTAGCAACAACAAAATAGAAAGTACAACAAAGGACTGAAGAGGTTAAGGTATTGTTCAGGCTGTGAGAGCTATAGTTAGGGGGTGTAATGTGGTTAGGTGTGAGTGGCGTGCTGTGAGGTAGCACTAAGTTTTTACACTCCACCTGACAAAGTCAGAGGAGGGTGTTGTTATCACTGGGATCAATAGGTGTCCCGTTGTAGAGTTGGGCGGCAGGGTGGCTGGTCGGGAGTAGAGGTTTCGTTTCCGGGCCAGAACTCAGATTGTATTCACTACAGAGTAATGAAGTTTCTACACTTGCGTATTATAGTAAATTGATGCCTTTTGATAGGCAGAATGTTGTGTCGTAAGTAGTTTTAATTTTTAAATAATGAAAACGCAAAAAAAAAATATATATATATATTTCAATGCGACCTGCGCAAGGACTCTGAAGGGCCCAGGTCCTCAAGGCGTTCTCCTTAGTCCACCTTTAAAAGAAAAGATTGGGGGAGGGGTAAGGGCCGTTAAGCGCTGCTTAGGTGTGCAGGGAGGTGGGGGGGGGTATGTGCTTGGTCAGATGGAGGGTTGCAACAGCGAAGTGTTGCCTATGTTTTTATAACATGTTTTCGAAAACTGCAAAAAAAAAGAAAAAAAAAAAAAAAAGTTCGAGGCATTAATCACGCTGAGTTTCTTCCTAAATCAAGGTAAAGTTCCATAGCACTGAAGCAAGCAAACAAAACAAAGCAACAAATAAAACGAACAGAAATGCCATCACAGTAAATGGGTTAACTTCCTCAGTGCCATGACGTATTTTTCCATTTTCTTTTTGCTATTTCCAGACTTTTTTTTTTTCTTTTTTTTTTTTACTCAGCTTTGGATATACTTTAAAAAATGGATGGGTTACATTTAGCCTTCTTTAACCTCTTCGCCGCTTGATATACTTCCCTAAGCAAAATACGATCGTCTGACGATACACTGAATATAACAGAAAAACGTAAAAATTGAAGGGATAAACTGTAGTGTGTTTGAGGAACCAGTGACTTAGCGAGAATTAAAACAGTCATGGCAGGAAACTTGATCTTAATATTTCTTAATTCTCAACTCAGGCTTCATACCTATCTATCCTCTTTCATTCACCTCTCTCGCCAATGAAGGATGAATGCAGAGAATAAGAATGAAAGCAGAGACGAGAAGAGATCAGACCAGACGAGAGGGAATCAGACCAGAACAGTGACCAAAACAAATCACGCTAAATGCAGATACATAGATAGATAGGTAAAGACAGATAGATAGATAAAGAGAGAGAGAGAGAGAGAGAGAGAGAGAGAATTATAAAAGGCTAGGAATGAACTGTGAAGGTGTGCGTGTGGTATAAAATGGCAGAGAAGCAAAGGACGGGCAAAGAGAGGTGTGAGTGTGAGCGAGAGAGGTGTGAGTGGGAGTGGCAAAGGAGAGGCAAAGAGGGATTTATTTTCGTGTGGGAGGCTACATGGGCCTGAGAACACGAGAAAACACAGACAGAAAACACACACACACACACACACACACACACACACACACACACACACACACACACACACACACACACACACACACACACACACACACACGACAGGGGAAGGAGAAAATGATAGGGTTGTAGGAGGAAAGAAAGCATTATCAGGCATTAGCACGAAGCAGTGAAGGAAAAAGATGAAGGAATATGGATGAGGGCCACAGGATGAGGGGTTAGTCTTGGTTAATGAGGAGCAGGAAATGAAAAGAAGGAAGATGTGTTTAATGACTGCCGTAATGAGAGAGAGAGAGAGAGAGAGAGAGAGAGAGAGAGAGAGAGAGAGAGAGAGAGAGAGAGAGAGAGAATTAATCTCTTTAGCCCGAGGAAGACAAGGTTTATTTTACTCTTGCTATCTTCAGACGATTTTGTTCAGCTTAAGATGGGCTTTTTAACACACACACACACACACACACACACACACACACACACACACACACACACACACACACACACACACACACACACACGACAGAACGGTTCGTGTGTGCGCTCTCACGTGAACAGAGACTCGTCGTCCAGAAAGGAGTAGGGATTGGACTGACCCACACTCACACGGACTCCCATGAATTTTTATGAGTGGTACTACCTGACCCTCACACAAAGTGGCACCTTTACACTGCTCGCATCTGTGTTTGTATATTTCCGGATGAGTTCTTTTACACTACTCGTATTTGTCTCTGTATATCTCTGAATGACACTACTACTCGTATTTTCACGTCACTCGTCTACCTGTATAATTTCGTCCAAGGTCCTTTACACTACTACAATATATGTATTAATCCGTATAACTCGTATTTGTGTTTGTGTATTTCTGTGTGAGGTTTGTGAGGTTAGCTTTATGGCCGGATCTTACTGTAGGAAGAATAATAGTCTGAACTTATTCTTTTTGTTCGTCAGTTATGAATGAGGAAGAGGTGTGGTGTGGTGTGGTGTATAGTGTGGTGTGGTGTAGTGTAAGTGGTGAACGTGATGAGATAGGTAACGTGATATGCCATAGTGTGAGGCCGAATGAGGTGTGGGGTTGGGTATGATGTGGCGTGGTGTAGTAGTGAGGTGTGCTGGTGTGATGTGGCGCAGTGTGGTGGTGCGGTGTGGCAGGCGATGGATGTACTGAGGTGTGGGGTGTGGTGGCCAGATGAAGGAGGTGGATGGGAGAGGGACCAGATTTATGACCTCTCGTAATTCCCTTCTGTAAAACAAATATCCTCACAAGACGAGCCCATTGTGTGTGTGTGTGTGTGTGTGTGTGTGTGTGTGTGTGTGTGTGTGTGTGAGAGAGAGAGAGAGAGAGAGAGAGTCAAATGAGGTCATTAATGTGAGGTTGTGTTCTCATTGGCATGGAGGATTTCGTAACAGATAAACAGAACAGATATATAGATAGATAGACAAATAGATAGCTTGACAGATATAGATTAGAGAGAGACACAGAAAGCTTTGTGGCCTTGTCCCCAACCCTCACCTCCCCCCCCCTTCCCAAAAAATAGTGTTGGTGTAGCGGTGTGGTGGATAGCTATGTTTGTGTATATGTTGGCCTATAACTTAGCCTTGGACCCGTATATTTCGAGTTTTATGGGTCTCTCTCTCTCTCTCTCTCTCTCTCTCTCTCTCTCTCTCTCTCTCTCTCTCTCCAACGGGGATAATCTCCAACGAGGTACGCTTCGTTCGGGAGGAATGGCACTTACCAAGGATTTCATGGTAATCGTTCTAATAATGCTAATATTAACCCCTTGATCTGGGTGACGTTCTTATTGGTTATTCTTGCTGTTGGCAGACTGTTATTTCAAGTAATCTTGGGAAAGGTCTCTTACACTGAAGTGTTTTAATAAGGCTATATGTAACGCCTCCACTTGAAATCTATCTATCTATCTATCTTTATATGTTAATCCTAACCTGAGAAATGGGCAGAAGATGACATGAATAAAATGCAAAAACTCGTCCCCGGGCTCAGGCTCAGTGAGTTAATGGTTCGTGTGTTCTTGAATATAATTCCCAATGATGGCCATGATGGAGGAAACACAGGAGTGAGGGTTTCGTGGGTTAGCACTGTAGCTACCACAAAAATAGCGATTGTGGAAGCGACTTTTAGTATGTGAATATTGTTTGCTTAGACGGTACCAGATACAGTGGACTTTTTACAAAAACTTTTTTTTGTGTCGTTCCAATCTTTTTACTCGGAAAAGGAATGTAAAAAAAGGACTGAAAATACAAACGTTAGATATCATTACTGATTTGTCATTTATTTTACCATGTTTATTTTCATCCAAATTTACCCCACATAGTCATTACATCCCTAGTACTGTATTCCAGCTAACGTCTGATGGCTTAAGACATCCCAAAGTGAACATAGGAGTGTGAGAGTGTTACTGCAATCGGGAACAACTCAATTCCAGCTAACTCCAGACGATTATATGTGGCTGAGAGTGATACATAGAAGCCTGAGAATGTTAACAAGGCAGCAGACGAAGCGAATAACCTACTGCCAGACCTTAAGAATATAGTTCATTCATCCTGCTGCTTCCTAAGGCTGATCGTGTCCGTGCGAGTAAACTTGCTGTGGAAGTTAGTTGTGGTGTGTGCGTGTTTTGCCAGAAGTTTATTCCTTCCTTTCTCTCCACTCGCCTGGCCTCTCTTACAGTTTCCACCCAACAAAAGATATTCAGAAGTTTGTGCTGGAAATAAATCAGCTTACCCTGAAGGCACCTGACTCTCAGATAGAGAGTAACTCTTACATAATAAATATATGTGCTAAGAAACTAGGAATATATCACGAAATGATCAATAACTCTTCGTCTAGTAACTTTGCATTTAGTTATTGTACAGGATGTTTCACTGCTCTGAGGCCCCAGCATAACTCCCATAAATCCAGTCTTAATAAACGGATTTAAATGAAACTCCAGATTTAAAAACTTCAGTCTGTGTCAGTCATGTACTGTATTAGAAAAACTCAACAACATTAGAGTATAACGACACATAAGGGAAATGAAATACTGTTATTACATATTAAGTGCAGCGGTGAGTGGGCATTACATGGTTAGCTGCACTGATTCACCAATCATGCCTTATTCAATGACTGACCGCGTTATTTTCAACTTTCCTGAATTAAATCAACGTCCTTTACTGCGTTTGGGGTCACCTTAAGGGAGATGATTTTAAAACAAGCCTTGCACAACTGATTAGCTTAAAGATATCATTATTAGGAAGACTGCATCAATTCTAGTGAAGTAAGTTAGGGACACCTGGTTCAATTATATTTAAACACTAAAGGAGATCGGGCTCAAAACTTGATGTAACTGTGAAGGAATTGTAATGAAGAAAGTAAATATGAATTTCACTTGAGTCGATTCATCAGTAACAAAAATATGAAATTACTGAGTGGGCTCAGAGTAGCGAATCACCCTACATATTATAGTCTAGGTATAACAAGATTTTATAGTAGAGAGTGGCCTTCAGCAGCCACAGGGATAATTACAGGGTTTGCTAAAAGTATTGTGAGGATTTCAATATAGTGTGATGGACATATATCAGGAAGGCTCTGATCAGTTTGTGCACGGGTCTGGAATATTTAAATCTGTATTATAAATCCAAATATTTCAGCTTCGTGCAAAAAACCGATTTAAGCCTTACTGATGGGTTTTATGCCCCTCATACTAAGCTTAAATCGTCCCTACCCTGCTTTCGAAGGACCCAGTATTTATTTAAGTACGCACAGGGTCAAGGATGTCACAAGGATACAACTATATATAACTTACTGTAGTGGATTAAGAGTTTATAATTAAATCATTTTAAAAAGATGAAAGTAACATAGATCTCGTATATCATGAAACAACTGCACTTTCGATTCAAGTAATTATACAGACTTCGTTCTGCCAAGAAAGCGAGGAGTGAAACACGTCATTGTGAATCCGTAGAGTTATTTCACCTTTCAGTTTAATGTGATCTCTTACAAGCACCAGACACTTTTACTCAGCTTGGAAAAAGAAAACTTAAGTACTAAAGGGGTTAAGGAAGAATAACTCCTCCAGTTCAAAAAGTCTCTCCATAGCTGAGAAAAATCGCCTGGTGATTGAAATAATATAAAGCACTTAAAGAAGTTGTTATGGCCCTAGGTTTGTCTGGACACGAACCCGGTGGACTGTAGGCTGAAGTTACCTTTCTGCAGTCAGTCATCCCCCTTTCGGCGGATAGGGAGGGAGCAGAGAAACTTTTGTTTAATTGGACAGCGGAACCGCCTGGCTACACTACACTAGTTCCACTGCGTAAATGAGTCCCACTCCAGCACCCGTCACCAGAGTGAAGTGGTTAAATGTCCGTGCTTTTGTAAAAGCATCGGCTGAACGACGAGTCCCAGCCATTGTACATGTACACACACGAGTAAGTGCTCAGAGATTCCGCCGTGTGTAGTCCAGTTAAATGTATTCATAGGACGCCAGATAACAGGTGTACTCTAGCCGCCCCTGCTGCTGCAGCTGCTGTCTCTGTCAGTCTTTGTCTCTGTGTCTCTGTCTCTGTCTCTCTCTCTCTCTGTCTAGGTCTGTCTCACTGTGTCTCACTAACTCTGTGTCTGTCTGTCTCACTATCTCTGTCTGTCTGTCTCTCTCTGTCTCATTCTCTCTGTTTCTGTCTCTCTCACATTCTCTCTCTCTCTCTCTCTCTCTCTCTCTCTCTCTCTCTCTCTCTCTCTCTCTCTCTCTCTCTCTCTCTCTCTCTCTCTCTCTCTCTCTCTCTCTCTCTCTCTCTCTCTCTCTCTCTCTGTCTGTCTGTCTGTCTGTCTGTCTGTGTGTGTGTGTGTGTGTGTGTGTGTGTGTGTGTGTGTGTGTGTGTGTGTGTGTGTGTGTGTGTGTGTGTGTGTGTGTGTGTGTGTGTGTGCGTGTGCGTGCGTGTGTGTGTGTGTGTGTTAGGGATATAAGCATACAACGGCCAGAGAGAGAGAGAAGCCTGTGTTGACGTAAAGGAGCCGATCCTGCGTTGCCCACCGTGACTGCTCTCCATGTTCAGTATTTAGTTAATCCCACCGTTTCTTGTTTAGTAATCCTCACGTCTGTGTAACGCTGTACTACTTACTGTGAATTGCTCGTGCTATTATTTTGATTTATGTAAAGAAAATAATGAGCCTGCAAAACTTGTTCCTTGAAAAAATAATCATTATATATTCCTTTTCAAATGCAATGACCTATCGAGCTGAGATACACTGGAGGACACAGGCAGTGGGTATCACAGACCGAAGGAGGGCAGCTGCTGAGTTAATCAGACGTATACATGAAAAACAGTAGCAACCACTTAACTCCTGCATTGGAAAGTTGGGCAATTAATATTCAGTCTGGTGTCTATGGTAGGTGATTCGACCCACTGTTCGTTCACCATGCCGTTTATATTAACTCATTATACCATCTACAGTTGTTGTTGATTAACCCCAGTCTGGCTGAGCAGACTCATCAACCAAAGGCAAGCAACCGACCCTGCAGAGTCGTCCCATGCACTGAACCGATGTTCGCTTACGAATGAGTGTCTCACCACAGAGAGTCGCAGGGAAAAGTATGGAGATCTGGTTTCTAGGTGAATGCCGCATTTGAGTTTCCATGTTCACAGAGGCACCACAGTAGGATTCACATCACCCCATGATTTGCTTATATGGTTACCACCAAGCGTTGTAAATGGTTTCCTGGGTTACAAGAAACCATCAGATTTGTCACTCAGTGGAGAGCCACTTGAAATGGAAAGAAGAACAGACAAAAGTGACAGGAAGGAAAGGGAACAACAGAAAGTGAAGAGGGCAGAACCAGAAATTGAATTATAAATGCGAAGAAAGAAGTAGGCAGCACTACATCAAGTGGGTGGATGATGGTCACCACCACCTACTACTACCATCTACAGTAATTTGTCATATCCACAAGACACGCCATTATACTACGAAAGTGAAATTCAACATTTGTATAAAAAAGTTTACCCCCGCTATAAAACGCGATATATTGACGATGGGGCGAGGCTGTTGCTTTGTTGGCGGTAAAAATGTACACAAAATGTGAGGTGGAGTTACAGGACCGAATTTTTGTTCGTATAGAAGACTTCGTAGCGCTTTTTTTTTGGGGGGGGGAGGGGGGCATTTATTTCCATACTGCACCTCCACAACATCTTTTTTCATTTTTTTTTTCTCGGGAACGGCATAGTACACATTTTAATTCAGTTCGCAAGGGGTCAATGAAGGCAATAGCTTATACCTCCACTTCGAAGTCTCTACTAAACTTAATGAAATCGTTTGGGCTTATCAAGAGCAATGTAAAATAGACCATCGTACAAAAGGAGATATTTTCTTGTACATTATGCATAGCTTTTTGATATCCACATAGTTTGTGTCAGTAATATACAACATAACAAAGTACATTAGGGAACAATAAATAGCCGTGGACAGTGGCACAACAATATCTCCCAGACAAATGAAAACATGGATTACAGTACCCCTCATCCCCTCCCTGAACCCCGCTATCACCCCTTCCTTCATCCCCACTATCGTCCCATTCCCTCATCCTCGCTATCACCCCCTCCTTCACCCCCGCTATCGCCCCTTGCTTCACATCCTCCCTCACCCTCTCTCCCACCCCTTCTCTCACACCTTCCCTCATCCCCTCCCTCACCTCCGCTAATCGCAGAGCCTCATAGCGTGGATTAGTACCCGGCTGGAAGATTAGTACCTAAATCCCTCGCTTCCAAAAACACGCGAGTAGGTGTTCCTCTGATACGCACTAAATCTACACCTATGAAGGCTTCCTACTGCCAAGCCCTTCAATCACATGGCTTGTTTTGTTATATTTATTACCCCAGACGGTTTTATTCAGCTTAGGGGATTTGTTTTATTAGATGGGTTAGATATATGCCTGATCACCCCCCCATAATAGAAATAAATTAAATCGCTGGATAATATTGACAGGAAATAGTACGAATAAAGCAATATGTCCTCGGCTTCAAAGGGTTAAGGCTCGTGGGGGAAGCTGAATGGATAACTTCTTTCCTCCCCTCCCCCTCCTCTCTCTCTCTCTCTCTCATACCAAACCACCCACCTTCATATACCCTTCATCTTGCCATGTAGCAGTCAGTTTTTTCCTCTACCAATATGCGTTGAAAAACACTAGTAAATAGGGTCTTAAAATCCCCTGAGGTAATAAAGCTAATAATTATGCACAAGGAAATGGGCTTGTGCATTATCTAGTTGTAATAAAAAAAACTAGTAATAAAACACTAGTAATGCAGCAATAGTGATAAACGATAATTTTGAAGCTGAGAAACACTGGCCTTGAAAACACTGGTAATGAAACAGTACTAATAAAACACGATTATCATAATACTAGTAATATAATAACAATAGTATGTAATGACTAATACAGAAATAGTAACAGAACATTAGTAAAAAAGTGCAAATAACACAAAGCAAGTCATAAAGCAGCAGCAATAAATCGCATGCAATAAAACAAAGGTAATAAAACAGTAGCAGTAAAGCACTACTAATATAACACCGGTAATAAAACACAAGTAAATGGGGTCATGTATTCCCGGGAGACTGTTATCCTAAGCTTGAATGATTGCTTCAGCTTACCTCAAACTACCCTCCTCCCTCCCTTCCATTCCTTCTCCTCCTCCCTCCTTCCTTTCCCCCTCCCCCTCCCTCCCCCCAGCTTAGTGTCTAGGCGGTAAGCTCACGTTCAGTCCAGTAATTTAGTGTCAGGGGTTGAAGCAGCTCCGGGTATTATAAAGGAACTATGCCAGTGACGAAAATAGAAGACCACAGCAAGTTCGCGTTCTGGTCTCGTGTGTGTGTGTGTGTGTGTGTGTGTGTGTGTGTGTGTGTGTGTGTGTGTGTGTGTGTGTGTGTGTGTGTGTGTGTGTGTGTGCTCGCGCGCGCTTGTGCGTTTGTTCTGCCGGTAGGTAATTCCTTAGTAATTTTCACAAATCTATATCTATCTATTGCCAGGCGCATTAATCCCTTAACGGGAGTCCACAAACAAAGGAAATTTCCATTAATGGTACCGTAGATGGTGGCGACCATCACCCATTCACCTTTATCATTCTGTTTCTCTATTTGCCCTCCTCTCTTCCTTCTTCTCCCCTTCTTTCTTGTCACTTTTATTACTATTCTCTCCACTTCACGTGGTTCTACACCGAGTGACAAGCCAAGTGGTTTCCTGTGACGTAGGAAACCATTTACAACACCGGCTGGTAATCATACAGCCAAATAACGGGGTGAAGTAGGGTCTACTATGGTGCCCCTGTTAAACTGAGTGGAGAGACGCAAATGGAGCGTCCATCCAGGAACCAGACTTCTACAGTATTCCCCGTGCCTGCTGCTAGGCGCTGTCAGCAGCAAAGGGACGTCGGTCCACTGAACGGGACGGCCTTGCAGGGGCGGCTGCTTACCTGTGATCGATGGGTCTGCTCGGCTGGACAGACTGGGGTTGATCAACAACAGCAACTTGCACTTAAAAGTGTCCTCCTCCTCCTCCTCCTCATCATCATCATCATCATCATCATCATCATCATCATCATCACATTTTCTCCTCCACCCAAAGAGGGGTACGGTACGATCCAGAGAGTAAGAAAAGCAAAAGCACGATAGAGGGAGAACTGTTAACTGCACGGCCAGTGAAATTTAAGTTATCGTTGATTCGTATAAAGTTGTTTCTCCACTTTCCCAAGTTTACAACACCAGATGTATGGAAAAAGTTGTGATATTTTGGAAAACACCTCTGACATGTAACATGGGTCAACCCTATACGTTAAGTGATGTAAGGACAGACCAATTATTGTGACGGGGCTAAAGGAAACTTGTCAAGACTGAGTAAGCGAGGGTTTAGGCAGGCCCTTAATTTATGGCTGTCAGTTTCAAATCACCTAAGAGTAGCAAATGGTTCGAATGCACTCCACTTTACACATGTAATGAGTAACTAGATTACAAGGTCAAACCTCCGTGTTATCCTCGTCTTGTTTTTCATCAATGACGCCAAAATCTGTGCATTGCTTTCTCATTATCCCGTTTGGTATGTGGGTTTAGGAGGCGTATTAACGTCTTGTGATGTGGATGGATCTATTACACTTGCACCACAGAACTTCTGACATCCTGGGAAATGACTGACCTGAGGGCTGTATAACAAGCATCTTTGATCTTGCAGCGAGAGGTCCCGAGTTTGTTTCTTTGATCGACAAAGAGACTTTTTTTTTTTTTTACCCTAGCCTACTCACACCTGTGCTTTGGAGATTTCGTAACACGACCTCATTTGAGATTTACTCTGCACAATGAACAGCATTATCCTCTCGTACATTGCTGATGCAACTTATGTCAATATTACAGCGATATAACACACAGCAGAACATTAATGTGAAATATGCAAAATTATTCGCTAAATAAGAAGTTCTACGATCTTTTGTGGCGCCAAAAAATGGGTCTTAGAAGTGGAACAGGGACCTGGATTGTAAATTCGACGTATGGTGTGTTTTCTTTGTCAATCACACATTCATATCCCACATTCAACTGATGATATTTTGTTACCTCACACAAAACTCCACACCAACAGTCACTACCCATATCCCCTCCCCCTTCCACACTACGACCAACACCGTGCCCTGCCTTAGCATCACAGTCGTCCTTTTGCTGCTTACTTTCCCGTAACCCTGTGGCAGAGGTGACATTATAATGGTTCTACTTCACATCCTTTCAATAGCACCTTTTCGTGACTGGCGCTGTGTTCTAGTGTAAATCCCTTGCCAAGTGAAGTGGACAGAGCAGAGGAGTATATGAGAATGATATGGCAGGAAAGATAAGGAGAGGAAGACCAAAAACAAGATAAAGAAATAAGGTGCAAGAGAATGTAAGGGTCGTTACTGAGTAGCGGCAGAAACTCTTGGATGTTCCTTTGAAGCCAGCTTTCACTGGATGCGGCATCAGGTAACAGACAGGCAGACAGACACACAAACAGACAGATACATAGACAGACATATAGACAGATGGTTAGATACAGGGAATGAGGGTGCCTACTGAAGGCCACAACAGAAACCATTTCGATTTTCACGACGAAGGCGCTAGAGAAAATTCATCATCATCATCATCATCATCATCATCATCATCACCACCACTATCATCATTACCACCACCACCATTATTTTCAACTTCGCCTTTTTTTACCTCCTAAGGAAGAGATGAGGTAGGATCCGGAAACAAAGAAAAAGTACCAGGCTGGGAGAACTATCAGCAGCGCGCCCCATCAAGTGAGCCACAATCATTCACACGTCATTCAAGCCTCAGACATGAAAAATTTCTCTCCATCTGAAAAATATTGTCTCCTATTCTGCTTCAGTTCGCACAAATCGATTCATCCATCATCTAATCCTGAGTTGCCCCATCATGAGGATAGGGAGTTGCGACTAGGCTATTCGGTCCAGGCATTTCAGAAGAGGGGACCAGTAACTCCTCCATGAGTAGTATTTTGTAATCAGTACACGTCACCTTTCTCAGGATCACGTGAAGCTGGAGCATCTTAATCTACTAGACATCCAGGCGTCAGATAAATGAACGCCTATAATAGTATGCTTCACTCGCTCACCGTCGACCCTCGTAGGTGATATGTTACGCCTCTACCACCTACAGTCTGGTATAAGCACACAGAAATCGGTCTAAGCCCCTATGTCCAGTTAATCCTCTCATGGTCGGGACAACTTTACATTCGTATTTTATTCCAGCCAACGACAGACGATTTTATTCAGCTGAGAGTGAGTCACTGGAGCCTGAGAGAGTTAAAGTTACCACTTCAAACAGAAAAAAGTAAGAATTAAATCAATCAATCAATCAAGTAATCAATAAAAAAAACTAAACATCGATTCGAAGGTTATTTCAAGTTATGTTCACTGAGTAAGCAAGTTATGCACTTCAGCTGCACACTTTACATCAGTTTCGAAAAACCTGAATATTAACATCATCGTCGTTCGTCGTCGTCGTCGTCGGCAGCGGCGGCGGCGGCGGCGACAGCAACAGCAGCAGCGGCAGAAGCAGCAGCATGAAGTTAATGAATGGTAGTCAAGAACACGCCTGACATGGGCTGGCAGCACTACTACACAGAGTCACGCGGCGTTTTACGGGTCCTAAAGGGCAAATGATCCGTGGCAAACAGGAAAACCACTTCCTGCTGATGCGGAAGTGACTCACCCCCACCCAGTGGACACGCACGGGATGGCTTTTGGAGTGTAGGGTGAGAAATGCATGTGGAAAGTCGTTCTGCTAGAGTAGCTGTGAGGGAGAGAGTTTGTGTAGGTCATCGAGAGAACCACGGTAGGATGCGAATGTCACAACACATGAAGGGACATACACTGTACTTCTGCGGCCTCACATGCCCACTTTAGGAATTCATCCACAATGTATTAATAATTTTGGAGTCCTTACCAATCGTGTGTGTGTGTGTGTGTGTGTGTGTTTTCAGACTATTGCAGCCCTGCTAAGCAGATGGTCGTCGTTAATCTTCATGCCACTATCACAGGCTGGGAAGGGCCAAGGCACGTGGTGGTAAGGACTGCACACCCTCACCATATCAAATCCATTCATTGCACATGCCCACCGCTATACTCACCACCCATCTCATCCTTCACCAAAACAAAAGACCTATGGCGACAGAGTAGGGTGACAGTTGACAGGTCATAGATGTGACTGGAAGTCGCTAGCTCGAGTCCTGCACACAGGCGGCAGTGGTCGCTGGCACGATGGCATAATAGCAGGTCATGCCTTAGACAGCATCCAGTGCGACTAAGCAGCCGGAAACGGATGCCCATCTGCTTACCCCTGACGGGGAGGGCTTTAGAAAAGGTAACCCTAACATTTGCTGCTCTGCACCACCTGGACAGATGACCGCGTCTGTCAAGGCATCCCATAATGCGGTCGAAAAACCAAAAGAATCCCTCTGACTCTTGCTACCTGGAATATGCGAACATTGCTTGATACTGACAACGACACAAGACGACGCCGTAGAACTACCCTTATTGCCCGTTAACTGAAGAGATGTAAATCTGACATTGCTGCCTTGTCTAAGACTCGCCTCCCAGGAGACGGCAACCCTACAGAAGCAGGAGAAAGGTATACATATTTCTGGAGGGGATACCCAGACAATGTAAGAAGAAACCATGGTATTGGCCTTGCCATCCGAAGCAACCTTCTACAGCATATCCAATAAACGCCTGTGGGTATATCAGAAAGGCTAATGTCCTGGCGCATACCACTCTCTCAGGGCCAGTATGGAACACTCATCAATGCCTATGCCATAACGCTTGATTCTGAGGACACCGTCAAAGATTCCTTTTATTACTCTTTGGTTGCTACCATTCGTTAAATACCACCTAATGACAAACTGATCCTACTTGGATAATTTAATCCCAGAGTGGGAAAAGATAATCACCTCTGGCAAGGCATTATTGGCTGCCATGGTGCTAGTAACATGAACAGCAATGGTCTTAGACTGCTTTCCTTATGCCCAGAACACAGTCTGGTCAACACGAACACCATCTTTCAACTTGAGAATAAACACAAGACCAGATGGATGCACCCACGATCTAGACATTGGCACCTAATTGACTATGTCATTGTAAGGCAGTGAGATCAAAGAGAAGTTCTTATAACCCGAGCTGTGAGAGGTGCTGAGTACTCCACAGACCATAATCTTATAGTCATCAAACTACAGTGAAGGCATATGTCCACAAATGCACCATAGACCATCCATCATGAAACTAACCTGTACCTGTAGTAGGTTAATGCATGTGGCAACGTGTAACACCTTTCGCAGTACTATTACTGAGAAGGATTCTCAATGCCAACCACTTGATCCAAATAGTGATGCAACAAATCTAGATGCAGAGTGGCTAAACGTTAAGACACTGCTCCAAAGCACTACAGAAGAAACACTAGGCTACTCCACTCGCCGGCATAAAGGTTGGTTTGATGAAAATACTGAGGGCATATATGACCCTGCAATGAAGAACAGAGCACTGATTGGCTCATCCTAGCTTCCTAACCCTAAAACTGAATTTCAAAATCTCAGAAGTGAAACCCATAGAAAACTGCGTGACTTGGAAAACAAATGGTGGACTGTGCAAGCAAGAGAGCTGCAAAGACTAGCTGATATTAACGATCATCGTGGATTCTACAAGTCCATTAAAACCATTTATGGGCCAACAAAACACAACATAAACCCTGTTCGATCAGCCGAAGGAGAGCTCCTGAAAGACAAACAATCTTCGGGAGATGGGTGCAACACTTCAACACCTTCCTGAATCGAAGATACCCGGCGGATCATAATATCAATGATAACATCCCACATACCCTTCAAGTGGCAGATCTTAATGTCTCACCTACACTTGCAGAAACTGCTCAGGCCATCTGATGGCATATCATTTGAGCTGATCAAAGAGGGAGGCCAGTTACTGTACTTCACGAGCGCCTCCATAATCTCATACTGTCTCGAACCAAGAACAAATAAAATAACAATGGCTTACACCTGATACTGTAACCATCTGCAAGAAAAAAAGGGACCGCACAATTTGTGACAACAGCAGAGGCATCTCCCTCTTTGTGAATTCTAGTAAAGTACTAGCCAAGATAACGTTATTCAGACTGACAAAACCTTTGACTGAGTCAACACTCCTTGAAACACAATGTGAATTCGGAAGGAACGAAGTGCCTGTGATATGATCTTTGTTGGGCGACAGATTCAAAAGAAATACCACGAGCAGAACCGAGACTTGTATACTGCATTCATCGATCTTGCAAAGGCTTCTGACACTGTCAACAGAGAACTTTTAAAGAATGCTCTTTCAAAATTTGGAGTTCCACAAAAATTTCTTACCATCCTCAAGTGTCTGCATGACAACATAAATGCTCGTATTATTGGGGTCAAATCCGAACCCTTCAATGTGAATGTGGGCATATAGCATGGATGTGTCCTGGCTCCTGTCATTTTCAACATCTATCTCACTACAGTCACGCTAAGTCTCCAGCAAATGAGCCCTGATGATGGTATAAAAATCCAGTTCTGTCTAGACGGTAACTTGTTTAATCTCAGACGTCTTCAAGCACAATAAAACAATGAAACAGCTCATTTCCTAGAGCTGCAATATTCTGATGACTGTGCTGTCCTTGCACATACCCCGGAAGTCCTACAACAGTCTTTCACTATCATTTCCAACAAATACCATGCAATGGGTCTCCAAATATGTGTCAATAAAACAGAAATAATATCTCAGGGAAACAACGCAGTAGAGCCTCTTGCATTTCAGATAACTGGCGAAAATGTAAAACAGGTGGAGAATTTTACCTACCGTGGAAGTGTGCTCACAGATAAGTATATCACTGATGCAGAAGTCCTTGCGCGAATCAGTCACGCCTCAGCCTCTTTTGGGCGTCTCAGATCGAGAGTCTTTGAAAACACCAAATTGAAAATTGAGACAAAGGTTTCAGTTTATACAGCTGCATGCCTCTCCACCCTCTATACGGTGCTGAATCCTGGACTACTAACCAGCGTCACATCAGACAGCTTGAGCCTTTTCACATCCGATGCTTGCAACACATCCTAGGACTCACATGGGTGGATAAAGTCCCTCACTCAAATTCTTCACCTGGCAAAGTAAACCAGCATACAAACCATACTGGCTACAAAAAATAGCTCAGATGGGTTTGACACGTGTTCCGCATGCCTGAGCACCGTCTTCCCCACCAGGTTCTGTATAGCCAACTCCCTGCAGCACGTCACAATCCAGGGGGACAGAAGAAGAGATTTAAAGATCATATAAGGACAACCCTGAAGAAATGCAACATCATACCAAAAGATCTTGAAACCAATGCCTCTGACAAAAAACAAAGAGCCCTCTGCAGTGAAGGAACCATTCATCAAGAAGCAGCTCGGAACCTGGCCAGAGAAGGGCATAGACAACGGAGACACAACCAAAACAGAGTTCTCCCTGGAAACCCGGACTTGACATGCCAACTGGGTGGCAAAGTTTGCGGATCCAGAATTGGTCTGCACAGTCACACACATTGGCACCAAAGACTGAGAAAAACACCATCTAAGTGACTATAGTAGCCGTCGTCTTCTGTAGTAGAAGGACATTTTTTGGTGTGTGTGTGTGTGTGTGTGTGTGTGTGTGTGTGTGTGTGTGTGTGTGTGTGTGTGTGTGTGTGTGTGTGTGTGTGTGTGTGTGTGTGTGTGTGTGTGTGTGTGTGTGTGTGTGTGTGTGTGTGTGTGTGTGTGTGTGTGTGTGTGTGTGTGTGTGTGTGTGTGTGTGTGTGTGTGTGTGTGTGTGTGTGTGTGTGTGTGTGTGTGTGTGTGTGTGATATAGCCAACAGTTCAGCATGTAAGACCGACTCATATCCGTGTCAGTAATGAAGACAGTGCTGGCTCACCTGACATCTGGATTAGAAGCAGGTGATCAGGGCAGGTGGGGGTTGGGGAGGGTGCTGCAAGGTAGTGCCACTCTCAGTTCATTTCACACCTAGCACTCTCTCACACTTGTGACTCTGTCAGACCTACTCCCAAAACCCCCCCGTCTCTCTCTCTCTCTCTCTCTCTCTCACACACACACACACACACACACACACACACACACACACACACACACACACACACACACACACACACACACACACACACACACTTTTCTTATCCTCTTTCATCTCACTCTATCACACTTTTCACTTTCACATCGGTCACTGTCACACATTTCACTCTCACATTCTCTCCCACGTTTAACTTTCTCTCTCACTTTACCGGATTTCATGTTCCCACTTTCTCACACTTCACTTACTCTCGCTCATTTACTCTCTCACGTACCCACTTCACTGATCTTATTATCACACGCACTCCACTGGCTCTCACACCGCCCACTCACTCACTCTCTCACATGCCTCTCTCACTTTGTCATTATGCTTATTCTCGCTCACTGGCATAATTAACTTCTAAATCTCTATTGATGGGTGTCAACATCAGCTTTCCATTGTGGTGGCTCTCCTTTAATATTTTTAACTATTATCTCTGTCTATCTATTGTCTGTCTGTCTATTTGTCCGTATATATGTATGTTACAGGGAATTTGCGTAACCAGTGATTTCATGAGATCCCCAGGGAATTCGTGAAATGAGTTTAAATGAGGATGGGTTAATTAAGGTTAGGTTAATTTAGGCTGCGGTTAGGTTAGGCTGGGATAATCTAGATTAAGTTTAGGGAAGATTAGGCTAATTTAGGTAAATGCTAGGTCATGTTACGTGTTCACATAATTCAGCCTAACCTAACCTAACTTAGCTAACCTAGCCTAAACCTAACCTAATTATCCTAGCCTAACCTAACCGCAGCCTAAATCAACCTAACCTTAATTAACCCATCCTGATTTAAACTCATTTCACGAATTCACATGGGATCTCATGAAATAACTGGTTACACATTTCCCTGTAATAATAATAATAATATATATATATATATATATATATATATATATATATATATATATATATATATATATATATATATATATATATATATATATATATATTGTACATTCATCCATCACTCCATCTCTCCATCCAACTCCCTGTCCATCTCCCTATCTATCTCTTCATCGAACCATCCGTCTATCTACCTATCTGCCTGTTTGTGTGTGTGTCTGTCTGTCTGTCCGTGTCTCAGTCTCTCTGTCCGTGTCCCTGTCTCTCTGTCTGTCCGTCAACTGTATCTATGTATGTATGTATGCATTTATCTATCTGTCTGTCTATGTCTGACCATTTATCAATCTACCAGATAATTAAGTTCTAAATCTCATCTCCATTTTGGGTGTCAACATTAGCTTTCCAAGGTTGTGACTCCCCTTTACAAGTTTATAACCATCTTTCTACCTGTCTGTCTCAGTCAATCTCTCTCTTTCTGTCTTTTCATTCTTCTGTCTGTCTGTCTCTCCTTCCCTAGCTAGGTAATATATCGGTACCTATCTATCTATCATCCAATCCTTTCTTGCTGCATCAGGAACGTGGGAGGCAGTGGCTGAAGTACTGATGGCCGTACGATTAAACACTGAACTGCGAAGTGGAATGCAAACTACCTATTTCTGACAATAATTTCTGAAGCAAGTGAGCCAGATGGAATGTGTTTAGCCTTCCTGTATTACTGCTGACTGCACTCTGTAATGTGGGATGCAGGCTAACCATACCTAATAACCACAGACGTCCCCAAAATGACAAGAGTTAGGGGTTTGCATTCCACTTCGCGTTTTACACAGAAGGTTTAAGTATTCAGCCTTAAGTTCTAATATACAAGGCAAGATTGACCAGTTTCCCTACCCTGAGTGGCATTATGGAAGCACTAAAAGCCCATCCACACCGTAAAGTATCCGATCGTCTAGAAGAGAGAAAATTTGGGAGATCATCGTCCCGTTTGATTAGGCCGGGTTCTGGGCTGGCCATGTCTCACTGCTAATTATAAAGTAAGTGACAAAGTTTATGTTCACATGCACTATAGGGATTCAGCCACTTCAGTACGGTGACCTCACTGTTCATTTTACTAAGCTGCCACTAAATTTAACTTAGGAAAGATATCTAATAGTGTTCTAGTTCGAAAATTTTCCTCTAAGTCGTATAAAATTGCTTAGAGGTAGCAGGAATAAGTTATGAAAACGTCCGCATTTTCAGTGTTCATATTGTGGTGTCCTTACTAACCTGGCCTAGTGTGTGTGTGTGTGTGTGTGTGTGTGTGTGTGTGTGTGTGTGTGTGTGTGTGTGTGTGTGTGTGTGTGTGTGTGTGTGTGTGTGTGTGTGTGTAGCATCTCATCCATCACCCGTGTGCCCGCCAGCCCCATCCAATCATCCACCCATACACCCCATCCATCAGTGACAACCTCACTTAAATTTATCAACATTAGTTTTCCCCCCAAACCATCCATATATATCCTCTTCCATCACCACACACGCTTTCCTTCCCCATCATTATTTATCGTTCCTTCTTTTACCATTTATTTATTCATTTATTTATGGAGTATGGACAGATACATTGTAACGCTGTGCCGATGACCCCCACCTCCATTCATAGCCACTGTGCTGCCTGAAGGATTACTGGGATGAGGAGTAGAAGGATACCTCATTATTTTAGTATCTGTGGTTACTTGGATGGAGCTGGTAGTCAGCCAGTCCCGGTTTCGATCACTGGGTTATGTGGTCAGTTTACAAACTACCATCTATGACCGGCGTAAGACCTTGCATGGTGTGACATGTTTTGTTGGTGGTGTTGTTAATCAACTCTGGACTGTCTGGCCGACCAGACCGATCAACCGCAGGATATTAATCGCCCCTGTATGGTTGTCCAGTGCAGTGAACCGACGTTTCCTTGTGGTTGACAGTGCCCCGCTACAGCGAGAGGCTGGGAAAGTGTTGAAGTTTGGTTCCTGAATAGATGCTGGATTTGCGTCTATCCACCCACTTAACAAGGGCACCATAGTAGGATCCACATCACCCCGTTACTTGGTTATATGGTTACCACTCAGCCTTGTACAGGAAACAGTTAGGTTTGTCACTCAGTGTAGGGCCACTTCAATTGGAAAGAAGAGTAATAAAAAGTGACAGGAAGGAAAGAGTAATAAAGAAAGAGAGCAGGTCAGGCCGAAGGAGGCAGCACTGCATCGCGCGAGTGACATGGAAATGAAGAAATAGATTACAGATTATGAAACACAAACAAACACATGATATATATATAACATTCCTGGAAGACAAGTCTACTACGTCATATGTCTACTGCCTGACGCTTCATCGTGTGAGGGGTTGCCTCGACAACAGGATGTCCAGTAGGCTTCTTTACTCTGTAACGACCCATCTTCCCACAACATTCACCCTCCTTTGTATACTCTCCCACCTTTCTTTACACATTGTTCTCGGTCTTTCTCTCCTTCTCCCTTCAACTACTTCCCCCTCACCTTTCTTTACACATTGTTCTCGGTCTTTCTCTCCTTCTCCCCTCAACTACTTCCCCCTCATACACTGTTCTAGCCAATCTGTCAGTTACGGTACCATGGCCGGATATAATGATTACAGAACACCCATAAATCATCATATCTTACAATTAAACTCAACAGTTTTATTCTAGTATTTTTTTTAGTCACAACCTCGTCATTACGGTGGTCTTTTATTAGTTTTTCCTGTTACCTCCAGACGTTAAATAAGCTAAGCACAGACCTCTTATAGTGCATTCGTAAAGTCTCACAAGTAAATACACGAAGGCATGAAATCAAAAGCTGAATATTTACAAATATCAATTATAAAATACTAATTGCATTATCGGAGTGGAGTTTTTTTTTTTTCCTTATGCGAAGAAGAAGGAACCAAAGGCCGCGAGCCCGCTGTTATTGTTCCTTCCAAGAGAAAAACAAAATACAAGGGAGAGCCAAATTCAAGATCCGATCATTTCGAGATGCCTGGACACACTGCGTTTGAAAGACAGGAGATCATAGGAAGCAGGAAATACAGACAGAGGGAGAGAGTTCCAGAGTTGACCTGTTGCATAAATGAAGGAAAGGGAGTAACGGTTAACTTTTGCATTAGAGAGTTGGACAGAAAAGGGATGAGAGTTTGCTGCTAGACGGGTGCTACGCGCCCGTCGTAGAGGTGGAGGAATGGATGCAGACAGTTCAGAGAAGCAGTGACCATTAAAGTAGCGATAGAAAAGAGATAAAGATGCAACAGTGTGGTGAAGAGACAGAGGTTGAAAGGAGTCAGTAAGAGGAGAAGAGTTAATGAGACGAAAAGCCTTTGACTCCACCCTATTGAGAAGAGCTGTATGTGGGTAGCCTCCCCACACATGAGAGTTGTACTCCACACAAGGGCGGATAAAACCCCTGTACAAAGCCAACAGTTGTGCAGGGGTAAAGAAGGAATGGAGTCGGCTTTGCACACCTAATCTCTTGGAAGCAGATTTTACAAGAGTTGTAATATGATCTTTCCAAGATAAGTCTCAAGTAAATGGAACCCCAAGCATGTTCAAGGACGATGCAGGATTAAGCTGAATATTATTAAGCATTAGTGAGTATACCTGTGGAAGATTTTGTAAGGCTGATAGGTGTAAAAACTGAGTCTCTGATGCATTAAAAACAAGCAGATTACTTTTACCCCAGTCAGAGATATGAGCCAAGTCTGACATTAGGTGTGCCATAGCCTCATCCCTTGTTTGCTGAAGTAACTGCTGAGATGGACGTTACGGGAACCGAATGGACAGGTGGAGGATGGAGTCATCAGCATATGAGTCGTTAGGGTTAGATGTACAGCTTAGAAGGTCACTGATGAATAAGAGGAAGAGAGTTGGTGATAGGACAGAGCCCTGAGGAACTCCACTGTTTGGAGAATAATGATGGCCGTCTAAAACAGCGGCTATAGAACGACCAGAAAGGAAGCTAGAGATGATGGCACAGATACAAGGATAGAAACCGTAAGAGAGCAGTTTGGAAATTAAAGATTTATGCCAGACTCCATCGAAAGCCTTTGAGATGTCAAGTGCAATGGCAAAGCTTTCACCAAAGTCCCGAAAGGAGGATGACCAGGAGTCTGAAAGGTAGGTGAGAAGATAACCTATGGAGCGTCCCTGACGGAACCCATACTGAGGATCAGAAAGAAGGTTGTGATAGGAAAGATGCCTTAAAATTTTTCTGTTAAGAAGTGACTCGAAAACTCTTGAGATTCAGAATGTTAAAGCAATTGGACGATAGTTAGAGGGTTGGGAATGGTCACCCTTCTTTGGGACTGGCTGAATGAGAGCAAACTTCCAGCAAGAAGGAAAAGTACAAGTTGATAGACAAAGGCGAAAGAGTTTGCCTAAGCAGGGTGTAAGCACAGAAGCACAGTTATTGAGAACAACAGGAGGAACTCCATCAGGCCCATATGCCTTATTAGTATTGAGCCAGTGATGGCAGAATATACATCAGCTGAAGACATTTTAATGTCAGCCATGAGGAAGTCAGAGGCGGGAAGTGATGGAGGAACAGCACTGGAATCGTCTAAGGTGGAATTGGAAGAGATACTCTGAGTGAAGAGATCTGCTTTATCAGTAGAAGAAATAGCTACAGAGCCATCAGAGTAGAAAAGAGGAGGGAAGGATGATGAAAGAAAGTTCTTAGAAAGGTTTTTGGCAAGGTGCCAGAAGAAGCGGGAAGAATTCGAGTTGGAGAGTTGAGAGCATTTAGTACGGATAAAATTATTTTTAGTAGGGCGAAGAACAGACTTAGCTCAATTCCGGGCAGAAACTTATAAAACATGTGATTCAGGGGTGGGTAGGCTCTGGTACCTTTTATAGGCCCTGTCCTTGTTGTGGACAGCATTAGAACAAGCGTGATTAAATCAAGGCTTTCTTGCATTAGTCAAAGGATTTGAGAAAGGAATGTATGCTTCCATGCCTGAGAGAATAACCTCTGTAATGCGCAAGGCACACTCCAATGGCTCCTGGCCATGGAAGCAATGATCATTCCAGGGAAAATCAAAGAAATACTGCCTGAGGACCTCCCAGTCTGCAGCTCCGAAGTGCCACAGACGACGTTTCTTTGGAAGGTCCACAGGCCATACCGGAGCGATAGGACAGGTTAAGGTAATAAGGTTGTAATCGGAGAGCCCAACGGAGAGAAAAGATTAACAATGTAAGCAGAAGGATTAGTTGTAAGGAATAGGTCAAGTATGTTGGAGCTCTCTCCAAGGCGGTCAGGGATACAGGTAGGGTGCTGTACAAGCTGCTCTAGGTTATTAAGGACAGAAAAGGTGTAGGCTTGTTCACCAGGTGGATCAGTGAAAGGAGAGCCAAAAGTGGTGGTAAACATTGAAATCTCCTAGAATGGAGATTTCTGAGAAAGGAGAAATGGATAGAATGTGTTCCATCGTAGAAGTAAGACAGTCAAAGAAATTTTGATAGTCAGTAGAATTAGGAGATAAGTAAACAGCGCAGATATATTTAGACAGGATAGCCGAAGCCAGAGTGTAGAGAATTCAGAAGAATCGAGTTCAGGAACACGAGAGCAAGATAAGTCGTTGCGTATATATACACAACAGCCACCTTTGGCTTTGAAATGAGTATAGAGAAAGTTGGAGGATACAGAAAAGGGTTTGCTGTCAGTTGCCTCAGACAGCTGAGTCTCAGTTAATAACATCATGAAGAACTGCAAAAACACACAGACAGAACCAGATCGTTCTGTAAATAAATTTTGCAGCGTGGCAAAACTATTTGCTCTCCTTTTATTATTTGTACCGGGATTATCCTACACTAAATATATGTCTATCTTCGTCTTTGTCACTCCATGTATGGTTTAATGCAGCGTCAGACTTTTTTCACTAAGGGCGCGTCCACACACGTACTCGAACATGTGTTGACAACACAGCTGGCAACATGTTTGGATACACGTAAGCAGCAGTATTTGGTCAGATGTATGCAAACATGTTACAGTGCAGCTTCAAACTTGCTGGCAGCAGATGTGATGGGATAAGTGGGTCCATACGAGGCAGCTGTAACTTCATCATGATGTTGCCAGCAAGATCTGGACGCTGCTGTTCCCAGCATGTTTGCATCTTGTTCGTTACTGTGTTGCTTACATGTTGCCAGCACTTGTTCCAGCACACGTGTGGACGTGCACTAAGGGTGGGCGTCAAGTAGGAATCGTCTTCTTCCCTTTGTATGGCTGAATTATCTTTCGAATTTTCCGTGAATATACTAAAAAATTCACACACACACACACACACACACACACACACACAATTTGTGAATGAAGTACAACCGGATTTCGGAAGTTGATCTATACAGACTTTTCCACGTAAATTAAAATGATTCATTTTGGTACTGCGTGACGGTGCTATCCGGCTTGTGTAAATACCTTTCACAATGAAGGGGGTAATGATAAACGATACCTCTCGAAGTTTTTCCAAAGCTGAATTAGGCCGTCTGAAGGAAGCATGAATAAAATATAAATTATAGAATTTGGCTGAAAGAGTTCAAATTGGTGATGGGACAGGTAAGTTAGGTAGGTAAAGCCTAACTCCAGGAAGTCACACTGTTGGCCATTTAGCTAGCTTACGGCATTTGAGGTAGTCATGGCAATAGTTTCTTTTTTGCAAGTTACCCCTAATATCTGTCTATCTATCAGTCTATCTATCCATCCATTGATCTATATGTGTCTTTATATATCAGTGTATCAGTCAATCGGTTTTTCTGCACGTTTATCTGTGTATTCATCAATATAGTGAACAGTCGCTGTAGAGTAACTTGCAATTTCATTTAATAGGTAAGCATAGTAATGTTAGGGCTTCTATCACATGGTTGCTGTTATCTGTAAATACTGTTCTGTCCGTCACCATAATTTCTAAGTACTTCCTTAGATACTGATGGACAGGAGTATATGCTTAGGGTCAGAGCATGCTGGAGTACTGTTACAACGTACCGAAACAATCATATATTATGTAAGCTTGTTTCAGTTATGGAGAATTCATATGTTAACGTTACGCACACAACTCAAGCGGATTTAAGCAAAGCCGTCTGCTATAATCTTATTTCCATTTTTTTTTTTCAGGTAATTATTTGTGCAGTGCTCGGCGTACATATGTAAGTACCTACTTCATTCAGTCCATAATTCTTGTTCTGTTCAAAGGTTACTTGGTTGTCATTTAATTTTTCACATCCTTCTTGTAACTGCAGTATTCAGTAGTGGTACCCTCACATGACTACACTGAGCAATAAGCAAATAGTTCTCTGTAACCAGCCCCCACTCCAGCCCTGTCTCAAACATTATTTCCCCTCACACAAACCCTTAGTCTTTATTTCTCTCCAGCTTTCACTTCATCCCTCACACAGTCTTTCATGCAGTCTCTCACCAAAACTCTCTCTCAAATACCCGGTCTCTCACTCACCCCAGCCCTCACACAAGTCATCACCCTGTCCTCCGCCGTAGTCCTGGTTCCATTTCTTTCTACCTATTCCCCATTCTAACTCTCACTCCAGTTCTTACAAAAACCTTCACCCCATCTTTCATTCCAGCCTCTACCCCTGCCCTCCTCAATTCCAGTCCTCCTACCAGGTCTTACCCCAGGCCCTAGTCCCCGGGGTGAATATATAACGATAGGGCACGCGTGGCAACAATGCGCTCGGTTTAACTATTGTCGCTACCGTAAACACTGTGATTGTCCAGGCCTCACGCAGCTGGCCGGGAGGGGGGAGAGGGAGGGGTGGAAGTGGGTGGAGAGGTGGGGAATGAAAGGTGTGGAAGTGGATGGAGAGGTGGGGAGGGGGAGGGGTGGAAGTGGGTGGAGAGGTAGGGAGGGGGAGGGGTGGAAGTGGATGGATAGGTGGGAAGGGGGAGGGGGAGGGGTGGAAGTGGATGGAGAGGTAGGGAGGGGGAGGGGTGGAAGCGGATGGATAGATGGGAAGGGGTAGAAGTGGGTGGAGAGATAGGGAGGGGTGGAAGTGTGTGGAAAGGTGGGTAGGGGTGGAAGTGTGTGGAAAGGTGGGTAGGGGTGGAAGTGGGTGGAGAGGTAGGGAGAGGGAGGGGTGGAAGTGGGTGAGAGGTGGGGAGGGGGAGGGGTGAGAGGTGGGAAGGGGGAGGGGTGAGAGGTGGGAAGGGGGAGGGGTGAGAGGTGGGAAGGGGGAGGGGTGAGAGGTGGGAAGGGGGAGGAATGAGAGGTGGGAAGGGGGAGGGGAGGAAGTGGATGGATAACTGGGAAGGGGTGGAAGTGGGTGGACAGGTGGGAAGGGGCGGAAGTGGATGGAGAGGTGGGGAGGGGTGAAGTGGGTAGAGAGACTGGGAGAGGTGATAAAAGAGGAGGGGATGGAGTGGCGTAGGAATGAGGAAAGGGGTCGAAGAGAGGACAAGTGAGGAAAGGTGGCGAGAAAAGGCGAGAGGACTGGAGAGAGGAAGCAGGGGAGAGGGGAACGAGATGAAGGAGAGAGAACAAAAGGCTGAATGAAGGAGTACGGAGGAGTATAGTGGAAAGCAAACAGCTAGACCCCTAGTGGTTCTTTTGAGTCTATTTGTTACAGAGAAGATTACGGCTATGATACCTAATTCTGAGTTGATAAAGATAACAAAGCGAGACGGCTGGGGAAGTAAACACAAAGGATGGAGAAAAGGGTACGGAATGGAGGTGCGCTAGGAGTAAGGGTGGGGAGGGAAAGTAGAGGTGTGGAGAGGTTTGGAGGACATGATGGAAGAGATATAGAGGAAAGAGGAAAAAAGGGATGGGGAGGAGTGGGGAGTTAAAATAAGACGAGAGAGAGAGAACAGGAGTGAGACAGGGAGAGCAGGGATGAAGGAGAAAGGACAAAGAGGTGGGACAGGAGAACTTGTAGGAGAGTGGGGGAGAGGAGAGTTGGTGAGCTAGGTTGACTGAGAATGTGAGAGTGTGAATGGGTGAGAGGGGAACTTTGGCGAGGGAGTGGAGTGCGGAAGTGGTGAGAGGGATGGCAGGGAGAGAGGAAGGATGGGAGGGGGAGGAGAGGTGGGAGTGGAGGAGAGGTGAGAATGGAGAAGGATGGGTAGGGAAGGAGGAGGATGGGGGAGGGGTGGGGGAGTAGGAGGATGGGTAGGGAAGGGGGAGGATGGGGGAGGGGTGGGGGAGTAGGAGGATAGGTAGGGAAGGAGGAGGATAGGGGAGGGGTGGGGGAGTAGGAGGATGGGTAGGGAAGGAGGAGGATGGGGGAGTAGGAGGATGGGAGGATGGACGGGGGCGTTGGAGGATGGGAGGATGGATGGGGAAGGAGGAGGATGGGAGGATGGATGGGGGAGTTGGAGGATGGGTGGGGGGAGGAGGATGGGAGGATGGATGGGGAAGGAGGAGGATGGATGGGGGAGTTGGAGGATGGGTTGGGGGAGGAGGATGGGAGGATGGATGGGGAAAGAGGAGGATGGGAGGATGGATGGGGAAGGAGGAGGATGGGAGGATGAATGGGGGAGTTGCAGGATGGGAGGATGGGTGGGGGAGGAGGAGGATGGGAGGAGGGATGGGGGAGGAGGAGGATGGGAGGAATGGTGGTGGAGTCGGAGGATGGGAGGAAGGGTGGGGGAGTAGGAGGAAGGGTGGGAGAGGAGGAGGATGGGAGGTTGGGTGGGGGAGAAGGAAGATGGGTTGGGGAGAAGGAAGGGAGGGGGATGAGGAGTATAAAGGAATACAAAGGAGAGAAAACAACAGACCTTATGGTCCTCTCGAGGCTGTTTGTTACAGAGCAGACTATGATTACGAGATCCAATTCTACATGCTGAATTATAAGGATAGTAAAGCAAGAAGGCTCCCTCCGACTCCAAACCCTCCAGTTAAAAGTGGCGGGAAAAAGTGAGAAGGGCCACACGCAGCATGGAAAACTGACATGGAAATTTATTGTAAAGACTGAAAAGGAAAAGTTACATTCTATTATACTTTAACTATAAGCTACTTGAAAGACAAAGTAATAAAGTAAAATGAATAATCAATAAGTCATGACATTATGTACCGATAAGGTGAGTTATCGGGGCGTCTGTAGACACTGTGGAGAACGCACAGCGTGGATGTTCAGGGGTGGTGCAGCAGCCTTGCCTAGCACTTTTAAGGTAAGCAGCAGTCAATCAGGTCCCAGCTCCGTTCACTCCACTGAGACAACGAACTTTCCCATGCGAAACAAGTACACAAATTACCTCCTAAAGCAGTGACCCCTGGTACATTAAAAAATCTCGATGGTGGTCTCTTAACTAACAGAGACTCTCAGTGATCCATAGCCCATTACAGGTCGACAGTAAGAGTAGTGACCGTTAACTCAGGGCTATCTGTGCAAATCCAAGTCTGTGCTTCAACTATTTTATTGCATTTACTAAACTGATAAATATATAATGACATGATGCTATGCTATGTACGAGTACATTAAGTTTACAAAGTGTCTTGTACAGGAGAGGGGAATGAACATACGCATAGCTGGTAAAAGTAAGTTATTCGGACAGAAACAGAGTCAGGTTAGGATGCCTGTGCAAGTACTTGTCCATTTTGTTTCTAAATGTCTTAATTGAGGTACTATTCACGGTATCTGAGGGTAATATGTGTCACGGGGTTTTTATAATATCACGGTAATTTTGGAATAAATGGTTAAATATTATTTAAATTGATAATAATATTCAATAATATTGAAGAGCAGAGACAATGATTGTCTTGCTACATCAAGCAACGATTACTTTATGCTGACTTGCTAAGATTCTCAAGAACGAGAATTTATAAACTTTCTCAACAGTACACAGCAGAGACTAATTACTCAAATTGCTGAATTACTGTACTGTTAGCCTCTGGAGAAAGTTACATCACCCCTGACAATATATAACTAATACTAATAATAATAATCAGGTCCTTGCTGATGCTTAACTCCTATGGCACAACGGATTTTAAGTTAATACAACAAGACTGGTCTAAGTACCAGTTATGAAAGCAACGTTTATGCAAGCTAGGAGCTATATGGAAAATAAGCTTAATTTGGATTAAATTAAACAAGAGTTTACATTATGCTCAAGAAATAGAACTGTTAAATTTATTGATTACAAAAATAAATTTAACATTACATTTCAAATCAATGAGACGCACTCACTCACTCTCACAAAAGCTAAATACTTACGCCTAGGAAAAAACACCTTAACTAAGCTCTTAAAACTACAAAATACACAAAAGAAATACCAGTCGATGAATACTATGTATCACCACTAAGATGGGAGTACTGGGATTAACTGTACTAATGGAGCTTGGGGTGCTAGCTGACCTCTCCACTTCTGAGCACAGACCCTTTCTCCGTCACAGCAAACACAAGACTGAATTCAAATAATGCCTAAGCAGGATGCACAGGCCACCGGAAGAAGGCGTGGCTAACGGTTGAATGAGCAGGGGCGAACAATAAAAAACAATAGTATCGCTCAGTCGCGCACTTAGTGACGTGCATCAAATCGGTCACCCCTGAAAACGGTGACGAATGATTTGAAAAGTATACCCCGAAATGGAGAGAGAAACGGTTAACTGAGCGATACACAGTGAGTTTTCCACTAATAGTTCGTGGCTTCTCACAAAAAGGAAATGTCGCGAATTGATTCGTGACATTACGCCCCATGAAAATTAAATCTTTCTTCCTTCAGAAGAATGATTTCAATATACATACATATAAATCCTAACTCAGTCACACAAGATTCACTCTGTGGTGTGTGTGCTATCCTGCTACAGGAGAAAGTCGCAGTCGTCAGTGAGCGAAAAAACCTCGTATTTACGTTAATAGAAGCAAGCTTGAGGGAAAAACTCCGTGACGACGGTGAAAATCCTGTACTCAGGTCAGACTGAGCGAAAATTCGCTACATTTACACTGACAACTAATTGTTGTGTAGCGTGGTGTATGTAATACACAGTGTAGGTGTGACAGTTGTAGTGTAACTGTACCTACGTGTAAAATGACACAGTAAATAATAATATGGCGACGACGAAGGCAGAGGAGAAGAGGCGGCAGCGTGCGGCAGACGATCAGCTGGTCCGCACAGCAAAACTGCTACACCCATTGCTGGACCTGCAAAACCAATTGAGGTGGAGCATCAAAAGTGTCAATGAGACAAAATTTTATCATGTTACAATTACTCTCTCTGCCTAGCAGTCAGTGCTACGACGTACATTCGAGGTCGCCATTAATTATAGCACACGATTATGGTCGGCAAGTTGAGAATCCTTGTGCAAACTTGGGTCTTCCATAGCCTCAAGTCGCCTCTGCAGAGTTCTCACTTCCCCCTTAACCTACAGTACTTATATTAGTATCGGGGAGCTAAGAATCCTTGTGCAAACTTGGGTCTTCCATAGCCTCAAGTCGCCTCTGCGGAGTTCTCTCTCGAACTTTCCCCTTAACCTACAATACTTATATTAGTACCGGAAAGCTGAGAATCCTTGTGCAAACTTGGGTCTTCCATAGCCTCAAGTCGCCACTGCGGAGTTCTCTCTCGAACTTCCCCCTTAACCTACAGTACTTCTATTAGTACCGGGAAGCTGAGAATCCTTATGCAAACTTGGGTCTTCCATAGCCTCAAGTCGCCACTGCGGAGTTCTCTCTCGAACTTCCCCCTTAACTTACGGTACATATATTAGTACCGGGAAGCTGAGAATCCTTGTGCAAACTTGGGTCTTCCATAGCCTCAAGTCGCCTCTGCGGAGTTCTCTCTCGAACTTCCCCCTTAACCTACAATACTTATATTAGTATTGGGAAGCTGAGAATCCTTGTGCAAACTTGGGTCTTCCATAGCCTCAAGTCGCCTCTGCGGAGTTCTCTCTCGAACTTCCCCCTTAACCTACGATACTTATATTAGTATTGGAAAGCTGAGAATCCTTGTGCAAACTTGGGTCTTCCATAGCCTCAAGTCGCCTCTGCGGAGTTCTCTCTCGAACTTCCCCCTTAACCTACAATACTATATTAGTATTGGGAAGCTGAGAATCCTTGTGCAAACTTGGGTCTTCCATAGCCTCAAGTCGCCTCTGCGGAGTTCTCTCTCAAACTTCCCCCTTAACTTACGGTACATAATATGTATGTACAGGCCCCGGACATAATGTGTCCTGTGGGGCCAATGGGCGAGACGTCAGGTCTGCACCCACTTCACCACTACCCTGTCTCTCAACTGACTCAGAGATTACAGGTGTGGTTATGAATGGCACAGGAAGGGCATGTCCCTGATTAGTGGTGATACTTTGGCACACACTACAGGAACGGACAAAACTATCTATGTCCCGTCCCATCCCTGGCCAGAAAAAGTCAGCTCGGATACGGCCCTGGGTCTTCCTTTTGCCCAAGTGACCTCCTGAGGCTGGACAATGACCCCATTGTAACACTGCTGGGCGGTACTTGGCGGGAACGACAAACTGCAGTCGAACCTCGCCCTCGGGTGTTCGTGACTCACGGTAGAGCCGTCCTTGTTTACGAAGGAACTTGGCTCGACCTCCCCGTGAATACTTTATCACTCGACCCTTTTGTTTGTTCCGCACGGTAGCAAGTGTCGGGTCAGAATGTTGTTCTTGCACAACAAGTTGACTACACATCAGATCTTGCGGCGATTCAATGATCACTGGGGTGACACAGTCTGGAGCCTCAGTCATGGCTCGTGTCACCGCAGCAGCCGAAGTCTGAGTGGCGCCATCGTCGGAGCAACTATCCTTGGCTCCTTGAATATTGCCTACTATCAAGTCAAATAGAGGCTCTGGCATGACAACTGCAAGTGTCATACCAGTATAAAATGGAGATGCCACCTGGATACATGCCTCAGGGAACAATCTCACTGATCCATCAATAAGCTTTGCATGGATCTGTCGACCTGTATACTGCTCAGGCCGAACTAGACTCTGCTTGACAGAGCAACCTGAGGAACCATTGTCTCTCAGGACCTTCACAGGAATGCCTCCCACAAACCCTGGCTGAACAAGGAAGGTACTATCACCTGTGGGAGGGCCTGTGGAGGAAGCAGCTAGCCACTCATGAGGCTGCTGAATTGATGTGGCGAACATTGTGCCTTGAGAATTATAAGGAGATGGAACATTGGCCATCTGTGGAGGGGGGTTCACTGTCACTGTGGGACTAGTGAACTGTGGGGAAGTACCCACACTGGTAGGGACGTGACCACCAGGCTGCTGCTGAGGAATGAAGGCTGCATTCGCTTCCTGCCTCTTTTGAGCTGGTGGTGAAAAAGTTTGTCCCGACGGTCGGTTGCGTGGCTGATACTGCTGCTGGTTAGGGTACCTGTTGTACCTCTTCCACTCAGGTTTCTGAGTGTTCTGCCCCTGGTCCTTCTGTGGTTTGCTTGGACCTTGACCATTACTCTGAGAACGGCCTTGGTGCTGGGATTCAGTCTGAGACGGCTTCCCAGACTTGGCAGTATCTTTTCTACTCCAGGTGTTTTGCTTACGAGCTTGATACCCGTATGCAGTAAAGAATGCGTCAGCCTTCTCTGCCATTTGGCTGGCATCTTTCACCTGGCAGATCTTAAGCTGTGCTATGAGCTCAGCAGGCCACGACCTCTCTAGCTGTGTACGCAGCATAAGGTCAATTATCCCCTCACGCGTGGAAGGAGTTTCATCTTTCTCCATCCACTCATTTAAGTAAGCTGTGAGACGATCAAGGAACTGAACAGCTGTCTCCTTGTCTTGGAGACGAGCTCGCATGAACTGAACTTTGGCGTCGTCTACTGTGAGACCATACGCCTTAATGAGTGCAGCTTTCATCATCTCATATGTGAGATTGTCTCCACGAATTCTGTGGAGAATATCGAGGGCGGGGCCCTCAAATAAACTAAGGAATTGGATCCGCTTAGCTGCCTCATCCAGTTGATACATGTCTGCCATGTCCTCAAAACGAGCTATGTACGGCTCGATTCGCTCGCTTTCCTTGTATGAAGGAAGCTTGATGTGTGGTGTCACCATAACATATGCAGGGAGAGCGCTCGTGGAGCTTGAAGCAACTGCACCAGATGTGTCTGAACCCAAGGAATCTCGCTTGAGCTTCAGCACTTCAAGTTCATGTTCTCGTTCTTTGTCTCGTTGTTCACGCTCGTATTCGCGCTGTTCTCGCTCTTGTACTAGCTCGTGTTCGCGTTGTTCTCGCTCGTATTCGCGCTGTTCTCGCTCGTGTTCGCGCTGTTGTCGCTCTTTTTCTAACTCGAGCTCGCGTTGTTTTTGTTCGTGTTCACGCTGTTCTCGCTCATGTTCACGCTGTACTCGCTCATATTCGCGCTGTTCTCGCTCACGTTCACGAGCGTCTTTCTCACGTTCTTGCTCGTAATTGAACCGTGAGAGAACGTAACTCTGTATTTTCTCTGGGTCTGTGAGACCAATATCTTTGGCTTCCTGTACATAAGCACTGGCTGCCATGATGCTAGCTCAATTTACTAAGTAACCGAAACTGAGTACTGACTGCTTAGCGACGAATACTAATGACACAAGTAAAGAGTACAGACACAAGCTAGTGGTGACCAGTCTTATCTAGTTAACTGGCAAAGAATAAATCAAAAATGTAAATGACTGGGAAGACTCAATAATAAACACAATGGTACGGCGACTTCCCAGAAGCGAATAAAATTGTCTGGCGTTACCAAAAATAAACTAGAGTTAAGTATTCTATTGATTAATAAAGCAAAATTCACTTGCTAAATTAAGGGTAAACACCAGTAAGCTTGTGCCTATAAACTTTAATGATAAATACCTAAATATGAATGAGTGAGCACTATCTCGTGAATAGCTTTAGAGCTAGGAGTTAATATCCTGGAATGAGGTCGCCAATTGTCACGGGGTTTTTATAATATCACGGTAATTTTGGAATAAATGGTTAAACATTATTTAAATTGATAATAATATTCAATAATATTGAAGAGCAGAGACAATGATTGTCTTGCTACATCAAGCAACGATTACTTTATGCTGACTTGCTAAGATTCTCAAGAACGAGAATTTATAAACTTTCTCAACAGTACACAGCAGAGACTAATTACTCAAATTGCTGAATTACTGTACTGTTAGCCTCTGGAGAAAGTTACATCACCCCTGACAATATATAACTAATACTAATAATAATAATCAGGTCCTTGCTGATGCTTAACTCCTATGGCACAACGGATTTTAAGTTAATACAACAAGACTGGTCTAAGTACCAGTTATGAAAGCAACGTTTATGCAAGCTAGGAGCTATATGGAAAATAAGCTTAATTTGGATTAAATGAAACAAGAGTTTACATTATGCTCAAGAAATAGAACTGTTAAATTTATTGATTACAAAAATAAATTTAACGTTACATTTCAAATCAATGAGACGCACTCACTCACTCTCACAAAAGCTAAATACTTACGCCTAGGAAAAAACACCTTAACTAAGCTCTTAAAACTACAAAATACACAAAAGAAATACCAGTCGATGAATACTATGTATCACCACTAAGATGGGAGTACTGGGATTAACTGTACTAATGGAGCTTGGGGTGCTAGCTGACCTCTCCACTTCTGAGCACAGACCCTTTCTCCGTCACAGCAAACACAAGACTGAATTCAAATAATGCCTAAGCAGGACGCACAGGCCACCGGAAGAAGGCGTGGCTAACGGTTGAATGAGCAGGGGCGAACAATAAAAAACAATAGTATCGCTCAGTCGCGCACTTAGTGACGTGCATCAAATCGGTCACCCCTGAAAACGGTGACGAATGATTTGAAAAGTATACCCCGAAATGGAGAGAGAAACGGTTAACTGAGCGATACACAGTGAGTTTTCCACTAATAGTTCGTGGCTTCTCACAAAAAGGAAATGTCGCGAATTGATTCGTGACAATCTGTTCCAGATATTTACGACTCTGTTGAAGAAGTATTTTGCTTCATATGCTTGGAAACGCTTTCCCATAATTTTGCAGCCATTACTCCTGGTTTGACTCGACCGGTCTATTTCAAAATATTCATGTCTAAGTTGTCATATCCCTTCATGATTTTGAAAATTTCACTAAGGTCACCGCTTATCCTGCGTTTCCATCTGTCTGTTTCTCTGTCTAGTCTGGTTGTGTTTCTGTGCATCTGCCTGTCTCTCTCTCTCTGAATGCGCCTCAAATCCCTGCAACACCACACCAGACTAACACCACACCACAACACCACACAACACAAAGGTGGGAGAAATCTGAAAGCCTGCAATACTAAACTTTTTTCCCTCCTACCTCCCCCCCTCTCAATTTCTCTGTCTCTCACTCTCTCTCACTTTCTCTCTCCCTCTCCCCTTCTCCCCCCCCGTCTCTGGCCTCTCACGTGATACCCCGGAAATGATGTGCCGGGTTTCACTAATTTTTCCGTCCTTTTCATTTCCTTCGACAGTTCTCTGGTTGTACTCTCGTGTCATCCTTTTTGTTTTCAGGCCTGTCTGTCTGTCTGCCTGTCTGTCTGTTTGTCTCTGTGTATGTCTGGTCTGTCTGTCTGTTTGTCTCTGTGTATGTCTGGTCTGTCTGTCTGTTTGTCTCTGTGTATGTCTGGTCTGTCTGCCTATGTGTTTGTCTGGTTTCTCTGTCTGTCCCTTTGTCTATGTCCGTTTGTCTGTGTTTATGTCAGTTTGTGTCTGTTAGTCTCTCTCTCTCTTTCTCAGTCTGTCTGTTTGTTTGTCTCTCTCTCTCTCTCTCTCTCCTGGTTTGGCCAATTTTTGACTAGGGAAAAAAACTTGAGGCAAAGCCCGCTGTTTATATCCTGGGTGTCTAAATCCACTGCCTTCCTCACTTCTATGCAAAACTGGCTTGCAGCAACAACACCACCACCAACATCAACCTGAACATCAGCATCAATATCATCATTAGTAACAATTTTAACAACAACGTCACCAACGGCCATCATCATCATCATCATCATCATTATCGTCATCCTCATCATATGCAGTCACGACCGGAAACTAACTCCACTACTCTTCCTACAACATCAACAACAACTACAATTACTGTTATAATATCAAAACACTACCAATACAAAAAAATTCTGAGTGCTGTAACTAATCGAAAATGAAAATACAAAAACGGCAAATTTTACATCAGCAGGGTAACAACTTCAGCACCAACAACAGTAATAACAACTACTGTATAATTCTGAAATTGCTGCTGCAATATTCAAAGAACTCCACATTCCAGATAAGAAATCTAGACAAAATGTCAATATGACCTTGAAAATGACCTTGGAGGTCAATTTTGACATTCATCTGACGAAATAGGGTCATATTATGGGTAGTTGGTAATAAATTTTGATCTTTAATTTTCAATATTGTGCAGAAAAATAGCATTTTTAGCATTTTGAGCAGCTTTTTTTATGGTAGATCCAAAAAAAGCCTAAAAGCGTAAAAAAAATACTGATTTGTCATAACTGCTGTTGTGACATCTTAAAAAGAAGGCACTGTTAGGGTTCTGAAAATACTTTAATCATTGTAATCCTAATATTAAGGGACATTTGGTATGACTCAAAAATTTTCACGGATTTTGACCTGTGACCTAGAGATCAAGGCCAAGGTCATTCATAGAAAGCAGTTCATGTTCACTCATGACCCATTACGTTTCCACCGAGTTTGGTAAAAATCGGACAGATACTTTCGGGTTTAGAACATTCAGGCATGAGGCGGCCATTCTGATTTTTCTCTGTCTCAGAAAGTATTTGTTGCATCTCAATATCAGAAGCATACCCAGGTGCACTAGTATATGTTGACGACTACATATTGGGACATTTGCAAAGCAGTCGATTCAGTAGTTTTTGCTACGCAGGAGGGCAAAAGTTGAAAAAAATAACACAGGGCGCTAGCGTATGGATTTTTTTTTTTTTTTTTTAGCCAAAACAAGCCTGCAGCCAAATGCATCACTTCTGAAAATTTCGTCTCTATTTCGAACGGTCTTGGAATGCCAGTCTTCGAGATCTCCCCCCCCCAAAAAAAAAAAATAATAATAATAATAAAATCAACAATATCAAGAAGAACTGCACAGAAAGTGTTCTTAATAACTAGGGGTCTTTATATTACAAGGTCATCAATTGTTTAAAAGAAAATCATACCTGAAGACGGTCCAAGTCAGGCCTTTGCAGTTATCACCACTGCAGTATGTGGACAGAATATCCCCCGGCCTTGACATCGGTACCACAATATCTGCAACAACAATGATAACAATAGTTTTAGGTGCGGCAAAAGAAACAAGAACCAAAAAGCCGAGTAATATTCACACACACACACACACACACACACACACACACACACACACACACACACACACACACACACACACAAAGCAGAAAAACACACAACACACAAATACACAAACACAGAAGAATGCACAAAATCACAAACACAAAAAAACATACAGTACATAAAAGCCCTCTCACACATACAAAGAAATACACATGGTCAGCAAACTCCCCCAGAAAATATACAGCAAACCAAAAAATGTGAGTAGAAAAAAAATATATATATATATATAACGCGAGGGTGAAAATATTTTGAGGTGAGGTGATGAAGTCTGCCATATGGATAACTGGCCAATATATATGCATGAGTCGCCATTATCTCTCACACACCACGCTCTTCAATACTAGGCGGAGGAAGATAACGTCTCTCTCTCTCTCTCTCTCTCTCTCATAAAAGAAAGCAACAGTGAGAAAACAAAAGGAAAAATACAAGTTGCGTCCCCTTTTCAGTGAGAGGTTGTATATCGTATTTTTGCCAAAGCCGATACACGCGATTTTGGCGTCTACAGTATGCAGCTGACAGGAGCGTTACGTAGGTCTGTTCTCTTTCTGTGTGTGTGTGTGTGTGTGTGTGTGTGTGTGTGTGTGTGTGTGTGTGTGTGTGTGTGTGTGTGTGTGTGTGTGTGTGTGTGCGCGCGCTACCCATTTTTGACTTGAATTTTCACAGCCATATTTCACCATCACCTCCCATTCAGCCGGATGACGTATTTTTGTCTATTCCTCTTCCCACCCCTCACCTCCCCCCAAAAAATCCAGCTTTTGAGATACTTTTGGAAATGAAGGGGTTCGATGCAGCCTCTATTTGCCCCTCACTACTAGAGCCATCCCAAAAGCTGAATAAAACTGACCAAACCAATTAAACACCTCATAGGGTTCAAGGACTTATTATCGACGTGGACTGTCTTAGACTAATCTCATTTTGTCAGTTTTTACCGTTTTACTTTTCAGTCGGTATTATGAGGCCGTTCACTGTGGTAACGTCTTTTATATTCCATTCTTGCTACCTGCCGACTGGTTTGCTCAGGATGGTATATGTTTTTTCAAAGTGGAGTGGTTAAATAATGCCTTCAATAACTCCAGTCAACGGTCATAGCTTTTTTTTTTTTTTTTTTTTTTTTTTTTTTTTTTTTTACCGAACTGACTATCTGTGCAACTATTTAAAGACTTCTAACTACCGAACTGACTATCTGTGCAACTATTTAAAGACTTCTAGTACCGAACACGTACTTAAAGGCTCCAGGTAACCCCACCAGTTCCAAGAAGCTATCCTTAATGAGTAAATCGTCTGGAGCCGGCAGAAATAAGGGTAGAAATCCGTCATCGGTGTTGTTGTTGTTGTTCAACCCCGGTCTATCTGGTCAAGCAGGCCTGTCGACCATTGGTAAGCATTCGCTTCTGTGAGGCCGTTCAACAGGTACAGTACACAGTGCAGGGAATCGGCACCCTTTTCTTGTTGACAGTGTCTCGTCTGGATCGGACCAGGGTCTTGTCCTAGGCGAAATGGAGGTAAGTGTGAAGAAGTTTGGCTTCCCAGCGCACGATGCAGCTGTTTTGCTCCACCCACTGTGCACAAAGCCACAACGGCGTCATCGGAGTACACTGACTGTCTTCCGTCATAGGATGTTCCCAGGATCAGCGACGTTTCTTTCTTTCTTTCTTTCTTTTTTTTAGCCGATCTTTTCTGCTTCCAGATATTTATATTTGACTAGGGAGAGACTCTTTGAACTGGCCGTGTCGATACAGCATTCCTCAATGATCAGTCCACTGCTGCAGATTCCTCATAAAGTTGAATAAAGTCGCCTCGTAAAGACCTCATTAACGTGAAAAATACATTAATGAACTGAACGGGTCAAAGGAAGCGTTAGACTACGTGTCTGAATGCTAATACCAAAGGCAGTCGTGAATTCTGGAAGAGTCAGTTTGAAAGTAAAGCAGGTGAAAACAGGCTACCATATTTTTGTCTGTGGAATGACTTAGAGGAATATGTGGCCTTACGAACGCGTACAGGTATTTGAGGATTTCCGTGTGGAGATGGACGTGTTGGGCATTATTGAGAATATCTGGTGTAGGTCCGGTCATGAAGGCGGGAAGAGTGCCGTATTCTCGAGGATACAGGAGCTTCATTCTTAGTATTTAGACTGCATATTTTTTCTTAACTCCTGGTGCTGGAGAGGGATGAATTCATGTGGTGGCACGGATAAAACGGGGCGGTGGAGCTGCCCGGTTATACAAACGTCCCTCAACTCACTCCCTATCCCCCGAAAGAAGGATGGTGGGCTGCTGGAAAGGGAAATCGTCAGTCGGCAAACCACTGGGTTCACTTTCTGATGAACTGGGAAGGTTAGATCTAGCCTTCATTAATCCCTTCACTGGTGCTCTCTTCAGGTGCATAAAGCCATCTGAAGCAAGCAAGAACAAAATATAAGATCACTGTACTGAATAGGTTTGTTGTTTTTTCCATTTTATATATCTTGTTACCATGGGTATAATATGCTTTAGTAGCAAGGAAGAGACTACTGTGGTGTAACAGGCAGAATAAATCTCTAAGAATGAGGTGTTATGATATCTCTGAAGCCAGGTGAATACAGCCCGAGTGGTGGATCGAACAAAAACCTGTATGGGAATATAATGGCTGGAAAAACAGGCACGGTAAAATTGAGAAGATCAGTTTTCCATCAACAAACTTTAAGAGTAACGTCAAATAAATCATGTTCAGCCCTAAAAGATCTCTGTAACTCTACTATATTCAGTCCTAATCGGTTATCTATAATGTTCTTAATCAAAAACACTTCCACCTCCTCCTCGTCCCTGGAGAAAAGTCGCGCCTTCTTCTCTCTCTCTCTCTCTCTCTCTCTCTCTCTCTCTCTCGTGGGATAGGATGGTAAAGGACCCTATTGTGTAAAGACTGTTCTACCTGGGGATCCTATTTTTAAGACTTGTTTGTTTTTATATCCTTGGTACGTGATGCAACTCTAATCGTCTGCCTTACCTTTCGCCAACTCTGTGTGTGTGTGTGTGTGTGTGTGTGTGTGTGTGTGTGTGTGTGTGTGTGTGTCGGAGAGAGAGAGAGAGAGATTAATCAATCGACCTTCAGCTTCAGTCACTGTTTAATATTCTCCTTCCCTGCATGAAACAAACAGCAGTAAATCCACTTTCACCGACTTCGCTAACTTCTCCAATCTGGCAGCCAATGACGCGAGTTGGTCCGGCTTCGTTTCAGCTGACATCATTTGCCCATTTCAATTTCCAAAATATTTGGAAGCGAGTACAAATTGTCCAACTTTGAGACGTGTTCTTGTTGACGTAGGAGACTGCGCGACTCCTTTCCAGTTGCGATTTAGTTCCTTCTTATACCTTCGCATTCTTTAGTGTGTCGCTGATGTGAATTAAGTTGGCATTAGAAATATCTGAATTGACAGGCAAGATAACACAGGGCTGTAGGATGATATGCAAAACAAACTTAATGAAACAAAAGCATTTGAGGGCCGAATGCTAATCGCCCGCCAAGATATGTTGTTGGCTAAGATACAAGCTACCTACAAACCAGATTTGAAGAAGATTCGCAAAACTACGAAATTCAGTCACTGCGTTTCACAAAAGGCCGATCCATATTTCAAAATATACAGCGGCTGACATTCGGTCGTCTTTGATTAAGTCCTCACCCAAAGTAACAGGCTTCTCCACATCCACGTAGTTACTATTCCCTGAAGGTTTGGTGAAAGTTCGTTTACGACTTTTCGAGATAATTTGGCGCGCGCACACACACACACACACACACACACACACACACACACACACACACTACCGCCACGCCTTCATACAGGCGCGTGATAATGAAACCTAACTTACCCGTAACAGACTAACCCAGCCTTACCTTACTTAACCTTACCTTACCTAATTTTACCGAGACACACTCTGGAAAAAGTGCCCAAATCAACAACAATTCGGAAGTTTGTGATCTGGGGTAACTTCGTACGACTTGAGGTGACATGACAATATAACCTGACCTGGAATGATCTTACTGATGAGGGCTCAGAGCAAACTGAATCCCTTCTTCACAATGACGTCTTGTTAATTGTTCTTGCTCCCTCCAGATGATTTTGTTCAGCTTCGGATAGATTTCTTGAACTGGAGGTGATAGATACAACCATCAGTAATCCATCCGCTACTAGAGGTATTTTCTAAGCTGACTAAACTCGTCTGATGTCAGCTGGAGTGTAACAGAAATGTCCTCACGTGGAAGGGATTGACCTCTTCAACCCCGTGACGCAATTTCTTGGTATATGCTTGCCACTGTCACGAATCAAATTCGCGACATTTCCCTTTTGTGAGAAGCCACGAACTATTAGTGGAAAACTCACTGTGTATCGTTCAGTTAACCGCTCATTCGGACGGAAGCTTTGTCAAATCAATTTTTCATTGTCATACGTGATCGTCTTTGTGTGAGACATTAGCGCTTCCACTGAGCGATTTGTTTTGGGCCCGTTTCACTCACTCGACCGTTAAAAAATGCGGCCTAGTGCTCCCCTTTTCTTTCCCACGACTTACTCAGTCAAGTGTTTGCTCTGACGGAGAGAGGTTCTGTGCTCCAGAAGTGTGAGAGAAGAGGTCGCTAGCACCCAGACTCCACTGAGTATAGTTTTCTCCAAGCTCCCACCCTTGGTGATACACAGCATTCATCGACTAGTATTTCCTTTTTGTATTTTCCTAGTTTAAGAGCTTAGTTAAGGTGTTTTTCCTAGGCGTAAGAATTTAGCTCGAGTGAGTGAGTGAGTGCGATCTCATTAATTTGATTTAAAATGTTACGTTAAATTTATTTTTGTAATCAATAAATTTAACAGTTCTTTTTCTTGAGCTTAATGTAAACTCTTGTTTCATTTCTCCGCAATTAAGCTTATTTCCCATATAGCTCCTAGCTTGCATAAACGTTTTGCTATTCATAACTGGTACTTAGGCCAGTCTTGTATTAAACTTAAAATCCGTTGTGCCTTGTAGGAGATAAGCATCAGCAAGAACCTGATGTTAGTATTAGTTATTTATTGTCAGGGGTGAAGTAACTTTCTCCAGAGGCTAACAGTACTAAAAAACAGCAATTGAGTAATTTGTCTCTGCTGTGTACTGTTGAGAAAGTTTATAAATTCTCGTTCTGAGAGAATCGTGCGAAGCAAGTCATCGTAAAGAAATCGTTGCTTGATGTAGCAAGACAATCATTGTCTCTGCTCTGCAATATTATTGAATATTATTATCAATTAAATAATAATAAGCATTTATTTTAAAAACCCCGTGATATTCTAAAAACCCCGTGACAGCCACCTCCAGCCGATTATAATTATTTTAGGGATTTCTTGGTGTGAGGGGGTTAATGAATGCTTTATCCAACCCATTCAGTTCGAAAAAATCTCTCACCAGCTGAATAAAATCGTGTGGAGATAGCATATAATAAAACACACGTCACCTAAAATGAAAAACACTCAGGGTACTGCAGCTAGATCCCCTCACTGACCTAACCTGACTCTCCCTGTCTTGGCTTGTCCTGCCCTTCCCTATCCTGTCATGTCCTGCCCTGCCCTACCCTGCCCTGCCCTTCCCTGATCTGGCTGGCTGGCTGACACTAATGACCATGATAATTAAGGGGAATGATGTCGGACCTGTAGCCGCGGCTTAATGAAGCGCTAAAACAGGGTATTATTATTATTATTATTATTTTTTTTATTTTGCTTGGCTTATAACTGCTATCTCTCCGTTTTCATTGCTGAGTTGTTACAATCGATTTCTCTCTCTCTCTCTCTCTCTCTCTCTCTCTCTCTCTCTCTCTCTCTCTCTCTCTCTCTCTCTCTCTCTCGTGTGTGTGTGTGTGTGTGTGTGTGTGTGTGTGTGTGTAAGAATAAAAGTATACATCCCAACCCTACTTGTGAAGCGGTAAATTATCCTTCTGATAAATATCCTGAAAGATCTGTATTAATAAAGCCATACATCCCATTCAAGAAGTGTTTGTGTATTTTTATCTGTGCGTTTGTACCTTTCATCCATGAGAATGGTAGTAGATATCGACCAGACTCTTTTGGCATTAGGTCGGGGTAAGTCCAGGGAGTGTTAGAAAAGTACCAAACAAAAACTTTGGCGATCGTGCACGACGGAAGGGAGCGAAATTGTCGGAAATCGCGACACGCGAAAATGTGTTTGTGAGTTTGTTCGTTTCTTCACGAGAACGGTAATAGATATCGACCTAATTCGTTTGATTAGGTCGCAGTAAGCCCAGGGAGTGTCAGAATAATACAAAATAAACTTTGCAGCCGCGCGCGACGAGAGAGAGCGAAATTGTCGGAAATCGCGACAGGCAAAAATATGTGAAAATAATATCTTCGACTTGGTCACTGTGGGCTCAATAATGGTATGGAAACAAAGATAATGGTATTTGCAAACATTTTGTAATGGTAAGGTTATTACTTATTCCCGGAAAATTTTGTGGGCAAGGACTAGCGTATTTATAAAGCCATACTTTCTAATATAAGTGACAACACTGTAAAATATGCAAGGCATGATCCAACTAAGAATTTTGTGCGACTTCATGTATGCATAAAATTATATTTTTGTTATGAAAGGAGGGAAAATGAAGAGGAACTGAAAGATGAGAAAAACATTTGCATCATCAGCACACCGCTTTAAATGGGAATGTTACGACTTAAAAAGAGAGGCTGTGATTTCAGTGAGGCCAGTGACTCTAAAGAATATTCCAGTGCTTTTCATCGAGTTTTATCGTTCAGCTGGAGAATGGGGTAAAATATCTTCGAAAAGACGTAGGCAGATTCTCGAGAGGAAAAATATATTTGTCATGTACTAAATGATGATAATGATCTATCTGAATTAAGTAAGGAATATATAGCCGTAATCATGCAGGGAATATCTGCTTTCATATTTACACCTTTTATTGCGTCATAAGACCATAGGGGCCCGGGGCTAGACTACTAAGTTCAGGCTTTTTGGACAAGACTGAATAGTCGTTCTTCCTCTGAGTGGCATTACGTAAGCAATATACCCAATCAGTCATTGGATTTAAGTATATAAGGCCAGTTATACTGCTGATAATATTTATCTATTTCATCACTGTATTCTGTCGACTCGTACCCACAGATAGGAAATGCTTGATAGGAGCCAACGGTCTTCGTGGAGTTTCAGTTTAATCATATAACAAAACTTACTATCGTTCACCCCTGGTCTGTCAGGTCGAGCAAACGCGTCGGCCACAGGAATGCAACTGCTTCTGTGTGGCCGTCCTACAGGTACAGTAAAGTACATGCAAGTGTAGAGATCAATCCCACCCCTCACCCCCTTGTGGTAGGCACCGCTTCACCAGGGACGGAACAGAAGGAAGGAAGGAAGGTATAATGAAGAACCAGCACCACGCCATAATATGGCTATATGACACTAAGGTAGAATGGAGCGGGGTAAATAATTATATTAGATGTATGATATGAAGTGCAGTAAGAAGTGATAATATTGGAAATAGAAACAATGGGAGAGTCACCTAGGAAATCACTAAGTTGTGGGGGCCGACGTAGTGAGGAAAGGAAGGGGAAAGCAGCGAGACGTCGGAATGTTGATGGGCAACCAAGAAAAAGATGACGGATAGTCATACGGCAGTTACAATGTGACCAGACGGTCTGAGGGTCATGGCTCATCAAATGACCCTGAGTTAGGCGGGTATGACCCAAGCCAAGACGAGCAAGGATAGTCTCCCATCGACGAATGGTGTGGATAAAATAATTAGAGTTTGAGGAGAGGATCTAAGGTGCTGCGAGCTTTGAGATACCCAAACTGTAAGGGAGAAAGAAAACAACGGGCTTCAAAGTGCCACATGAGTCAAGTATTGACCATCAGTTCATACAGTTTACATAAACAGCTAGTCAGGGCTATGGGTCGGCAATCTTGAGGATGGTGTCCAGGTTTACCAGGTTTAAGAAATGGGAGGATGATCGCTATACGCTAGTCAGAAGGAAAGAAACCTTCAGTCCAAAATTTATTATAAAGGATCCACCTCTGCAGAGGTCTACACCCTGGGGTGGTGCTGAACCACCATGATCCTTACAATTTGCTAGACCAATATCTCACGGGCACACCTTAATCCTTCCTGTTGCAACTTACTAAAGGTCACTGATGAGAATTTTGATGAATGCAGAAAATTCCACTCTAATTAAAACCAAAGATAGAATAGAGAGGACAGGAGAAAAGGAAGGAAGAAGCAACAGTAGAAGAAAAAATCCATCCATCATCCAATCCTACATTGCCCCATGAGGAGCGTAGGAGCCCGGGGCTAGGCAGTTGGTCCCGACTTTTAAGATGAGTGTGACCAGCCTCACTCATCCCTGAGTGGCATTACATGAGCAATCAGCCCCAACCACCCCTTGCATATAAGCCTTCACTGGCTCAATTCGACTGGAGCGCAATAATTACCCACTAAACCACCAGGTGCCAAAATATGGCTATATGGTTACCACCCAGCGTATTAAATGGCTTCCTGGTGTTCAGGAAACCATTTGGCTTGTCACTCAGTGCAGAGTCACCCACAGGCAGAAGGGAAAGGAAAGAATGAAGGAAAGAAAGTCTGAAGAGGGAGTGTAAAGTCACCCGTAGGCAGAAGGACAAGGAAAGAATGAAGGAAAGAAAGACAGAAGAGGATGGAAGGAAAGAAGGATGGAAGAGTGGAAAGGGCAGACACCCGTGAGCAGCACTACATCAAGTGAGTGGATGGTTAGCGCCCCCACTAGAAGAAAAAAGCCTTGCAAAATTAGCTGAGGCAGCGACAGGGACCCAAGGAGAAGGGAGAGGGTAGAGCAGCGTGGAGACGCAAGTGTGGCATCCACCCAGCAACCAAACTTCCACACACCATGGAGTTCGTAAAGGTACCCTGCTATGGCTCCTTCACACAGTAAGTCCCAATCGAAGTCTCCGAAGCCCCCCCGCCCCCCGACAACAACGAGCAAGGAAACGGGGGGAGGGGGGGGGTTGGATCAGAGTCCTTCCCACGGTGAGGGAAAAAAAAGGGAGGTTTGGCTACAGGGAGGACGCTGCAGCTGCTCCACCTAGGCCTTTACATTCAGTCATGGGCGTAAATACTGATATACTTCATTACGATAAAAAACAAGACACTGAACAGGGACTTTCGAAACCCAGTAATGCAATTTCCAGCTTATGAAATGAGGTTCATAATTGTTCAGGAAAACTGAAAAGCGATATTACTGCCCTCAATTGTACAGAAAAAAAAAAAAAAAAAAAAAAAAAAAACGATATTACTGTCCTCAATTATGCACATTCATTTATACCAGTGTTTTCGTCGTCTGCACACACCTGTGTTTTCACAGCCATCAAACTTTCTTACTGAGGCACACTTCAACACCTCCCATACAGTTGTCAGTACACACACAACCACACCTGCATACACACTTACCTATACAAACACAAACACTCAGTGATATGCACACACACTCTATGCCGGCATTGAAGTGAAACACACACACACGCACGCGCACACACACACACACACACACACACACACACACACACACACCAAAGCACAGGCGCCAGAACAAACACTCCACCAGCGAAAGTCAAGCCAAACAAGAGTATGGTAAAGTTGAAGTGTGTGTGTGTGTGTGTGTGTGTGTGTGTGTGTGTGTGTGTCTGTGAGAGAGAGAGAGAGAGAGAGAGAGAGAGAGAGAGAGAGAGAGAGTGTTATGCTGAAGTGAGTGAGAGTTTGATAATTGTTTACACACCAGACTGTGAAGGGGGCGCCTCTCCCCAGCAAACGCCGCTTGAGGGGTGGAAGAGTGCGCCCTGAGGCTGTTTTGTTGGTAAATGTACACACACACACACACACACACACACACACACACACACACACACACACACACACACACACACACACACACACACGATGCTTTGCTCACTTTACACAGGTTTATGTCTTACAATACTCAGTTATATTATCCTCTTCGTATGATAGACACACAAAGGCATTAAATTCTGGCCAACATCATACGCCTTGGTAGTACAATGGTCGAGTTCTGGTCTGTGTAAGCAACGCACTGACGCGCCACGAATCGAACTGTAGAGGTGGCTATAGGTTTTCTATACTGTAAAGCAGCGCCAGAAATGTTGGGTTGACTCTACAGCTTCAGTGACCTGTACTACAATAGCCCACTTTAGGGCTGTGTCATGCTCCGGGCTGTCTGAGGTTCCCTGTGATGTAATGATTAAAAGGTTGTTGCTATTATCTTGCTGATGTTCCATGGCAGTCTTTCTTCTCTAGTGATCCCAGTTCTACCCAGTCCCACATTTGCGACTTAATACTAGCTGGTATGGATTTATTCATACCATGTCAACAATTCACTAAAAGATCAAACTCTCCAAAATGGTTTGATGGCAATTGTGCCAGAGCAACAGCCCAAAAGTCATTAGCATATAACTCTTACTTAAAATCAAAAACATCTGAATCACTCTCCCAATTTAAAATTGCTAGAAGTCATGCAAAAGCTGTATTAAATCTATCTAAATCAAACTTTCTTCAAAAGCAAGCATCAAAACTACTTAACAACCCTAATGACAATAGAATATTCTGGTCAACTCTTCTTTCAATAATAACTTTAACAAGTCATCTTCCATTCCCCCACTAAAATCTTCAGATGGCAATATTACAAATGACCCACGTGGGAAAGCAGATATCTTTGCAAGTACCTTTGCAAGAAACTCTACCATAGATGATACCAGCCAGAATGTCTCAGTACTGGAACTTGATTCTCCCGAAATTGCCCCACTTAAAATACAGACAAGATTCGTAAAATCCATCCTAGACAATTTACCTACCAACAAAGCACCAGGCCCAGATGGAATTCCTCCAATTGTTTTGAAAAAAGTGTTCCCCTGAACTTGCCTCTGTCCTAGCTAAATTATTCAGACTATGCATACGTACTTCTTTATTCCCAAATTCATGGAAAGAAGCCAATATCAACCCAGTTCCGAAGAAAGGAAGTTCGTCTGACCCCTCCAATTACAGACCAATAGCTGTCACATCTTCTCTTGGTAAGGTATTTGAAACTTTAATTAATAAGCATATTGTTAAACATCTTGAATCCAACAACTTAATTATTGATAAACAATACGGTTTTCGCCGCGAAAGATCCACCATTGACATACTCAATCTCTTAACTCATACCATCCATCAATCAATTGATCTTTTTGGAGAAACTCATGCAGTATCTCTTGATATCTCTAAAGCTTTCGACAGAGTATGGCACCTTTCCCTGCTGTCCAAACTCCCTTGCTATAGACTAACGTCTTTTGTTCCTTTGATTTCTTCTTATCTTAGTGACAGGAAAATAAGAGTAAAAGTAGATGATGTATATTCGAATTTCCACTCAATTAACGCCGGCGTGCCGCAGGGATCAGTTCTGGCGCCAACCCTATTTCTGGTTCATGTTAATGATCTCTTATCTGTCACTCACAATCCCATTCACTCATATGCAGATGACTCAACACTACATAGTTCAATCACACTGAGACATCCAATTACAGTGTCTAATATCTCTACCTCTCAACTCAGTACAGCCATCTCCATAAATCAAGATCTATCTACAATCAGTGAATGGGGACAAAACAACCTTGTCTCTTTTAATGCTAGTAAAACTAAATATATACAGTTTACTAATAGACAGATATTACCAGATTCGTACATTACCTTCAGTGCTACTAATATTCCCATCTCCAAAAGTATTGAAATTCTTGGTGTCTCACTTAACAGTGCCCTCAGCTGGACCTCTCATGTCAGATCACTTGCTAAAACTGCCTCAAAGAAACTTGGATTATTGTACAGAGTCTGTAACTTCTTCGCCGATGAGCAGTTAGCTATAATTTATAAGAGGCATGTGCGCTCTCAGCTTGAATATTGCTCACCCTTGTGGAATGGTTGTGGAGAGGTTGCATTAAGACAACTAGACAAAATTCAGAATAAAGCTGTTAGAATCATTAACAACCCTGCCATTACATATAAACTACCTCCCCTGCAAGTAAGAAGGAATGTTGCCTCCCTTGCATTATTTTACAGATATTTTTTTGGCAAATGCTCAGACGAAGTTGCGTCCATGATGCCACCTCTCCATGCCTTCCCTCGTGCTACACGGGCCTCTGGTAGCGCTCATGACTGGAATGTCACTCAACCATATTGCAGAACTTCTGCCAATCAGAATTCTTTCATTCCCCGAACTGCATCTCTCTGGAACTCGCTTCCCCAGAGTTGTTTTCCTCCAAATTTCAACCCACAACTGTTCAAGTCTAACTGTTACAGATATTTTATGAACAGAGGACACCAATAATCTGGTGTATGGATTTTTTTTTTTCCCCCATTTGTTTTTCCTTCCTCCGTGCTGTTATTAAAAAAAAAAAAAAATAACATCAAACAGTCTAATTCAGCTGATACGAATCCCAACATTCTAATGGCTAAAAACTTCTGATGATATACCATTATAACCAACTCTCATTCACTGCTGCCAGTCTGTAGCAAACATTGCCCCTCCCAGCTGGTGCATCTCCAGGACCATCTTAAGTTTACATTTATGCAGTATGTAGTCCAAACTTTCGCTCTGCATCTCTCTTTATTTTTTTAAACGCATACAGTGTTCAGTTACTTCTAATCTACCAAGCTGAATAAGAAGCAAATATATGAGATCTTGCAAAGAATGGTACCATGTACACATGTGCACAAAAACCAGCACTTATAAGAAGCATACAGTTTAATCACGGAGCCAAGTACCTAGGCCTGTCTTCAGCTTCTGACGACATCAGAAATCTTAATTATCATATACTTGCCTCCACCAGACGATGTTATTCAACTTAGAAGTGTTCTCTCATTGTCTAAGGGTTGTGAATTCTGCAGTAAACAAAAACACATTACGCTCTACAAAGATGCTAACATTACCATTAGTTTGTGCACATTAATTTTCCTGAGATTTTCATAAATCTGCATCCAATTCTCATTGCTCAGCTGCAAATTCCTTCCATCACACATTTTATTAGCCTACACGTTAATGTAAAAGTTAATTTCCAGTTATAGCTCAACATTCAAGATGGGAAAAAATCACATTCTAAGCCAAGTTAAAGTGAATAAATTATATCATTCAGAAGGTGCACAGTTCTCATCATGGCAACTCACTGTGAGTCATTGTGTGCTGAGAAAGATGATTTTGAATGATGTGGTTGTAAGGTAGATGATACGAGTAATCCGCATATCCACAAAGAGGAGTTTTAAGAAGTGGGAATTAGGGTCTGGTGTGAACGCTGGGAGAAGGTAATTTAGGATGAAAGTGTTTCCCCATAACAGCTACTTACTCCTGTGGTCTATTGCTAGCATACTACAACCAACTTTTGAAGAGTGTTGACATTTTGTGTGTGTGTGTGTGGAACGAACTGGAATGACTATCTAATACGTCTTTGAGCGCATCCAGTAAAATGAAATTACAGACTACTGTTCTTATGTGGTGGAACCAATATTTTAGGGCTTAAGTTGTGTATATAATTCTGCGGCTCTTTTCACTGAACATACTGTTGACAGAACTTCCTCCTTCGTATCTTTTTTTTTTTTTTTTCTTCCGGATCCTACTTCACACCATCTTTCGGTGGGAATGTGTGTTGATACGATGATGATGATGATGATGATGATGATTGTGTGTGTGTGTGTGTGTGTGTGTGTGTGTGTGTGTGTGTCCGAGTCTAGGCAGATTTAACAGTCCGTTCTCTGAGGTCCAACAGTCCTATCTATCACACAGCTTCAGACGTCACCACTTGGGAGCTAATATCCACCGTCCTTATTGAATATTATGCTACTGATGTGTCATTCAGGACTGGTGTGACGGTAGTAGTGGGGTCTTATGGACGAAATTTAAAAATCGGACTGTTCTATGCCCCAACCTGTGATCGGACGTGGATACTTTCTGGCAGCTGGCCACCTCTCTAACCATATGGCCGTCACCATCACCATCATCATCATCATCATCATCATGACGACGACGATGATGATGATGACGACGATGATGATGATGGATGGATGGATGGACTGATGATGATGATTACGATGATTATAGGATGTACAGGGCTTGGGGGAGAAGGGAGAGTGGTCTTTATATCCAACCTACAGAACCTGACTTGTACTATCAGGAGTAACGTTATGCTAATTGAATTTACTGAAAAAGTCAAATGCAATTAATACAAAAACTGCCTTAGTCAATTACATGGCATGTAACTAACTTTAGTAACAAGTTTGTATCGGTAATGAAATGTAATTAACTGATTTATTGCTCCAAACATTTCTCATTTCATCGCTCCAGGATCATACGAGGTAAATATTCAGTGTTTTATCAGCAAGAATATACAACACGAGAAGAGCTACTGTACCATGGACTTATAAAAAATAAATTCATGGATGGAGAGATGGATGAAGAGTGTATAGTATAGAGGCGCGAAGACAGGCACAAGTACACAGGTATCTTGCAACTGTCTTAACAATATTTGACGAATACATATTGGAAAAACCGAACCATTTGAAACATGCACTAGTAGAGGTAGGGTTTTCATTGTATTTCGCCAGATGTAAAATTTCTTCAAAAGGGAACTGGGAAGATAATTGTTTTTCTGACGTACAACTGAGGACATAAACACTGACACACACATTATAATGATGCGTAACGAAACAATGAGCAACGGCTTCCGAAACCTTGAGATGTGACCTTCTGAGCCCTGCGAAACGTTATGATGCTGTGTGGGATGAACTGCGAGGTGTGGGGGGGGGGGGTTCGTTAAAATTACCCTACACAACTACATACCTTAAATAACAGGGATAACGTTATTCTAAATGGCTGATGGAAAGGTCAGGTTGAATTAAAGATTACCAACATTCCCATGGGAAAGTACGATGGTCTCCTCACAGCTAGCTAAAGATTACTGTAAAAATTCTCAACATGATGAATGAACATAAAAGAATACAGGAACCCCAAATTTATGTGTGTATGGCTTGACCTTTGACCTCATATATTCCTTTAAAATTTTATGTAAAAAACTGATATATATTTGCCCAAGGTACAATATTACCACGTGTAAGAGAAATGGTGAAGAAACAAAGAAATTAAGCCAAGCTGAAATTGTGTTTGGGAGAAGAAAGTAAAAGAAGCCGAGCAGAGCAGTAATGTGGAAATTGGCCTAATCAGTTGCGCGTCATAATATTAACTTTGGATAAAAAGTTTGTATCTGTAAGGAATTATAAATGTTTTCATTACTGCAGTAGAATTCTCTCATACCATCACTCCACAATTATACGAGGAAACTGTTTGGCGTTTGGGGGGAAAACTGGATAAAAATCGGAAGAGTAACTGTACAAAAACTGATGGAAAGTGACACAATAAATATATAAATAAATGAGTTAAATAAATAAATAAAAGGTTTTCGCAGTTTTAGCCCTTGGTGGCACAGGGTTTTCCTATGCCAAATACAGTACATCATCAGACATCAATCAGAATGGAAAAAAAAAATTATCAACGCAGTGGAAACGTTATAGTGACTGTTTTTAAGCTGTCTGAGTACATACAGCTTCGCCCCGTAGAATAAAATCGTAGTTAGCGAGAACGAAATATACTGCCTTGAATACAGAAGTGGAAGGTTCACTATCGGCACCTTCATTACTTACACCTTCCTTCTTATCCTTCACTAATGTCTATAATTTTTATTCTACACAGCCTTCGCAGCTCACAAGTATTCCGTAAAAATTACTCCTGTTTCTAATGCGGTTTCACCATTCATAATTACGCCCAATCACGGTCTTACGCCCACATGTCAACGCCTTCATCAGAACGACGTCATTTTTAGTATATTCTTGCTGCTGCAAGACGATTTTACGAACTCAGCTTGTGAGAGAACCGTAGTAGTAAAGGAGTTACGATTGTCACTCAGCCTGGCCAAAAAATCTCTTCTGAGCCCACTAAAATCCTCTGGAAATAGCAACAGAAAATGAAAACACGTCAGCGTACTGAAGGGGTTAATGCAGGCACAAACACAGCTTCATAAATTCCCTTGCAGTCTGTGTATTCAGTGTTCTGTTTTCTAATAAGGCTTTCATGTCATCCGCCACTTTGCTTCCTTCTTCTTGTGGTGGTGGTGGTGGTCTCAGGCTTATCTGAAACGTGAACCAAGTGGCCTGCGGACTGAAGTTGCCTTTTTGCAATTCAGCACCCTCCTTCCAGGGGATAGGAAAGGAACTACGGGGCATGTATATAACCAGGCAGCTTTGTCGTCTGGCTACGTGACATCTCGAGAAGGTGTTCCTTTCCAGCACCTGTCCCTCCCCGGCATTCCTTTTTTCCTTGAACAACTTTAGTTTCACTGCCTTTTCACAATTCGCTTTATTTTGTCTATGTATCACCAAAGTACTTTATAATTATCACCAACTGGTTTTAGCCTTTTTCCATGCAACAAAATATTACATATTGAGTCGATAGTCCTCGATATACCAATATGTACAGTACCTTATTTTCCTACGTCTCAGCTAGCAAATATATACAAATACTGAACCAGTCTGCATGGATCCTGTTCTCTGTTAGACGCAGCACACCATCATCTGTATGTATCAGATGTGAACATTTCATCTTCCAACATTCATCAACAGTTTCACTCCTCTATATCTTCCACGGTTTTTAATACGAGTATGTAACCTTATATCTATACCTATATTCCTATCTGTCGGTTAATCAAATCAGTCAATCTCTATCTGACTGTCTATCTATATCGGTATCTTTCTAGTCATCTGTCTACCTATCTATTCTCATCCAATATCGCGACAAGACTTCCCAGTAATATAAATATAACTCTTTACTGAAAAACCATGGATACATCACACACCCTGATCTTACCCCACCACTGATACTGCACCATCCTCTGCATCATCCGTCCACCCTTATACATGGGTAACAACATGCATTTTCCTTCTGCATCAGGCTTACGTAATACTTTCAATAACTTACCATGTTTACCTTGTCATATGCCTTTCTTTTAGTCCGTAACTCCCATAAATGTCTTACAGTCATTCTTACTTGATTTCTTAACTCCAGAGACCACCGTTTATATCAGTTTACAGACAAGGCATCTGAGTTGGATATTAGTGTAACTTGTATTTCAGTAAAGAAGTATAGCGACCACATTTAGCACGACCATGGCGCTCACGGAAAGTACATTTTTTTTTTTTCCCATCATTCTGTGTAGGCCTGTACTCGAAGACCCTACAGTTCATTCACATTAACTTGGCCGAGAAGTTTGTCCTACTCCAGCCTATTTCCCGCAGCCCAGTGACAGAATCAAGCAATGTAGGACCCTTTATCCTTCCCATACCACTTCTTCATGACGGGCATCGCCATCTAGTGTTAATCTCTTGTTACAGGTCAGTATTAAAGATGGGGAGATGGCAGCTTTACATCTAGTTAAACCGAACAAATTTCAGGTACTAAAAAACCATCCCAGGGATTTTTATCCTCCGTTATAGATAATTCCGAAGTTACTTATTGCTTTACATCCTCTGACATCTTTGCTCTATTCTTCCTAAACAAGACGATTTTATCAAGTTCAAGTAAGGCTTTTCGAATTCGAGGATTTACGAGTAGGTATGACCTTAAGTAAACCGTTCAGTACTTCAAATCTATCTATCTATCTATTGCCAGACGCCTCAATTCCGTTTGGGGTGGCCACAAACAAATCGCCTCCAAGTCGCCCTGTCCCCCGCCATTTCACTGCCCTGCTCCCAACTCACACCCCCCTCTCTCATATACCTCTCCACCCCATCCCTCCATCTCATCCTCGGCCTCCCCCTCCCTCTTCCCCCCTCCACCTCACTCACATACACTCTCTTCGTCAGTCTTTCACCCTCCATCCTCTCCACATGGCCAAACCACCTCAGTGTGTTCCTCATAACGCTTCCTATCACATCCACATCAACACCACAACGCTTCTTTATAACCTCATTCGTCAGCCTGTCTCTCCACGTGACTCCACAGGCTCCTCTTAAATAACTCATTTCCACTGCTCTCACTCTTGACTTGTGTCCTTCCAATAATGTCCAAGCTTCACTTCCGTACGTTAGAGTTGGTATCACAATACTGTCATGTAGTAACTTTTTCACTTCCATGTTCACTTCCCTGTTTCTTATCACTGCTTTCAAAGAACCAGCAACCTTTCTTCCCTGCTGTACCCTTTCAAGCACTTCACCCTCCAAACCTCCATCCTTACTCATCACACTTCAAATCACTCCCCCAAAAAATGAAATCGCCATGAAGTACCAAGACTAAACATGAAAAAAGTATGGCACTGCAGAGGTAAATGGTAAATGTAATGAAGGTAATAGGCAGCAAGAAAAGCCAGACCTGGCGGTGACGGAAATGTGCTGAGATGAGAGGACAGGTGCACCTCTCACGGGCCGGTGTATAAGTTTAGGGACACACTTTTACCTTGTTTGCGGGGCGTTTCAAGCCGTCGGGAAATGTTTGTAGGACAGGAGCAGGGCATGGCTGTGACGGGGTGTGGCAGCAATGTGGCAAGGGGGATGAAGTGAGAGGTGGGGATGGAGTGGAAGGAATGAGAAATATACCTCTGGGGAAGATGCCAGGCGAGGTAATGTAGAAAAGATAAAGAAAAACGTTGAGGGAGGGAACTGGGGAGAGTACTGTGAGAGATGCAAAAATGCTGAAGGGCAGGAACCAAGCAGAATAATGAAGATGAAAAAAAAGGAAGGAATTGAGTGGGAAAAACTATCTATCTGTCTATCTATCTATCTATTGCCAGACGCCTTAATCCTGTAAGGGGTGGCCACAAACATACCGCCTCCACGTCGCCCTATCCCCCGCCATTTCACTGTCCTGCTCCCAGCTCACACACCCCCTCTCTCATATACCACTCCACTCCATCCCTCCATCTCATCCTTGGCCTCCCTCTCCCTCTTCCTCCCTCCACCTCACTCACATACACTCTCCTCGTCAGTCTCTCACTCTCCATGCTCTCCACATGGCCAAACCACCTCAGTGTGTTTCTCCTAACGCATCCACATCGTAGAATATAAAAGAAAAATTCGGTTGCATTAGGGAACAGTGAGGCAGAGTAATGCAGAAGGGAAGAAAAAAATAAGTTTAGGGAGGGAACAAGGCAGGAAAATGTCGATGAAAAGAAAAAAGAAAAGTGGTGTGAGGAAAGTGCAAGAGGACGAATTTGACTTAAAAGAAGTTAACGGCGACAGAAAAAGGGTAGAAAATTAAAAGATGGAGAATCAGCACAGAGGAACTTTCTTTCATGGAGGGAGCGAGAGAGGAGGAAAAGGAGAAAAGTGAGTGAGAGAGAGAGAGAGAGAGAGAGAGAGAGAGAGAGAGAGAGAGAGAGAGAGAGAGAGAACAGGAAGGAGGGAATGGGAAAAATAAGATAAGAACGTGACAGAAGTGGAAGGTGGGAGAGGGAAAAGGAAAATGAGTGACACGAGGAAGGAGAGGGAAAATGGAAGATGAGAAAGTGGAACAGGAACAAGAGCTGTAAAAGATTAATGGAAGGAGAGGTGAGGTGGGGCGAAGGAGTGGGTGGGGCAAGGCAGGGACTGTATTTATAAAGGCTCGTAACAAGTTTCTGCAATAATGATCTCTTCGTAACAATTTCATATTATCACAGACCGTTTTGTTTGTTCGAATTCTGTCGCTTTACTATTCACTAAGATTTGAATATGAAGTATTGGGTAGCGAAAATATATATCCATGCGTTCATTAACAACTTGAGTCTAGGCAAGTTCATGAATATTACCCCAGTTTACTTTACTCCTTTTCACAGAGGACGTCCAGTATACCAGGGTCTAACGATAGTAAAATATCAGCACACCTTAGCGCGTCTAGATCCACCTGACCTCATTAACCTGACCTCATTAAACCAGGTGGAGCGGCGGCTAATGAACCACGTGACGTCATGCATCGAGTGGTCCCATTATTACTCAGATGTCAGCAGATCTAGTACACTATAATCTGACCTTGCTTGAGACTTTATGCTTCCTATCACCAGACGATTTTATTTAACTTGGGATGGCCTCAAGCCGTGAAGGGGTTTATGAAAGCTAAAGTCAACGCTTCCAAGTCGAAAAGCCTCTCCACAGCTGAATAAAATCGTCTGGGGTAAGCAAGATTGAAACAGAACACGTCCTCGGTTTGAAAGAGTTTAGTGTAGGAAGAGGCTGGTGGAATGGAGCGAGACTGAGGAAACGAGGTAACTCTCTCTCTCTCTGGGGAGCTCGGTAGCATGGTGTCGGGCCGTAATCGTGAGGTTGCGAGTTCACGCCTCGCCCGGTGGCTGCCGTGCTGGGAGGGGTAGCGCTCTCCTGTTACCCTAGCAGGGCTATATGATCTGATGAGGTCTAGCTCGGGGATTAATCCCTTTACTATTTTGTATCCCTTTCTCTCTCTCTCTCTCTCTCTCTCTGTGTACGACTCGAAGCATGCGCGCGACATCCTGATCCCTGAGGTGCAGCAGTTCCCCTAACATCAAACATCTTTACATGTCATCACTTCGGCACCAATAATCACCGACCATATTGAATAAATGCTCGGGTGTTTCCTTCATAACTTGTGTGATGGTATGGGGGGGGGGTTATGACGTGTCGTTTCGTCTTGTGGAAGATCAATGACGTTTCAGCGAGTCAAACTGTCACACTTTTCGGTATCCCTGCATGAAATTGAACTCGGGTCCTTTTAAACAGCCAATATTTCCTCATACCACTTGACCATCACCTCCCCATTAAGTTATATCATTCTTGTTTTCAGACGAGTTTAGTCAGCTTAGGGCAGACTGAACTATCTGGTGAAGGTAAATACAGCCTACATAAATCCCTCCATTACCAGGGGCCTCTGAAGCTGAATAAGAATAACATACAATCGTCTGGATGGAGGGGTTACAATTTCACACTGATGTAATTTTCGTTATTCCCGCTACCTAACAGACGATATTTTTTTCTACGTAGGAAAGGCCTCTCGTACTGAAGGGGTTAATGAAGGCCTTGTCTAACCCCTCCAGCACTCTCACTAAACCTATAAAAATTCGTGTAAAGGTGGCATGTGTAAATGAAAAATGAAACACGAATGAAAACTACGGATTAGAGGTTTAAGTGTGGGGAGAGGCAGGCTGGCAGGGGGTAGTGAAGGAAAAAAGAAAATAAAGAAAAGTGAAAAAGATGGGGTGGAAGGCTGGACGAAGTTGGGCGGAAAACGGGAACAAGTGAACTGGGTAGCACAGAACTGGGAGTGGGAAGGAGGGTGGGGTGAAGGGATGGGGTGATAGGGGGTGGGGTGATGGGCTGGAATGCTGGTGTTGGGGTGATGGGATAGAATACGTAATAGATTGTTCGCTTTCATCTAACGGAACCGACTCACTCACACAACTCAAATGCTGAATCTTGGTTACGTGAAATTTTATAAGCCTTAGTTATGAGGAAGGAGTCTCTTTGGTTACTATATTCTTTTCACTCTAACCTGGCCTAAAACTGACATCTCTCCATATTACATGGTGAGTTGTACCAAGAGATTACCACTAGGAAACCGTGCTAGTCGCGAAGAAGTGTTATGAAAAGGATGTAGAGACGTAGTATTGTCTATTTCTGCCACTGAGCTACTCGAAATCAGCTGCAAAAGGACGAAATTTTGAGCCAAGTTAAGGTGACAGAACTGCAGTCGTGTGCCCTTGAATCTGACTACACTTGGCCATCACCAAAGCTGGAAATGGGTTACGTATCTTTTTCAGGTTAAAACAAACGCGCTTGAGTACTGCAAATAGCACAGGTGGTCAGGACTAATCAAGACAGGAGCAGGAGGGGGGATTAGGTTGAGAGAGAGAGAGAGAGAGAGAGAGAGAGAGAGAGAGAGAGAGAGAGAGAGAGAGAGAGGTAAAGAAGAAAGGGGTGGTGGTGGAAAGAACTGAGGACTAAAAAAGAAGAGGGAAAGGACAAGAAAATACGAAGAAAAACAAGACAGACCTAAGATGGAGCGAGATAGCGGAGGAGAGAACAAAGCAAAACAGAAGGGAACAAACAGATCCTGGTATAACATTGCAGAACAGAACCTGACAAAAGTAACTGAAGACAGAACAGGGCTGAAGAAAAAATTAAAGGAAGAAGGAAGATGAAATAAGTACCAGACGACAGAATAAGCCCGAACAAAAGGAACTATGGACAGAATATAACAGCAGGAGGAACAAAGCAGACGGAGTAGAAGATAGAACAGGGATGAACAGGCAGAACGAAGACGGAGCAAGACAGCATAGGACAGAACAGTGCAGAATATGAAGAAACAGGACGGAAATAAACAGAACACAGCATGATAGGCCATAACAGAAGAAGCAGAAGACGGAACAGGATAGACAAAAAGTTACACAAGGAAGAATGAAGAGGGAGCAAGGTAACAAAAAGGAAATAAATGAGAAAGAACTGGAAATAGCACAGAAGAGAACATAACAGAGCGGAAGACTGAACAGGGATGAACAAAAAGGGAATATAAGGCATAACAGAGGTGGAACAAGGAAAAGGAAGAGTGAACAGTGCAGAACAAGAAGGAACGGGACAGACTTTCATGTAACACAGCTGGACGGTGTATAACAGAGCAGAACAGGCCAGACAAAGGAGGAATATGAAAAAATGAATATACTGACAATACTCCAATACAAAACAGGGTACAGCTGGACAAAGCAGAGCAAAAAGAAACAGAGCTGAACTTTATATTACTCAGCAGATGAAAATATGATAGAGCTAGACAGAGCAGTGGGGGGGTAGGGGCTGGACCGAGCATGAATAGCCAAAGCCGGAGGGAGGCATGTGTGTGTGTGTGTGTGTGTGTGTGAAATAGAAAGAAAAATCCAACTTAATTTCAAGTTTACAGGAGCCTGTGTAGGTGTTTTGAAGTGGGGGGTTGAAGGGGACTGCGCGCGCGTGTATGTGTGGAGGGGGGGGGTGAGTGTATTTGTGTATGTATGTTAGGGGACGATGTGTGTGTGTAAGTGTGAGGGAACTGTGTGTGTGTGGGGGGGGGGGCCTTGTAGGTGTATATTTGTATGTATAAGGGGGCGGTGTGTGGGGAGGGGGTGAAGGTGTTGTTGTGGAGTGTCAGGTGGTCTAGACACCCTCACCCGGCCAGCCTCTCTCTTTTACTTCTCGTCCTCCTTTCATCTGTCGCACGGAATTTGGCCCAGTTATCCCTTAAGCTTTTTTCTGAACCCTTTGTCTCCGTTTTCTATGCTGGCGGTGGAGGGAAAGACTATAATTTGTGTATGCCAAGTTGTTATCTATGTTTTCCGCTGCTGGTTTTGTTCGCTTGTTAGGGCAGTTTGCGTCCAACTCATGGCCATTTTGACTTACTGTGGGGTGGGTATATTTTTCCATTTATTTCGCCATCGTGGACACTGGCATGTGTCCGAACACGTTACTCTGTATGTGTAACTGAATTCTGTGAGTCTCCATTGTATCATATGCCGATATCAGATTTTTATTTAGTATGTCTCTCTCTCTCTCTCTCTCTCTCTCTCTCTCTCAAGGAAATAAGATCATCCCGCAGCACCAAGAATACACTAAGCAGGACGTCATTGTATCAGAGAGTTTAAGATCATTATTCTCAGCCGTTTCTTTAAGTACATGGATTTGTTCGTCCCTTTGCAACTTCTTTTCCATACCTCAGCGTGAGAATAAGACATTACTAAGGCTCAACATCCTTCCATAGAACTTCTTCGTGACTAGCACTATATTCTGCTGCTGATCGCGATGTTCGTTCTTTTGCAGATTATTTTTCGAAGCCCAGAATAAGAGAAAAGTACAGCACGACATCCTTTCCCTAGAGTGGCAATCTGCGCCTGTTTAAAGTGAACATAGGGTAGACAGATATTAGTACTACGGTGACTGAACCCTTCCACGCACTAAAATGGTTGCAGAGAACCAAAGTGAAAAATATAATAAGCGATGAAATATGAGGGCGCGTAGGAGCAATGCATGAACCGTGAAAAGCAATATACAGGTATGGCTGGTTAACTGAACTATGTGGATGGGTAAAAGCAATATATTTGATGGTTAACAGAAATATATCGATGGTTAACAAGAGTCAGAAATGTATGGATGTCGAAGAGTAATGGACAGTCAACAAAAAAAAAAATACTGTCATCTCCCCTGCTTTCTTTCAATGTTCTCTGAAAATGAGTGTGGTGAATTCGCAGCAGACACTGATGAATTTATTTAGCCGCAGATCAGTATCATATGAGTCGTTGTCTGCAGGTCCACCATACCGATTTTCAAAGTTCGAGAGAGAGAGAGAGAGAGAGAGAGAGAGAGAGGACTTCTAATGCCGACCGTACCGATGGTTAGAAGCAGTGAATGGTTAAGAGGGATGAACGATTGAGAACGATATATGTATGGTTCAGTGCGACGGACGATTAAGAGCAATATATGTTTGGTTAAGAGCAATGGATGAATATGAGCGGTATATGGATGATGAAGAGCAATATATGGATGATGAAGAGCAATATATGGATGATGAAGAGCAATATATGGATGATGAAGAGCAATATATGGATGATGAAGAGCAATATATGGACGTTAAAAGCAATGTATGAATGGTTATTTGGAATGCAGAAATAGTTATGATCAATACAACGACACCAAAGGATTAATATACAATGGATGGTTGGGGAGGAGTACTGGCTGACTAGGAGGAGCAATGGATGGTTGGGGAGGAGCAATGGATGGTTGGGTAGGAGTACTGGATAGTTGGGTAGGAGCAATGGATGGTTAGGGAGGAGTACTGGACAATTAGGTGAAAGTATTCGTTGGGTTGGAAGAAAATAATCATCATCTCACCCCCGTTTCCCATCGTAACAAGTGGTGACAATGCACACACTGAATGGGAATGGAGAAAATCACGCTGGTATGCCTAGGAGATAAGTGCCCCGTGAAATGGCACACACATTCACTCAGTCAGTCTCTCCACATTTCTCACTCACATCCACTCACACACCAATCAGACTAGGCATTTTTCACTCACATTCACTTACGCATTCGCTCACACTCATATACTTTCTCATTCACCAGTCAGGCACTCAATATTCATTCACATTCACTTACGCATTCGCTCACACTCATATACTTTCTCATTCACCAGTCAGGCACTCAATATTCATTCATTCACGCGGTCATTCACTTTGCAATCAGCCTCTGCACATTGCCGTCACTTAATCACTACATCACACACACACACACACACACACACACACACACACACACACACACACACACACACACACACACACACACACACACACCAATCAAGGTCTGTATTTCTCTCCTTCACTCCACAGGGGGGCGCGGTAGCACAGTGGTAGCGCGCTGGACTTGTGATCGGGGGATTGCAAGTTCGAGCCTCGCCCGTGCTGCCGTGCCGGGAGGGGTAGCTTCCTCCTGTAACTCTAGCGGGGCTATATAGTCCAATACAGGGCTTAGCTCGGGGGAATTCCATTTCTCCCATTTCCTTCACTCCACAGAATATACATTTCCACAGCACAGTCGCTCCGGAACTCAAGTGCGATGGACCCAGTACAGAGGCCGGCGAGTTGCAGTTCACTACCATGACGACGTGTGCGAGTTGACATTCTTGCTGCCTCCAGACGATTTTGTTCAGTTTTAGGAAGTACATTTATTGAAGGGATTAATGAAGGCTACTTTTAACCGGTTATTTCAAATGTACTAAACTTAACCAATTCTTCTAATGTTAAGAGGAAAATAATAATAATAATAATAATAATAATAATAAAAGGGCATCGCACGGAAATGGTTCATTAATTCAGTACCATGGAGTTTTTTTTTTCATCATAATCAGGCCAACAGAAGACTGTTTAATTCTTCCTATTAAGTCTTTCCAGTCGTGGAGCAGTTAAGTAAGACTGTGTCTAAATAAATATATCTGGAAAAAATATCAAATATATGAGAAAAAAAGACCAGTATCCAAGCTCCTCACAAACTATATGATTTTATCTGCGGGAACATCTTATAGAGAGGCCCTGTCCGTCACTCACTCCCTATGGTTATTCGGCGCGAGATGCTTCACTCCCGTACACTCCAGCGATGCCCATTCACCGAAACAGATGGTCCCGCATTTAGTACGTTTGTAATTATTATTTTGCTTCCTCATTATCATAACATGGCTCATTTTCTGAATTCACTCATCATGTTATTCTAAGTTTGTGATATCCATCATCTTGACATTTATATACAACAGCGGACAATAGTATAGATTCAGTTTTAGTTGAATGATATTGAAACATCCGTATTTTTATGAAAGTGAATGTTTGTCTGTCTGTCCCCAACGGAAATCGATGGGATTCATATGGAACTCTCTAAACAGCCTTAACAGGCGTAACTTTTTATGATATATTTAATGTGTACATTACATTTGCTGCCCTTATGGCGAATATTAGAACTAATTAGAAATAAAGTCAACATGGTGAACACGGTGGCAACATGGTACCTATTTACCGTATTTTTTGTTTTAATACTACTACAAGCTTATCAGTATTACCTACAACGGGTGAAATGGGGGAACGGATTGGTAGGGTGGGAGGGGTGTGCAGGGCGGGTGGGGTAGGGTGAGGTGGGATGGTATGTGTGTGGAGGGGCAGGGAGGGTGGTAGGGTGGAGGGGTGGGTGAGATGTAGCAGCGTGGGTGATATGGGAGGGTAGGGTTAGATGGGTGTGGTGGGCAGCGTGGGTGGATTACTGTGGGTGAGAGGGTAGGCAGGATGGGTGGGAGAGTAGGTGGGCAGGATGGGTGGGTGAGTAGGTGGGCAGGATGGGTGGATGAGTGGGGTAGGTGGGTTGGCAGGTGGATGAATAGGGTAGTTGGATGGGTGGATGGATGAGTAAGGTAGATGGGTGGATGGGTAGGGTGTGTGGGTAGATGGGCGGGCAGTGTGGGTGGAAAGGGTTGATAGGTGGGTGGGTAGTGGGGAAAATAAGTCCATGACAGGAAAAGATCCATGGAGAATATATTGCTGGGAAAATGGGCCCAAGGAGGAACACAGGATCAGTGGGTAAAATGAGACCCCGGGGATCTTCTCTCACAGGGGGAGTGGCCATCCAGGGTCCCACGTAATGCCGGTATGCAGGATCATAGTGTTTTACCCGGGCAACGTTGGGTACCCTGCTAGTACACAATATTTTAAAAAGTCTGACAGGCTTTCTACGATCTCAGGACTGGGTTTCGAAATTCGCTGCTCACTGTCTATCGTAATGAAGTGGATCGATATTTATGTTTGAAATGGTACAGGAGGAAAACGTGACCGATGGAGAAAGTGTTGCGTGAGAAGGAAGGGGATGGGGATGAGTGGTAGTAGAAGAGATTTTCAAAAAAAAAAAAAAAAAAAAAAGGTAAATGACATAGTAGGCTTTGTACCACTTCTTCCTTAATACATTGTTTTGCATAATCACACCTTAACATCCTCTTCTGTGCTGTTTATATCACTTTGGTATTGACAGTCTGGATCAATACTACACCAGCTGATACTGAGGTGTAATGTCCACAATAAATCGCTTAGGAAGAGGTGTTATGACATTTCCAAACCCACTCAGAATACAACCCATAGTGGAATGATGAAAGTGGAAGAGTAGCAGATGGGAAATGAGATAAGTTCTGAAGGAAGAACACTGAATAATTTCCTGAAGACAAAGTTGAAAGTAAATAGGATCGGGATGGAGGTGAGGAGCTTCAACGCGTTTTGAAAGATAGAGTAGAAGAGCAAAAAGAATGAATACAGTGGCAGACAAGGCTGGAGGTGAGTGGAGACAGAAGAGGAAACGGAAGGGGATGGAGATGAATGGAGACAAAGGAACTCTGAGCGTATTCGAAGCGTAAACTGGACGGGGACAGAAATGACTGGTGACAGGAGACTGAAAGCATTTGGATAAAGTAAACGATTACAGTAAAGTGGACGAGTAGTGGAAGGTGATGGAGAAAGAGAGAGAGAGAAACTCTTTTAGCATAATCGAAGGATAAGGCGGAATAGTAAAGTGGATGAGGAACATTAAACAAGGACACATTTCGATGCAGGAGCATGTCCTGGAATGGCTCGTTCAGTCAGCTGCTCCATGACGATTTTCGTACAGACGCTCCCCATATGGTTCGTCGTTTTAGCTAAGCTTTTACGGTCCCACATCTATCTAGTATTTAAATGCTTGTTGAAGTAGGCGAAAGAGGAAGGGTACGGGGATGAGTGATGATAGGCAAGCTTAGAATAATTATTAAAGGGCTGAGTGCAAGAGTATAGTAGATGAGTGAAGTGCAATAGAAGTGGAAGGGGATGGAAATGCAACTGTTTTACAGCATTAAGCAAAACTTCGCCAATAGCAACTTTTTGACTGTGGCAATTGAAAGTGCTACATGAGCTGATTTCTATAGGAAAGTAAGAAGATGCCCACAGTAAAAGACTACATGAAGGATACTCCCTGTCGTGTGGGGGAGGGGAATGAGAATTATGGAAGTCAGGCACTGTCGACACCTTTATTCGTGGCTGTACCATAACAACACACTCAGTATTAAAGAGAATATTTCTTTAAATAAAGTGAAGTGATCAAATCTTTCTCTACCGTAGCCTATTTTTTTTTTTTTTTTTACAGGTGGACCTTTTTTTGGTATTGTGGAAAATTTCTTGTATTAGGGGTTGCTGGAGCTTTTTTCCCTAAGGTACTCTCTTAACTACTAGTCGTCTTTCCAATGGTAAAGTATTTGGTGGTAGCGAGAACAGAATATAAAACTGGTCGTCGGGTTGAGAACATTATATCACTCACGTCCACCAGGGAGATGACCTTTTTATTACGGTGATATGTTTTACAGTTTATTTTTGTAGCCACCAGACGATTCCACTACACACTGAGAAGACATTTCCAGCTGAAAGGATTTGATGGAGCTTTAATTAATCCATTCAGACTGTCATATATGTTATTTATACTACTACCAGACGATTTTATTCAGCCAAAGAGTGCGCGCTAACAGTGGAGGCGCTTCATGATGGCAAATCCAATCCTTCCAGCTCGAAAAGTTCTAACCAAATTAAAGCATCTGGGAAGAGCAAAGAATTTAAAGTACTCATTATGAAGAGGTCAATTCATCCTACACATAGATTTGCATTACACTGCCTCAGACATCAGGTACGGAGCCCCCCCAACCCCCCCCAAAAAAAAAAGACTATATAAAGGAAAAAGCTAAAAATGCCACTGCGCTAAAACGGTTAAGCCTAATAAACTCAATTACATTCATTATCACCTGGAAAATAGTAACTTAAAAATAGTGAATCATGATGGACTGAAAACGGTGGAACGATCGTAGAGAATAAGAGAGAGAGAGAGAGAGAGAGAGAGAGAGAGAAGAAAGATAGTAAATGAGAGGATTGGGTGCTCAAGGAGCCAGTCAGCGAGGGTGAAGTTGAGAGGGTCCGAACTTGATGATAATTACGTCCTCAGCCACCACCCCCAGCCCACCCCTCCCTCGCCCTTCCCCTCCCCTCCCCTCCCCTACCCATCCTTCTCACCTCCACCCCTTCCTCAGCTTCACCCCTACCCCTCCCTCATTCCCATCTCTCCCTTTCCCTCGCCTCACTACTACCCTCCCACTCCCCTCACACCCCATCCACCACCCCTCCCTCTACCCTCTCAACCCCCTCACCACACCCCTATCTATTTCTCATCCCTCCCTCACCCCTCTCACCCCAAACTCTAACTCTGCGTCTCCACCATCACCCTGTCCTTCGGTTCTTCTCTCTTCATTTCTTCTTTGTCTTCTTTCCTTCCCTCCTCCCATTCTCTCATTCCTTCCTTGTCCCTCCTCTGCATTTTTTCCTTTTCTTTCCATCTTTCTATTCCTCGTCCCTCTTTCTCCCCTCGTACACACATCCCTCTCATTCCGTCTTCTCCCCTCCTCTCGTCTTCTTTCCTCTCTCCTCTCTTTTCCATCAAAAATTTCTCCCCCCCCCCACCTCTGTGTCACCCTTATCCCCCTTCCCTTTTCCCTTCCCATGCCCTTGCTCCCCTCCCCATCACCGTGTCTCCTCCTTCCCCTCCTGTCCCTTCCCCCTCCCGTGTTTCCTCCTCTTTTCATATCTGCTCCTCCTCCTCACCTCTTCCCCTGCGTCGCTTCCTCTTCCCCTACCCATCCCTTCCCCTCCCTGTCCTTCCTCTATCTCCCTCCCCTCTCTTTCTTACCCTTCCTCTCTTTTCCTTCCCTCTCATCCCTCCCCTCCCTTCCCTTCCTCATTTTCTGCCCCTGCATTGCTCCTTCTTCATCACCTCTCTTCTCTTCTCCTCTCCTGTTCCCTTCCTCACCCTAACCCCCATCCTCTCAAAATACCTTCCCGTTCCTCATTTCCCCATCATCTCCTCTTCCATTTCATCCTCTTCCCACCTCTCACACCGCATCCCGTGCCCCTCGCCTTCCCTCTCCTCTCCTCTCCTCTCCTCCTCCCAACCCTTCCCTTCCCTTCCCTTCCCTTCCCTTCCCCTCCCCTTCCCTTCCCTTCCCCTCCCCTCCCCGCCCCTCCCCTCCCCTCCCCGCCCCTCCCCTCCCCTCCCCTCCCCTCCCCTCCCCCTCTGCTTCCCTTCCTCACCCCTACTACTTGATATTCTCGGAAATAGTGGAAGGGAAGAAAAGAAAGAAAAGAGATAAAAGGAAGAAGACATGTGGGAAAGAAGGTTGGATCCAATTAAAGGAATGAAATAAGAAAGGAAAAGGGAGGAAGGGGTTAAGAGTGAGGGAAGAAGGGAAAGAAATAAAAGGAGACAAAATGATGGGAGAGGGAAAAGGAGAAAGGATGAAGGAAAGCTGACATTAGCAAATAGACAGGCGGTAGTATAGAGAGAGAGGGAGAGAAAGAGAGAGAAAGAAAAAGAGTAAAGATCAATAGAAAAACGAGAAAGGATAAAAGGAAATCACTGGACATGGGTGGACAGAGAAGGAAAATTATAGGATGAAGAAAAGAGGAAGGAACGGGAAACAGAAGGGACGGGTGTGGAAAAAGAGACATAGAAGGAACGAGGATACATAATGGAGAGAGAGAGAGAGAGAGAGAGAGAGAGAGAGAGAGAGAGAGAGAGGAGTAAGACGAGAAGAGGAACGGAAAAAGATACGGGAGCGAGACAAGGAGGGGTTTTAAAAAGGAAAAAGGATAGAGAGAGAAATATGTAGAATGAAGAAAGAGAAAGAAAGTAAGATGAAGTGGAAAAGAAGAAGGGAGGAAAGTAACAAGCAAAAATAAAAGAGACGAAGGAGAGCAATGAGAGAGAGAGAGAGAGAGAGAGAGAGAGAGAGAGAGAGAGAGAGAGAGAGAGAGACGAGTAAGATGGAGGGAGGATTGGAGGAAGATGGGGGACAGTGAAAGGACAAGGGAAAGAAAAATAGGAATGAAAAATTGTGTATTAAAGCCGACTGGATGATAGGGAGAGAGAGGGAGAGCAAGGACGGGCACACATGCAGGCACGCACACACGCGCACACGAACGCACGCACACACACACACACACACACACACACACACACACACACACACACACACACACACACACACACGCACGCACGCACGCACGCACATACTGTACACGAACACACATACACAAAAACACGTACATACACAAGCACATGTATGTACACAAACGCACGTACGTACACAAACACGTACGCACAGACACGTATAAACAAACACGTACAAACAAAATCACAAGCAAACACAAACATACGCACGCGCGCGCAGAGAAGCAGAGAGAGAGAGAGAGAGAGAGAGAGAGAGAGAATACCGGAGGAGTATTTTTTGGGCGAGAGAATTTCTGAGAATGTGGAAGAAGGTGCGTCATTGGTGGAAAATTGGAGGAAAGGACGGAAAATTGGAGGGAGAGAGAAAAATGGAGAGAGGGAGGGAGGGAAAAGTGGATGGAGGGAGAGAAAATTCAGAGGGAGGAGAGAGGAAAGCGGAGGGAAGGATGGAGGTGTGGGGAGAGGATGAGAAAAGTACTTGGGGGGAAAAAAATGAGAGAGAGAGAAAAAAAAAATAAAGGGACGGAGAGATTACTGGAGGCAGAGAAAGAAAATGAGAGAGAGAGAGAGAGAGAGAGAGAGAGAGAGAAATATTAAAGGGACGGAGAGATTCTGCCTCCAGTAAAGAGAAAATTGAAGGGAGAGAAAAGAGAGAGAGAGAGAGAGAGAGAGAGAGAGAGAGAGAGAGAGAGAGAGAGAGAAATATTAAAGGGACGGAGAGATTCTGCCTCCAGTAAAGAGAAAATTGAAGGGAGAGAAAAGAGAGAGAGAGAGAGAGAGAAATATTAAAGGGACGGAGAGATTACTGGAGGCAGAGAAAATGTGAGACAAAAGTGAAGGGGGAGAGAGAGAGAGAGAGAGAGAGATTAAAGGGACGGAGAGATTCTGCCTCCAGTAAAGAGAAAATTGAAGGGAGAGAAAAGAGAGAGAGAGAGAGAGAGAGAGAGAGAGAAATATTAAAGGGACGGAGAGATTACTGGAGGCAGAGAAAGTGAGAGACAAAATTGAAGGGAGAGAGAGAGAGAGAGAGAGAGAAATATTAAAGGGACGGAGAGATTACTGGAGGCAGAGAAAATGAGAGACAAAATTGAAGGGAGGGAAAGGGGGAGAGAGAGAGAGAGAATATTAAAGGGACGGAGAGATTACTGGAGGCAGAGAGAGAAAATGAGAGAAAATTGAAGGGAGAGAAAAGTGGAGGGAGAGAAAGGGGGGAAAGGAGGAAAGGAAATGAAGGATGAAAAAGGTAAATGGAGAAAGAGGAAAGTAGACTGAGGAAAAGTATTGGAGGAGGGAGGGAAAAACTTGGAAGAATGGAGAAAAAAGTAGAGGGAAGGAGAGAAAAGTGGAGGAATGAAGAAAAGTGGAAGGAGGGAGAGAGGGAAGCAGAGGAAAGGAAAATTGTGGAGGGAAGGAGAGAACAGAAAAGAGGAGGAGGGAGAGAGAAGTGGAGGAAAGTAAGGATGAGGAGATTAGGAGAGAGAAGTAAGGACAGGGAGAGAAAATGGGAGGAAGAAAGAGAAAAGAGTGGAGGAAAAGGAGTGGTGTGGTAGGTGAGAAAGACGGAGGAGGAGGAGGAGGAGGAGGAGGAGGGAGAGAGAGAGAGGAAGCAGACGAGTTATTCCAGCTAGATGCCACTGCGCTGGTGGACATCATCCTAAACCTAAGAAAGGAAAACAGGAGATATAAGCTCATTCTCAACCACGTCGACAGGATCTCCAAGGACTTGGCTGAGAAACGCCGTGCTATGGTAACAATCCTCAACTTTATAGATAACATCGCCGCCACACAGACCAGCCTCAATAACTTGACTGTCAACAACATCTCCAGCTCTGCCCGTGGCTACAACATTGACAAGGACTGGCAGAAACAAATCAACACTCACAAAGAAGCAAGGGATTGGTGGGCCTCAGGGAAACCATGTGCCTTGCAAAGAAGCTCCACTAGCACCGTCACCACAGGTGCACAAGTACACCTGTCTGACCCCCTGTCCACCTCAACACAGGTGCACATACCCAGCCCACAGGCTTCATTACCACAAGTGCACATACCTAACGCCCTGTCCACCTCAACACAGGTGCACAAACCCAACCCACAGGCTTCCCTACAACAAGTGCACATACCTGACCCCTGGGCTCCTTCACCCCAACCAAGTAACCCTTATCCACTGCCTCCACCTATCAAGACTGGAAGTACACATGTAACGCCACCCATTACTCAATCCACCAATCCCATGAACTCAACTGACACGAACATCAGTAATACCAGCAACAACACTAACAACAACAACATTAGCAGTGACACCAACAACACCAGCAGAATCACCAACACCACCAGCAACAACTCCAATAATACCGGCAGAATCACAAACAACACTAGCAGAAAGACAAAAAACAACAGCAGATACACCAACAACACCAGCAGATACACCAACAACAGCGGTGGCAACAACAACAGCACCAGCCGCAACTCCAATAACACCAGCAGCACCACCAACAATATCAGTGGCAACACCAACAACACTTTAGAAAATTATCCAACGAAGAGTACCTTCACAATCTGCACCCACAACCTAAAAGGCAAAGCAGGTTGTTGCTTCAACGACAACAACAACAGCGAGAGTTGCCCATCACAGCCTTCTAGGACCTCCCAGGATCATACGCACCCAGCTGCACCCCAGACCCGAAAACCAGGTGGACCTGAATAACAACCAGCCAACTCATTGCCCCCTCCCACAGTCCCCAGACGTGACAACCTACCTGGTAAGAAAGCCAGGACTCGCCCCCACACATCAATCAACAAGACGGACCGGCCAGCCCCACAGTACAGCACTGCACGTTCATACAACCCTCGTACAGTGACACCTCACCAACCAGCCCCACTACTGCCCTCATTAGCTACCCGAGGCTCATCAAAGACTTACTGCTACCACTGCAAAAGAAGTGGACATTCCGACAAAAACTGCCGCTGGCTTAGCTCGTGTGACCACTGTCAACGAGTAAGTGACACCATTGAAAACTGTCGCACCCTTCAAGCTCAGGAAAGGGAAGAGACAATCTCCCGCCAGCTGTCACTGCTGGCTGACACCCTCAACAGGCACTTCTTGAGGTTTGCACCCATCAGCGGCTCACCAACCCCTCTCTCAAAACCCCATAACACACAATTCCCCCAGTCATGCCAGAATTATGCCAGCCGTTAATAATACAGAGAAGTTGAAAACCATTTCAGCAAATGTCAGGGGCCTCCAAACCAATATAGGATACCTGAACCACTCTTTTATAATACCACACAATCCAGATATAATTGCCACTGTTGAGATCTTTCTCAATCCTTCAGTACCTACTAAATTTGGCCAAATAAAAGGATACTCAGAATGGCATCGAAGGGATCGTGCCAACAGCACCTTTGGGGGCGTCGCTGTCTGCTTCCGAGATGGCCTTGCTGTGATGGCCCTAGATGTCGACATGGAGGAGCACCTGGAGATGTCATTCTTCAAGCTGTGGACAAACAACAATGACACATTCTTACTCTGCATCTGCTACCGGCCTCAGTGGCAGGGAAGTGCCCCCATCCAGTTCATTCATGCCAACTTAGACTCACTGCTCCTCCAACACTCCTGCAAACACCTTATTATTGTTGGTGACCTGAACCAACACCTTGTGGCAAGACCATTTCAGGAGCTATTAACAGACTATCGACTCACCAATCTTGTCACTTTTCCCACCCACATCTCAGGCTCAACCCTGGACCCAGTCATCTCTGACCTTTCAGAGGAAGCGATTACCTGTGGCCCCTTGGGAATGGTGGGACCATCAGACCACTCAGCAATCCTCACCACTATCAGGACCTCAGTTGAGCGGTACGTGCCTGCGCCCTGCACCAACTGGCTGTGGGCTCGAGGAGACTGTGACAGCCTCATAGGGGAGCTGGACTCAATGGAGTGGACGTTATTACTCCAGAGTAACGTCGACTCACAAGTAGACGTCTTCAACAACGTCCTACTATCCCTGCAGAGGAAATTCATACCCAGTCAAGAGTACAAAACCAAACCGTGGGATCAGCCATGGTTTGGCTTTCAGTGTCGGACTGCTGCTGATGCCAAGAGCAGGGCCTGGACGAGGTACAAGTCTCACCCCTCGCAACAGAACAAAAATGCCCACAAAGAAACCTGCAAAAACATGAGATGGGTCCAAAAACAAGCCATACAACGCTGGAGAGAAGCAGTAAAAACTAAACTCAGTGGTTGGAATGAAAGCAGCAAAGAGTGGTGGAGTGGGGTTCAACAGCATCAGGGCCTGGTTGCTAACAACTCCATCCCACCGCTCACCAGGCCTGATGGAAGCGTAGCCACCCGTGCCACCGACAAGGCCCAACTATTAGCTGCTCACTTCTCCTCCAAAATGTCTGTACCGGATCCCACACTGCCTCCCCCTAAGATTCCTCCTCTCACCAGTGCCTCACTGGAGAATTTTACCATCACCACTGAGGAGGTCAAGAAACAGCAGCTCCTGCTGGATCCCAAAAAGGCACTCGGGCCTGACAACATCAGTCCTCACGTCCTCAAGAGATGTGCTGCACAGCTGGCCCCACCCCTCACCATCATCTTCAACAACTGCCTCTCCTCATGTAAGTGGCCAACGCAGTGGTGGTGGCAGTACACAAGAAAAATAGCAAAAGTGACCCAAAGAACTACAGACCAATATCCCTTCTCTCCATCGTTGGAAAGGTAATGGAGTCATTCATGGCCAGCAAGATCACCAGCTTCCTGGATTCCCACCATCTCCTCAACACCAAGCAGTTTGGCTTCAGGAAGGGGAAGTCGGCCGCAGACCTCCTCCTCCTTCAGTCTGCTGCTTGGAATCACTCTCTTGACAGAGGATTGGACACCTTCGTTGTGGCTCTAAACATAGCTGGAGCCTTTGACAGGGTGTGGCACCAGGGCATCATCGCCAAACTGGGGAGCCTCGGTGTGCGCGATGCCCTCCTGAACCTCATCCAGGATTACCTCAGTTGTAGGACCCTCAGAGCGGTAGTAAATGGCCACACATCCAACCAATTCCCCATAATAGCTAGTGTTCCCCAAGGCAGTATACTCGGGCCTCTCCTCTGGAACATATACTTCAATGACATCCTCTAACTCATCCCAGAAGCTAAAGTATATGCAGATGACTGCACTCTGTCATACTGCTGTGACAGAAGTGAGTGGCAGGACACAGTCTACTGCATCAACCAAGCACTAGAGAACATTGTGTCTTGGGGCAAGCGATGGCAAGTCACCCTGGCCCCTGATAAGACACAGCTCATGCTTGTTTCCCGCAGGCAGGACCTAGCTGACTTGCCCCCACCGGATGTACAGCTAGAGGGAAGAAAGCTTCCCCTACAGGACTCCATCATTATCCTCGGAGTAGAGCATGATGCGGGCCTCTCTTTCACCAGCCATGCCAGGAAAGTGGCCAAGAATGCAGCCTGGAGACTGAACTGTGTCCGCCGAATATCTCACCTGCTGGACGCCAAGGGAGTGGAGGTGCTTTACAAGGCACAAGTTCGCTCTGTCATGGAGTATTCTCCACTTGCCTGGTCTTCATGCCCTCCCTTTTACCTGGCCACCCTAGACCATGTCCAGGCCAGAGTTCAACGACTGGTGCGACTCAAAGTAGCCCCACAGCAGCCTGCCCTCTTCCAACCCTTCCAGGAGCGCAGGGATGTGGCAGGTCTGTGTGTGATGCACAAGGCTCACATCCTACATACCCGCCACCTAGTGACCCTGCAACTCCCTTCGCCCCTACCGGCCACACACTCTACAAAAGCGGCCCCATTCAGAAAGCAACAAGTGGACGTCCCCTACTCCAGGACGGAACACCACCTCCGCTTCTTCCTACCCCTATATGGCTGCCTGTGGAACAAGCTGGTGCGCAACACTGATATCGGCCACAGCGACTCCCTACAAGCCTTCAAGTGAGAGGTCAACAGATGGGTGGCGTCGGCAAGAGACTACAATAATTATTAGCTATAGGTAGCACTAGTGTCGACAACACTAATTATAATCAATATGTATGTCAATATGTAAATTTTCTACTACCAGTTAGCTATAGATAGCACTAGATTCAAACCTAGTTGCTTTAGCTTAGATTTCAAAAGTAACTCTTAAGACCTTGACAACACCAAATGTAACTCTGCAATAAGCCATGTTTAAAAAGAGAGAGAGAGAGAGAGAGAGAGAGAGAGAGAGAGAGAAGTGGGAAAGAAAGGAAACAGAGGAAGGCGAAGGAGAGAAGGGAGGAGGAGGAGGAAGGCGAAGGAGAGAGGGGAGGAGGAGGAGGATGGAGAGAGGGGAGGAGGAGGAAGGAGAAGAAGAAGTTGGAGGAAGAAAGTGGAAGGATAGTGTGAAGAGAAAAAGAATGTGGAAAAGAATGCAAGAGAAGGATGGGAGGAAGGAGAGGGAGAAGGAGGGAGAGGGCGAAGGAGGGAGAGGGCGAAGGAAGGAGAGGGCGAAGGAGGGAGAAGGAGAAGGAGGAAGAGGGCGAAGGAAGGAGAGGGCGAAGGAGGGAGAGGGAGAAGGAGGGAAAGGGAGAAGGAGGGAAAGGGAGAAGGAAAGTGAGGGAGAAGTAAGGAGAGGAAGTAGAAGGGCAGGAAAAATGTGGAAAATAAAATAAAGGAAGGAGAGGGAGAGAAAGGAGATGGAAAGACATTAAGGAGAGGAAACAAGCCAAGAAGGAGACAGTGGATGGAATGTGTGTGTGTGTGTGTGTGTGTGTGTGTGAGAGAGAGAGAGAGAGAGAGAGAGAAAAAAAAAAATACGAATGATCGAACAAGACTGGAAGATAAGCGAATGAAATGGAAAAAATGTTATAAAAAATGAAAACGAAAAAAGACAAATGCACAAAGGGAAACCAAAAATGAAAGATAAAAAATTAGAATAAATAAGTAAAGAAAGAACGATAATCAAGCAAGGGGGAAATAGAGGGGAGAGAGGAGGAAAAAATGGAGTGGAAAGGGCAGAGGGAGAGTAACGGAGGGGAGAGAAAGAACCGGAATATGTCAGAGGAAAAATGAAAAGAGAGGAGGAGGAGGAGAAAGGGAAGTGGAGGGGAAAATTGGTACGTGGATTTTTGCGAGAGAGAGAGAGAGAGAGAGTGGGGAGCGGATAAAAATGCTGTGTATACTGTATGGGATAAGGTGTGTGTGTGTGTGTGTGTGTGTGTGTGTGTATAGAACTGGAAAACTCTCTTCTTTGTATCTTTCTCTTATATTTCCCTTTCCTTCAACTTCGGTGTAAACGTTACAAACTATTTCCTTTCTTCTCATCTATCTCGTAAAACAGATTTATTCAAACTTTTTTCTCTTCAGTATTTCTCTATCTGACGACATAACTTCTGTGGGATGGAGTAAAGGGCAATCAGTTTTACTAGAGGAGTCCAAAATATGCACGATATTGTTTATGTAACAGTAAGGCATATAATGAAGTCAACATATCATCATCATCAATAATTAATCATCAGTCAATCATCAATCACTCAACCATCATCATCATCATCATCATCACCACCACCATCCCGCCCCCTTTTCCAACCCACAGGTGAGGTGAAGTAAGGTTCAGAACTCGATAGGTAAAAAAAAAAAAAAAAAAAATTACCATTGAAGCTCCTGGACTCCTGACTACCTTACAGGTACTCTTTTCCACACACCTGTGTTTCATAATTACCTGTCCGACAGAGACATATAGGCATTTGTCCACCTAATTCCTGAATGTCAAAAAAAAAAAAAAAAAAAAAAAAAATGTAACTGGGAGTTGAAGGCTGTAACCCCCAGCCTCTGTACTGACGTAAGAATGTTGCAGCCTCAACTCCCGGCTCTGATGTTGAAAGCAAAGCTGTCTTATGCCATTCACGAAATAGGAAGGGAGAGATTTTGCTTGGAGCGTCCTTAATCATCTGATTCATGTTTCTGAAGAGATGAAAGACCCTTGCTCCAGGTTTCTTCACTCCGCGTGAATGTGAAACTAGGTTCCCTCCGTCCATTATTCCAAAGAAAATACTAAATTACCCCACTTGGGACAATTTACCCCTGGTTGGGAACCCTTAGCCCTATTTTAAAACCCTCTTATCTCTCTCTGTCTCATCTTTCTTCTAAAATCTATTTTAAACATTTTATCTTCCTTAACCCCCTTTCTCTCTTTCACTATATATATATATATATATATATATATATATATATATATATATATATATATATATATATATATATATATATATATATATATATATATATATATATTGCCTATATATTACCTTATCACTTGAAAATAAGATAGCAATGATATTTCATTCTCGCTACAGCCATAAGAGTATATTTAGCCTACAAGAGATGTCTCGTAGTGAGTGGGCTAATAAAGGTAACAGCCAACCCCTCCAGTACCAAAAGTCTCTCCAGCTGAACTTTGTACTGTTTAAACTTTGGTCTAAACCTTACGTAGTTTTATCTTCTACTACTGTATGTTTCTTCCCTTCTTAAACTTAGCTGATGTACACCTCATCTGACCTATATAACTGTTAGAAGGATAGTTACTGAAGGCAACCACTGGAGCTTCTTTTTATCGAGACCGCTCTTTACAATGCATAAGGAGACAGAAGGAGAGGCACATACTCAGACAGACAGACTGATAGATCCATGTGACAAATAAACAGATCAGTATACCTGCCTATCTATCCATCCATTCCATCTATCCAGAGAGAGAGAGAGAGAGAGAGAGAGAGAGAGAGAGAGTGACAGACAGACAGACAGACAGACTAGGAAGTTTGGCAAAGGGTTCATAAGAAGTTTGGCATTCAAAGTAAGTTGGTTTATTTTAATCCTAAGTCTCCATTCCTTTTATCATTTATTCACACAGATGCTCGAGAAGGATCTGGCTTTACCACTAAGCATACAAACAAATGAACAAACAAAAATACATATAAACACATGGATAAACACACACACACACACACACACACACACACACACACAGTGTGGACATGCGCTGATTTTAGCATTTCATCTATATTTTGTGTTGTAAAGGTCAAAGTTCTCTCTCTCTCTCTCTCTCTCTCTCTCTCTCTCTCTCTCTCTCTCTCTCTCTCTCATTCTATTTATATATCTACCAGTTGATATTTTTCTTTATATCTCTGTCTATCTACCTATGCATTTATCTATCTACTCATATCTAATACTGTATCTCGCTGCATCTATTTAAATCTATCTGTTGTCTGTCTGTCTGTCTGCTGTCTGTCACCCCTTCATCCTCCTACACACACTCGGACAGACAGAACCTGACCAAGAGTGGCTTGAAAATTAAAAGAAAGATTACACCTGTCTCCGCTCCAAACCATTCTAGAGAGAGAGAGAGAGAGAGAGAGAGAGAGAGAGTCATTTGTTTGTTATGGTTAACGGTGGGTAGCGTCTTATATCAAAAGAATGGAAGAGAAGAATGTTTATTGAGATGGGAATAGTTCAGGTGTTAATGGGAAATAGGGGATTCTCTCTCTCTCTCTCTCGTGTTAACTGCAAGCCGATTATATTTTTAACATACCGATCTTAGGAATGATGTGTTGCTGTTATGTACGGTTGTGTGTGTGTGTGTGTGTGTGTGTGTGTGTGTGTGTGTGTGTAAATGAGAGAGAAAGAGAGAGAGAGTAATCAGGAAATTGGGATGTATCGCTGAGGACTGACTAAAATTGAAGTTTACTGGATGAAACATTAGGGAAATGGGGAGTGTATAGAGGATTGGACAGTTTATAGAAACTGTTCAGAGGATTACACAGTGTACAGAGACAGTGTATAGAGACAGTGTATAGATTATGCATAGAGTGTATGGAGTGTATAGATTATCAAAAAGTGTATTTTGAGACAGTGTGGAAGATCAGAGAGCGTACAGAGGATACAGATGATCCAACAGTGTACAGAGACAGTATATAAAGTGAATAGATGATCAAACCGTGTATAGAGACACTGTACAAGGCGTTTGACATCGTACAGAGAATCAGTGTATAAAAAAGTGTGTACAATGTATAGAGGATCAGACAATGTATAAAAGATCAGTGTGTATAAAGACTGTGTATAGAAGATCAGACACTGTAGCAGATGAGGAGACACTTTAACATTAGGTCAACAAGGTGACTAATTCAGAATAAGAACGTCTTTAATACTGTATTCTTTTTAACACCAGACACTTCAACATTTCAAAGTAGAGAATTACAAACTGGAGAGGTCTGATATATCCTTCATTAAACCTTCACTACTTGACCTCTCTCCTAAGTTGATTATAAGTGTCGGGGATCAGTAACAATGGATAAAAACTAGACGTCATCATACTGAAAGGTTTGAAAGACCGGCTAAAACTACGTAAATGGAATATTAGAAAGTTTCACAAGATTATATTTATCGGGAAAAATATTATTACACTTCATAACCTAATCAGAAACGGGAGAGAGGAGGAATAAAATAAAATCAGTTGAGCTATACACATCAAAGCCGGAAGTAATGTGTGACAAAATATGACAAGAAAATCCACTAAAGTAAGTAAACAAAAGTGAAAGTATTTAATAAACAAGGGTCCTGTGCGAAGTCCAGCAAATCTCTCTCTCTCTCTCTCTCTCTCTCTCTCTCTCTCTCTCTCTCTCTCTCTCTCTCTCTCTTTACCACACAACTGGGGAGGACAGGAATAATGCATAACTCAGGAGACCCAGCGCTGGAATTGCGTAGATAGGCCGTCAGAATTGGCCGGGAGGAGGGGGACGGAAATGATAAACGAAAATGATAAAGGAAAGCCATAAGTGGAAATGACAAAGGGGAAATGAAAGAGGAAAATGATTAAAGGAATGGGAACTGGATAAAAGGAAACATTATAACTGGAAAAGATAAAGGAAAATGGGAAGGGCAAAGTGATGAAAGGGAAATAATAGCAATAAAATAAGTGGAATTGCTGATGAGGAAACTGTCAAGAAAACAGGTGAAAAAATAACGAAAACTATAAAAAAAAGAAAAAGAAAAATGACAAACGGGAAATTAAAAGTGGAGGTGAAATGGCGGAGAGGAATTGGGGCAGGGAGGAAGGTTAAATAGAATACTACCTTGAATGCGGGGATGTCTTCTTTCGTCTGCATTTCTATCTCCAGACGATTTTAATCAGTGGAGCAGAGGCTTTTGAACTGGAAGGGTGAGATGCAGCCTTCAAAACCCCATCAGTCTGAGATGTCTTCCTGATTATATGTAAAAACTGTCAGGTAATAACAAGAATATGATTCAAATTGTCTAGCTGAATCAGGTGGTCATTTTTATTTGTACTGTTGTTCTTCCGGATGATTTTATGAGACCTACGAGAAGACCTGCAGTAGGAAAGAGTCCATAAGGTCTTTATTTAATCTTCCCCGTTCAAATTGTCTCCCAAGCTGAATAAAATCGCTTTGATTTATGAAGTATAATGACTACCATCGTACAGAAGGGATTAACTGTGTCATTACAATAACATATTTATATGTATGGTCTGCACACTTCCGTCAATATCGTACCGTGTTTGCTGTTTCTTTTTTCCTGACTTTTCATTTGGCACCATTATTTCAAATCTTCACCCACTTTTTTTTTTTTTTTTCAAACGATACAATTGTTCCCTAAACAAGTACCCTCAACGCCTTTTTCATTTGGGGGATTTAGGCATTTTAAGGGGTTTTATGGGGTCAACGGTGAATCCATGCAAACACACAGTTAGATTGTTAGGGAAACAGGACCCCGTATTGTTTACCAAATTTTGCGAGGAGGGGTGGGAACAATCACCTCTTTGAGTGTTGAATATTATTATTATTTTTTCTAAATACAGACCATCCTGACTACAGTAGGAACGTTGGCAGCTTGAAACTTATAATATATTACTATCACCAGACGATTTAATTAAATTCAGGAGTTTTTTGGGGGGATTAGGAGTTAGAAAAAGACCTCAATGACCCTGTCAATAAGAAAGGCCTTATGTCGACCCAAAGTGGTAAGATTAAAACCAATGAAATCCCTCATCGGACTGAAGGGATTAAAGGCAATTAGCGGTGGTCACAGCCTCTGGAGAGGTACAGACCACCAGCCTGGGATCCAATAACTACCTTGTTCGTCCGATATCTCGGTACCTTCCTCGTTACTTGCCTGGCCTGTTCGCCCCTCTACCTCCCACCTTCACCGATAACTGGCCAGGGGAGTATGGGTGCGATTAGTTATCAATGCCAATAACTGTTTGACCTAAGTAGAGGGCCATTGCAATAACTGCCTGCACCAACAATTCCCCTAACCCGTAACTACAACCACAAACTGTTACTTGACGGATAACGGGTTCCTTGAGTAACTCCCACCGTGTATAATATTAACTGTAATAATTCCTGCGATACCTGACCAAAGTAAATAATTTTAATTTTCATCTTCGCAATGATACGCAAGGGGTCATACTCGTATGCCTATTCATTCTCACGATAAACAGTTCTCCATAGCAGTTTATTATCAGGAAAATTTGTTCGGTCGTTGTTCACATTAATAATCATACCGCTTTTTTGTGAAGTTTTTGGTTGCTGCAACAGTGAAGATATAAGAAAAATCAAGCAGCCTTACAAAGATTTTAGCTAAAAGAAAATGATACTGAAGTGATCTCAGGCACGCAAAAGCAATGCGTGCCTAATTTCTCTTCATACTTTGCCTTGAGGCTTTGAATTAAAGTGCCATACTCACACCAACCAACATATAACGGCCGTTTTCACAGGGTATATTACCCATGCCCTGCCCTACAACCCGTCACCATGCCCGCACATCCTGACCACTCTCTTCGCCCATTCCACCCTTTTTCTTCCCTGTACATAGAACTCTGATGAAAGGTATGTTCCCACTGACAACATGGTCCTTCATACGACGCCTATATTCACAGGGTATGGTCGTCTTGCCTTTCCCCACCACCCATCACCATCTTAGTCCACCATCCCTACTTCACTTACTTCTTTCAAGCCCACCCATTCCATTTCCCTCTCCCACTTCTGACCACCTTATCAGCCTACTTACAACACCCATCATCGTAACATACACATCCCCCTACATACCCCACCATCCACTTACCTCCCAGTCCATCTCACCAACTCATGTCCTCTCATTCCACCTGTTTTTGTTCTGACGTGAACATCGTAACAATGGCTGCCTCGACTACCAGATGATCTACAACGCCCATATTCATTTCAAACATCCTTCCCCATATCATGCTCCACCTCCCACCGTCATTCCGCCCTATCCCATTCACGCATCTCCCCTCACTCCATCCATTTGTATAAGAAAGGTCATTGTATTGATTGGGATGATTTTTGGCATACGCCTCCATTTAATTAACTTGGAACGATCTGTAAGGCTCTGAAATTATTGAATGGACCTAAAACGACGTGAAAGATCAGAACTGTTATACCTCTAAAGCCACAACACTGATAGGAGTGATTCTGTGCATATGATTTTACAGACATGACATGAATCGATCTTGACTTAAATCCACCTGATGGACTTAGAGCAACCTGAAACCCCATACATGACTGAAAGATCTGAACTGGCGTACTTTGATGTGAATGTGACTGACATTGTAGAACGATTAGAACTGATGAAGCTAACTCGAATGGTGTGACAATCCGTTTTTACCAGAATGAACAAAGACTGAATATAGAAGCCTTGAATGGACACAGCTGAACCTGAAAGAAAAGAACTGGACTTCAATGGCGCTGAACGAACCTACACTGACTTAACTGAAATTGAATATATATAAAGGAATTAGGCTAAATGAACCTTAAGGGACTGAAAGAGACCAACTGAATCTGAAGGGGCACCGTTTAACCAGAGCAACTCTAATTAGTCCTATGCACTACCACTCACCGTCCATACTGAATACATGCTAGGGCCGTCTCAGAGAGGTCTGGTGTGAGGATACTAGTTGTATATATGTCTGTTGGTGGGTACTGTGGGAGATCAATAAAGGCAGTTTTGAAGATATTAATATTGTTAAATAGTCCTATGTCTCAACCTTGAATGAAACATGCGTGGTAGTAACAGCAAAACCACCATCACCATAACAGAAACTATACTAAATTTCTTCACCTCTATCTACCTGGTTCTGTCAATGTTTCACCAAACCTTGCCAACACCATGCCAGCCTTAAACTTAACCTAACCCAACTTAACCCAGTCTAAATAACCTACCCTAACCAAATCTAACTTACCATAACCTACTCCACAGTATAATACTTACTATTGAGCAATGTAGTTGGAATTTCCCTAATATGTAGTATTAACTGCTCGAGGGTTTACGGGAGAGAGAGAGAGAGAGAGAGAGAGAGAGAGAGGAAAACATAATACTGTACACTGATACTCCGACAACAAGGCACGAGATCTTCAAAGAGCATGTCGAAAACAATCACAGATCTGACAGATGATCAGTCATACACTCAGACCAGCACACATACGCCGCTGACTCCCACACAGCTCCCAGCACCATCACTCAGTCAAACACACACACTCAGAGACTTAAAATTTATATACTCGCTTAGTCACATTCAAACAATCATGGACAAAAGGAATGCATATAAACATTCAGCTTTCAGATAAACAGATCGAGACAGACAGGCCGAGAGACAGACAACTGCAGACACGAAAGACTTGTTACCGTATTGTTTTATGCAAACGAGACAGAACCAAAAGCTATGTCGTGCACGATTATTCTTTCCAACAAAAACAGAAAAAGGAAATCCTAATTCACGATCCTTTTAATTCAAGATATCTGGACACCCTGTGTATAAAAGATGGGGGGGGGGGCAGTCACAAGGAAATTCAGACTGAAGGACGTAGTTCCACAGGTACATTCATGAATGACCAAGAGCATTGGCTAACCATTACATCAGACAGTTGAACAGAGAAGGGTTAAGACAGCGCTGCCAATATGCTGCTATTATCCCGCCATAACTGAGAAGAGATGTGAGCAGACAGATCAGAAGAGCACTGACCACTAAAGTAGTGCTGGAAAAAAGATGACATGCGACAGTGCGGCGAAAGGGACACTGAAGTAAGTTAGTGAGGGGAGGGGAGTTAATGAGATAAATATCCCCCTTGTCCAAGTCAACAGCTGCACAAGGGTAAAGATAACATGCAGCTGGTTTACCACTCCTAATCTCCTGAAATCGGATTTTGCAAGGAAGGTAACATGAACTTTCCATAAAGTGTTGAGAGAATGAAACCCAAGGAAAATTAAGAGAACATGAAAGACTGAGCTGTGTATTGACGAATATTCAATACACAGCTCAGTCTTTCAGGAATATTCCAATTGAAGAGTGGTACGTTGAAAGGTGTAGGAATTGATTTTTTTTTCTTTGCTTAAAGGCAATGCTTCTTTTCCCCTCAATCAAAAATGATATCTAAGTCAGAAATTTGATGTGCCATAGACTCATCCCTTAACTGCTGAAGCAACTGTTGTGAAGGACGCTGAAAGATGCGGATGGAAATGTGAAGAGCTGAGTCATCAGCATTTCAGTGAATACGGATAGATATGTACGTCAAGATCAGTGATGAAAAGAAGGAATAGAGCTGGTGACAGGATACAATCCTAAGGAACACCACTACTGATAGCTTTAGAAGAGGAACAGTGGCCATCTACAACAACAGCTATAGGACGGCAAGAAACGAAGCTTGAGATGAAGGAACAAATGGAAGGATTGAAATCGTAAGAGGACAGTTTGGATGCTTAAGGATTTGTGCCTGGCTCAGTCGAGAGCCTCTGAAATGTCGAGAGCGTTGGCAAAGGTCTCAAAAGGATGATGGCCAGTTGTCAGAGGGAAGTGAGAAGGTTGCTACTGCGGATTCCATGGTAGAACCCATACTGGCAATCGGGGAAAAAAAAAAAAAAAAGCCTATGGGAGGAGAGATTTTTCGAGATCTTCCTATTAAAGACAGATTCAAGACTTTAGATGTAAGAAAGTAAAGCCATTGGGAAATACATACAGGGTAGGAAACAGTTACTCTTGTTCGGGACAGGCTGAAAGCGTGCAAACTCTCAGCACGAATGAAAGGAACAAGTTGACAGGGAAGGGCAACCTGTAGTGGGTACATAGGTAAGGTGTCAGCAAAGAGGCACAGTTTTTGAGAACAACAGGAGGTACACAATCAGGTTCTTATGCCTCGTGAGTGTTGAGACCAATGTGAGCAGGAAATAGATCCTTTGAAGAGATTTTAATGACAAACATGAGGAAATCCAAGACAGACAGAGACAGAGACACAGACAGACAGACAGACAGAGACACACACACACACACACACACACACACACACACACACACACACTTGCGTCAGTCAGTCACCAAGTCTGCACTTAACTCACTCTCTCGCCAGACTAAAAACAATGCACGCCAGAAAAAATGTTACTTAATTACTCGATTTCACACGACCTAAACTCTGAAGACGTCCTTATTTGCAGCACCGTTAGAGAGAGAGAGAGAGAGAGAGAGAGAGAGAGATTGTGGTATTGAGAGCGTGTGACAGGGACAGACCGGGGAAGAGAAAAGGACAGGGAAAGTGACAGTGACAGACAGCGATAGGGACAGGGAAAAAAAGACAGGGACAGGGTCAAGTAAAGTAGCAGTTCAGTGGCAGAGGCAGGAAGAGGGACAACGATACTGATAATGACCGTGGCAGTGAGTGATACTGGCAGTGGCAGTGACTTTGACACCGAGTTACTAGCTGTGACACTGATAAGGGTAGTGGTAGTGGCAGCGACTAACAGTGACAGTACATGGGAATGACTAGCAGTGACGCAACGGTCGTGGACGTGACACTGGGTGGCAATGCCAGTGATACTGAGTGACAGCAGGTGACTAGCAAAGACAGTAGCAATAACTGAAAGTGACAGTTCCTGTGCCTGAGTGGCAACTGCAGCGTGACAGTGGCAGTAAGTTAAAGTGGCAGTGATAGTGGGTGGCAGTGACAATGAATGGCAGTAACAGGAATATGGACAGTGGCATTGAAGTAGAGTGAATGCCAGTAACAGTGATAATAACACTGACAATGGCAATGAGTGACAAACAATGACAGTTACAGTGACAGTGGCAATGGCAGTGACAGTGAAAGGAACTGTGACAGTAGCAGTGAAAGTAATAGTACCTGTGACTGAGAATTGCAGTGGCAGTGACAGAAGTGAGTAGCAGTGACAGCAGCCGTGACAATGACACTAGCAGAGAGAGAGAGAGAGAGAGAGAGAGATTGTGAAGAGGAAAAACTTTTCAAGCAGCTCAGTCTCCACTGGGATCTTTTGGACACTCCAGTGGGTCGGGGTGAAAGGAGAGAGAGAGAGAGAGAGAGAGAATGTTCACTCTTCATTTCCTGAATTTCCTGGTTCGTTTCTTTTACTGTAGTCCATACTCCTACCTAAAATTTTGACTTTTTTTTTTTTTTAATCCATCCCTTTGCGTTTCGCTGTGGCGAGTCACTATCAGCTGCAAGGGAACATCGGCTCGCTTCACAGGTCGGTTGCTTGCCTGCGGTTGACGTGCTTACTCGGTCTGACAGACTGGGGGTGATCAGTAACAATACCCTCTTGATTTCTCCTTGCTTCCTATCCTTGACTACTTCCCCCCCCCCCCTCTGTACCTGTCTGCCCGTCTGTCTGTCTCTAAAGATTTACTTCCACTTGTTCTCTCCCGCCTCTCAGTTTCTTTCGTCCCTTTTGCTTCTCTTTTCCTCCCTACCAGACCTTATTAATCTCCATGTCTCCTTCGTTTTCGTACTTTCATTCGTCTGTATACCCGGATTTCCTTCCTCTTGTCTCTCCTACTCGTCCTTTTATTTTTCCTCATCACATTCTCTTGGTCTGCTCCCTTTCGTTCTCACAATTACGCTTGTTGATTTTTTACGTCGTAATGCCCATCTTGTCAAGTGATCCTAACTACGAACTGGCTAGAAATAAACAGAGATTCACTTACCCGATTCCAGAATGGTGAATCATCCTGGTTGCAGATATGGTGGTTCAGCTCTGCGAGAATATGAGTATCACTGTACGTCATTACGACCACTGTGTGTAGTCACTTTCGGTTAACAAACTAGTTTCTGAGCAACGTATTAATTGTCTCGTGCTTACAAAGCTAAAACGGAAGTATCACTATGCGGTATGACTTATGAGCGCTATGTTTATTCTTCCATAATTAACAAGTGAAAATATGTCATAAGACCACTGTGTTCATCCTCTCGAAACTATCCAGCTAGAATATAGTACGTCTTATTCCCGCCGTGTTTATCCTCTCGTGGCTAACCATGTTCTACCGTGTGTCGCTTAAGCAAAGGTTTGTTCACGGTTTGGCGGGTTCGAGACATTTTATGTTTCGACTGTACGGCTTTCATGAACAGAACATTACTCTTATTGTCAATACCTAAACTAAATCAAAATTTTGTTTAAAGTGGAATATTATAATGAGTCTTCAAAGTACTATGTCCAATATGCCAATTTAATGTCAGGACAGTGTAGGTGAAAAGGGGAAGTCTGGCAGTTGGTACACTTGACACCCTTCACTTACAGAAATGTTTGTTGGTGCTAGTAACTTACTTGAGCGGTGCTGTCAGTACTTAGGTGAAGTGGGTAAATAACTATGATTAACCAGTAACAGACAACGCTACATTTATCTAACCTGACAATGTAGCATGTGGTTTGCCGTCAGTATACGTGGCAATTATTTTGAGGCAGCAGTTGCCAGATAGTCCCAGGACAATGATTCATGCATAGCGTGTATGTTTAATTTTATTTATTTATTTATTTATTTTTTTTGTATATAATAAATGCACTGGCATAAAAATATACTTGCTCAGGTGTAAATATACGAGTATTTTGCTATCAAGAAGTTTGTTAGTAAAATTCAAATGGTGTCCGCATCACCGAAAATGTGAGAATAGGACACCACATTTGCTCGAAGCATATGATCGGCACGAAGCACACCACAGAGATGGTGCTTGAACGAAACCCTGTGTCTCATTTCCCACTGTCAATCGAATATTTCAGGTGTGTGTAGTAGCACCACAGACCTTAAGGTCTGACACATTCTTAACATCATCCATGTTGTATTTTAATATATTATACAGGATCTGTTGTTAACATTGCAGATATTAACATAACATATCACTGGAAGGAAAGAAAAGTGTGTGGGTTATAAGTTACTTAACACTGTGAAAAGTAGCCTGAACGACGGGATGGAACGGAGGGAGGAAAGGTTACCAGTACACGTGAGGGTAAGAGTTGACGGTGTGGGACAAGGAGAGGAAATGGTCGAGTAATACTACAGTATGACGCTAGCAATTAAGACTTACATTACGTATTTACAATTAATAGGCAGTACTACTCATATTTAAATGAAATGATTTTTTCCCATTTATAAAATCAATCTTCAGGACTGTAATACACAATCTGGCAACTCAAGAAGGGAGAGTTATGAGTTGTTACTTGCGGACTAGTCTGCGATAATAGCTATTAATTCCATGTTTTCAGCAGTCATCATCGTCATCATCATCATCATCATCTTTTTCCCACCTGCGGCTTGGGTGAGGTAGGGTCGAGAAAATAAGGTGAGAGAAAACGCTGTAGCGTTATGAAGGTCAGAAACTACTTCCCTCACTGCTGAAGGTTCCGGAACCTTTGCACCACAAGCCTAACCATCGGCACACATTTTGAGGGTAATTTGCCTTATAGATGTGCTGGATGGAGTTAGTGCGTCGATTATGCAGCTAAAACATGGGTGTGACGTCCTCATGTGCTCCTCTGCAATAAATACATCCAACTAATTAACCTCTGTCACTTCCCAAGCCTCATCAATCTCCATACCCCACTTTCTCACATACTCCAGGCCCGTGATTTTCAACAGATTGGGGGGAGGGGGGGCTAGACAAAATGTATATACCTCCGTACTACAAACTTAATTAAACCGAAACGCTTAAGTCTGCAGACCATCCGGTATTTTTCAGTTTGATTCTACTACAGTGTATGAGGCACGTATGTTTAGTGATAGAGTTGGGTGTTTAAAAAATAGACTTCACTTTCTGCCAGTCTGAACTTTCAACTCAAATTGTGATTAAGTTTAATAATCTGGCCATTTTACATTTTTTTTTTTTTCCACTATGCTGCACCCTTATCAAGACTGTTCCTACACGCCTGCGGCAGGATTCAGGTTGAAATACACCACCCTGCCTTTATTCTTTTGGAAATTATAAAACTATTAAAATCTAAGTACTATGTGATTTTATTTATGATTAATTTGGATCAAATTTAGAAATATTCGATGAAACACACCTAGAAATCCTTGAATTTTCAACAAAACCACTCCAGACTTTTCTCCCTTTTTATTTTCAAGTTCAGCCTTATAAGCCCAACGCTGTTTTCTTCCATATTAAAGGTCACTCATCTTCCACAGCAACAAGTATCTCCCACACACACACACACACACACACACACACACACACACACACATTTGTACTGCATCATAAAAACCTTGATCTTAAAATATACAGATTCCAACATACGATATGCACAATTATATGCATTTATTCAATATGTCAAACACGAGCGAACATGGCTTTCCTTCTCTCCGTCGTGGCAATAAATTCGTTCAGAACCGCCTTCAGATCAAGACTGTCAAGTCTCCTAGAATGAACATTCAGACACATTGTGTGGTTTAACCGGTTGTGGGTCATTGTGCTCCTCAAGTAAGTTACTCTGTAGATCGAGTTACAGTAACAAAGGAACCTAATTACAAACACAATAGGGAAAAAATACTCACAGGCCAGAAGGCAACAGAGGGCTATCAACATCACTTGACGAATGACAAGAACAGGACTCCCACACAACGTAAACATTGAAAAACGTCATAACACTAATTCGGTGCGTCTCAAGTAGTTGTGCCAACAAGATTTATGATAATATTCCACATACAGTATCATATTTTATTTACAAACTTGATTATTTTCATGGAGTTACTGAACTCTCAACCTTAGTTGAAGTTTTGATAAATTTATATACAGAAAACATGGGGGGGGGGGAAGGTTATAGCACCCCTTGCTCTCGCAGAAATTACGGCCCTGCACTCATTTACTATACCCATCAATCTTCTTGATCTACCACGCTTCCTCCGTTCCATCTTAGTCACATGTATTCTTCAATATTAACCATATTGATCGTAAGCACAATGGGAAACATTGTTATACTTAATCAAGCTACACATTCCAACACACATGACTCAGTTACTTGACCACTTCATTTTAAAAACTGGCAACACCGTAAATTTATGTTACCATAGCGAGTTTATTGTAGCTTAACGAACATCCCTAACCCCTTCCAGCTCATTTGATTGCCAGTTGAGGTCAGACCGGATGGTTAATTAGACTAGTAACCAAGGAGATCTATTCCTACTACATAACTAACGCTAACTGAATTTCATGCAACCACGATTTAGTATTCATTGTGTGGAAGTGAAAGCAAGTCAGCTACAACGCCGTCAAGTACTTTTATATATCAAGGTTGTCAGGTTTGTCAACTGTAAGATCAGCGCTACACAATTTTGGCAAACTGTGGTGTATATATATTTACAGTGAAACAAAATGTAAGGTAATCTCTGTGGGATATTTTCACATTCTTTTGGTTCTTCTCTTATCTTCTCTCCACCTCATCTCTTAATCCTTCTTCTTTCTCCTCTCCTTATATTCTTTCTTCCTCCCATTTCTCTCATATTTATTTTCTCCATCTTTTCTTTGAATCCCTCTTCATTCTCCTCTCCTTATATTCTTTCTTCCTCCATTTTCTCATATTTTCCTCCTTATTTATTTATTTTTTTTTCCAGGCCTCACCTCACATTCTTCTGCTAATCTCCACTTTGCACATAAAAGTTTTGTTTCCCGTTTTCCTTCTTAGATTCTCCTACTTACATCATTTTTCCTCCCTCAAATTCTCCTACTTTCCTTCCTCTCTCTCGGAACGTTATGGTGCTTTTCAACACAAATGTTCCCACTTTCCTCCAAAAATTACCTTGCTCTCCTCCCGCTTTCCTCAACGATTTTCCCTACTTTCCTCCACATTTTCCTACCCTCTTCCGTGCTGCTGAAGGCCAAGGAGGGATATCTGAGGTTTAATTAAGGGGTCCTACCTAGACAAACCAACTCCCTCACCCCCATTCCACCCAGCCAGTCCTAATTGCTCTCTCTCTCTCTCTCTCTCTCTCTCTCTCTCTCTCTCTCTCTCTCTCTATGTATATTCATTAGTATTTTCTATAGACTCCTTCCTTCACTTAATTTTCCCTTCTCTCTCTCTCCCCCCCCCCCCCAGAAGGTCGAGAAAAAATCAGAAATAATATACGTGCCAGAAAAATTGGGAAAACATTTTGAATAATAAATGAGTGCCCCCCTCTCTCTGTCTCTGTCTCTCTCTCTCTCTCTCTCTCTCCTCACCTACCTACATGTATAATAAATGTAAGGTAGGCTAGAGGTAATATAAGTAATTTACGGTACTGCCGCACCCAAAATACCTGCGCTTCAGGTGAAAAGTGAGGCTATTACTCGAGACAAGAATATTCTCGTACCAGTTCCTTTAGAAATATAAAAGATAACCACTAGAAGTAAATAAAACAAGTGGTATGATAATTTACAGACTATCAAACCAAGTATTATACAACAAATTAATACTGGTCTATGCACTGGATCTGGCTTGTCATCCAGTGTAGTCACCTAAAAGCAGTACTACATCCGGTGAGTAGATGGTGGATGCCCTCACAAACCACAAATTAAGGTAAAAATAAAAATATAAGAAGACAGAACACTAAAATCGCCAGAGAAGAGACTGGCTGGAAAATGTGTTGCTGTTGCATTTTTAATGTATTACATTTTTGTTCCAAGTATTTCTGAAGCTAAATAACGACACTCAGATAAAAATATATATGCAAATAACTCGATAAATGATACAAATAATGATTACGAGTATGGAAGCTTCCGAAAGGGGACAAAGTGGAAAGTCTGCTGGTGTGGCCTTTTTAGGAACCTATATTTTTAATCCCGTTATTTGCAAAGGTAAATTAAATACGTAGATAAAAAATAACGTAAATAACAGATAAATAAATGGATAAATGATAAAAATAACTAAATACAAACACGGCATCTTATGACAAGGGACGGGGAGGAAAATCTGCTGGTGCTGCCTCTTTAGGAATTTATGCCGCACTTTTATTTAAATTATTTATGAAGTGTGTCAGGTGGGGCGCTGGAGGGGATGGGGACTGGAGGGGAAGGGATGGGGAAAGCTAGGTGAGAGGGGAAGGGATGGGAGAGCTAAGTGAGAGGGGAAAGCTGGGTGGGAGAGGAAGGGATGGGGGAGCTGGGTGAGAGGGGAAGGGAAGGGGAAAGTTGGCTGAGAGGGAAGGGGATGAGGGAGTTGGGTGTGAGGGGAAGAGATGGGGGAGATAGATGAGAGGGGAAGGGGTGAGGGAGATGAGTGAGAGGGAAGGGGTGGGGGAGATGGGTGAGAGGGAAGGGATGGGGAGCTGGGTGTGAGGGGAAGGGGTGGGGGAGATGCGTGAGAGGGGAAGGGATGGGGAAGATGGGGGAAAGGGGCAGGGATGAGGGAGCTGGGTGAGAGGGGAAGGGATGGGGGAGATGGGTGAGAGGGAAAGGGATAGGGAAGCTAGGTGAGACGGGAAGGGATGGGGGAGTTGAGTGAGAGGGGAAGGGATGAGGGAGTTGAGTGAGAGGGGAAGGGATGGGGGAAATGGGTGAGAGGGGAAGGATTCTTGTGGGATGGAATGGGGTAGGGTCTTGTGGGGTGGGGCGGGGCGGGGTGAGGTGGGGTGGGGTCGGGTCTTGTTGGGCGGGGCGGGGCGGGGCGGGGCTGGATGGGACAAGTCAGGGAGGCAACGGGGCGGCGTTACAAGAGAGGAACATTTTACCGGCAGTATTTTTAGGACACAAGAAATATTCCACGGGCGAGGCTGGCAATATCTTGAGAGAGAGAGAGAGAGAGAGAGAGAGAGAGAGAGAGAGAGACCTTACTCTCTCATCATAAAAGTTAAAAAGAGGACAGGAAAACAAATTGCTCTCCCCCGCGCTCTAGATCCTACGGCAATCAGTTGTATGGAAATTTTTGTAGGAATATAATGGAGAAGCGAGAAGAATAAAGTGGGAGTAGAGGAAAGAGGAAAGGGTGAATGGGGAGGGGAGAGGAGAGGGAAGAGTGGGAGTAACAGGAGGGGAGAGAAAAATGGATGGGAGTGTAAGAGAGAACAAAAAGTGGAGGGGAAGTGAAGAGGAAAGGGAAAAGTGAGAGACGGAAAGGGAGAGAGAAAAGCGAGAGAGATTAGAGGAAAGAGGAAGGGTGAGGGAAAGAAGGGGGGTAGGAGAGGAGGTGCAATAAAAGGGGGAGTGAAAGGGAGAGGGAAGAGTGAAGAGGGAAATGAAGGGTGGAGGGAGGGGAGTGGGGGAGGGTAGAGGGGTGGAGGGAGTTTTGTAAGGGAGGATGGGATGTGGTGGAAAGATCGTTCCTGAGTAGGGACAGAAACGCCTAGAGGTCGTCTCGTCGAGGCCATCCATCACAGGATACAGCGTTAGGCAAAAGATAAATAGATAGTTAGATAGATAGATAGAAAGAGAAAGATAGATGGACAGAAATACAGATAGACTGACAGATGGACAGATAGATGGATGGATAGACAGTCAAGTAGAAAGACACAGATGGACAGAAAGACAGATAGATGGATAGATAGATAAACAAAGACTGACAAAGATATATGGACAGATAGATAGATATAGATAGATAGATAGATAGATAGACAAACAAAGATTGAAAGAGAAAGATATATGGACAGACAGACAGACAGACAGACTGACATAAAGATGGATGGATAGATAGTCAAGCAGAAAGACACAGATGGACAGACAGATAGATAAATTGAAAGACAGATAGACAGATGGATGGACAGATGGCCAGAAAGACATGATGAGACCCGGGATTAGGAGAGGGGAACGAGGACAAGGAAGAAGGGTAAGATAAAGGAGATGTAAGAGGAGGAGGAAACATGAGGAGGATGAGAGGTAAGCGAGTGAGAAGGGAGGGAAGTGAACATGTATGAGGGAATATGGAATGAGGAAGGGGAGGAGAGAAATGGGAAATAAGAGTAGGAAAAGAGGTGGGTGAAGAGAGAGAGAGAGAGAGAGAGAGAGAGAGAGAGAGAAATGGCTCGAAATAAGAACTGCATATTATATATATATATATATATATATATATATATATATATATATATATATATATATATATATATATATATATATATATTACATTAAGAATTAACAAAACGCTGAGGAGCTGAGGAAGGAGGGACGACAGACGTTTGAATGACCGAGGAATGAACTGTGATCTGGACAGCAATGGAAGGGATGGAAAGGCGAGGGTCTGGGTAAAGAAAAGAAAAGGCACAAACGAGGAAGAATGGAAAGGAAAGTGATGGTTAAGAGGAAATAAAAGGAAAAAAGTAAGGCTTAGGCAAATCCTGGAAATTAGAAGTCCGTGTACTGAAACTGAAGAGAGACAATGGAACAAAAATGAAATGAGTCAGAAAAATAAAGCAGGACTGAGACGGTGAAGGTAATGTTAATTTAATGCAATATGACAGAACTAAAGGCTGAAAGCGTGTACAATACTGACCTATCAAAAGAAAGCGAAACAAAATAGAGCCATAAGTAAAGATTCGTTCACGTCGACATGGCTCGTCATACTGATATAAAAGACTGGAGGTCACTGTCAGCGGAATGGATAGGCCATGGAAGACAAACATGAGGGTGAGCAGTTTTTTGCATGCAGGTATTGTCAGTCCTTCATGTGCACAGCTGGTCAGTGGAATTAAAATGGAGAGGAAGAGGCGGAGGAGGAGAAGAAGGGAAGTGAAACAGGGTGGAAAAGGAGAATGGAGCTGAAACAGAGAAGAGACAAAAAAAAGGGACTGAGGCACGGAAGAGAAGAAATAGAAACGGAAAAGAGGAGGAAAAGGAAGTTCAGACAGGGAAGACAAGGAGAAGGGGCTGAAGCAGGCGAGAGGAGAAGGAACAAAAACGAGGGAAGAGATGACTAAGGGGCAAAAACGGGGAAGAGAAGGAAAAGAGGCTGAAACAGAGGAGAGAAGGAAAAGAGGCTGAAACAGAGGAGAGAAGGGGACTGAAACAGTGGAGAGATGAAGGGGAATGAAACACAGGAGAGAAGGAGAAGGAGACAAACAAGAAAGGAGAAGAGGCTGACACAGGGAATCTATCTATACACCTTGGCTGCTTCCCCCCAATAAAGGGAGATAGCCGACACAGGACGACTCTCTCCAAATTTACTCATCCACACACCCCCATTTTCTCGTATCTTAGCCCCAAGGAGAGAAAGGACATCCTCACCACACCACACCGCACGAGGGTCAACTGCGCAATGTAATCAGCGACATCCGCAGCAGGGCCCGCTGGTTTACCCCTGCCACATCATAATGGACCCATCTCCTTAACCACACTTGATCTGATCACACCAAACAAGGGAGTATATCCCCTCGGGGTCGTCACCATTTATTCATTCACAATTTCTCTCCAGCCATCCCTATCATGCGCAGCCACTCTTCCTTGCACAACAGACATCGCTCTGGTATCTAACGCTCTCTTCACACAGTCCATCCATCCTATTCATAGTCTTCCTGTCAGCCTTACACCTCTCACACCCGATCCAGTTATCTTTTTCACCAATCGCTCTTCACCCATTCTTTTCATATGCAAAACTCCCTGCTCAGCTCGATCAGACATGTCCCGCATAACTCAAGTTCTTCGCACTTCGTCAATTTTCACTCGATCCATACGCGTCACTCCACACATACTCCCCAGACGCCTCATTTCCATTACATTTAATCTATTCCTCTCTGCTACTCCCATATTCCATGTTTCAGCACCATACAACGCAGTCGGTACCACTACACCCTCATACACCTTCTCTTTACATTCATTCTAAGCGAACGACATCTAAATATTTTCTTCATTCCTCCCAGCACCTTTCCTACTTCATTATTTCTAATCTTCACCTCTACATATTTTCTTCCATCCACAGCAACATGTTACCCTAAATACTTAAAACACTCTACCTCCTCAAGCAACTCACCATTCAAAACTACATTCATCCTGCAACCATCTAGTGAAGAGAATGAGAAATGCGATGAAAATGGGAAAAGTACAAGGAAATTGAAAAGGGGAAGAGGGGAAGAAAAAAAAAAAAAAGAGGCTGAATCAGGAAGACAGGGCTTAAATCCGACGACAATGAAATGGGAGTGAAACTGGGACGAGAATGAGAAAGCAACTGAAACAAGGAAAAGAAGGCGAAGGGATTATAAGGGGAGAGAGGAGAGTTGGAATGAAAAAAGGAAAGGGACGAGGTGTAAGCCAGACAATCCAGACAATGAGAGTTAAAATATTGTGAGCAGAACTGATACTGGGAAGAAGATAAGAGGAGAAGGGTAGAGGAAGGAGATAAGAAGAGGAAAGGAGGATACGAGAAGATGAGAATAGGGGCAGAACCTAAGGAGACAGAACAAGGACAGCAGATGACAAGGAAAGAAATGCGAGGGAAGACTGAAGGAGGGATTCAAGGAAGGATGGAAGGAGGAAGGCGGAAGTGAGGCGACGACAAGATATTGACAAAGGAAGGGGGAAGGGCACTTGAGGAGGAGGAAGAGGAGAAGGTAAGATTTATAGGTAAGAGAGAGGTATCAGAGGGAGGTGTCTGAGGAGAGGGATTGGAGGAAAATTGGGGCATAAAATGAGTGAAGGGATCAGGGATGGGGAGATGCAGGAGATTAGTGATGCGCTGGGGGGTGACTGAGAGCAGGTGGGTGAGGGATGGAGGACGTAGGATGAGGGATGGGAATTGAGCGTACACAACACATACGTATGTGGTTGACGGAATTGGGTTAATAGCAGTTTAATTCCCTGCACACGGACTTAAGGATGAACCAGTAGATATTATGGTGTATGATGATCTTCAATTTTTGCATAAATGAATGATCATAGTAGATGTTGCGATGCATGATTTCTATTATATTAATTCTGTGACAAATACGCTGTGCTCAGTCCGAAGTATGCCAGGTTAGATGCCATGGGTGTGAAAGTTAGGGTCGAGGAATGTGGCTGCAAGTTAAGATTTGTTAAATTATTTTTTCAGTAAAACGTCGTTTTATGCCAGTTTCTTAACTGGCAAGAAAACTGTTTTTCCTTGATTTTCCGTCTGTTTTGTTCGCATCTGAGAATGTAAACTGCCATGGTAGAAATAATGTACCACATTTTTTCTAACATAATCGCTTGTATATACAATAAATGATATTCATATCTGAACAGAATACACTGCAAGCACCTGAAAATGCGTCCTCTACTCATGTGGAAGCGGGAACTACGAATGAAATTTTACTTGGTAAACCTTCCGTGTGTGTGTGTGTGTGTGTGTGTGTGTGTGTGTGTGTGTGTGTGTGTGTGTAAGAATATTCTGTTGGAGCCAAGGGTGGGGTGTGTATGTGGAGGTGCATACGTTGAAATGGCATGTGTGTGGACTAGGTAGTGTACAGTCGCTCTTGGACTGGATGTAAACTTGTGGTAACATACGAAAAGACACACCACTACATCCCTGCTGCTGCCCTCCCCCTATGTCCCTTCCTTCAGTACATCCCCAGCCACCTTGTCCCTCCCTTCAGGAACAGGAGGAAAAAAAGAAGGATAGGAGACAAAAGCAGGCGGGGAGAGAGGGGGACAGGAAGGATGAAAGAAAGGCAGGGCAGAAGAGAGGAGGACAGGAGGAAAAAAGGAGGGGAAAGTAAGTGAGAGACAGAGGCACGAGGGGTGAGAGATTGACAGGAGGGAAGAGAGAGAGAGGAACAGGAAGGGAGAGACAGAGACACGAGGAGAGATGGACAGGAGGGAAGAGAGAGAGAGAGAGACGGAGAGAGAGAGAGACGGACAGAAGGGAAGAGGGAGGGAAGGGAGAGAGGGAGGGACACGAGGGAAGGGGGAGGGAAGGAAGGAAGAGACAGCGGCAGGTGAGGAGAGAAATGGACAGGACAGAAGAGAGAGAGGGAGACGAGGGAAGAGAGAGAGGGGGAGGAGGGAGAGAAGAGAGAGAGAGAGGCAGGGAAAGGAGGGAAAAGAGGAGGACAGGAGAGGGGCAGGACAGAAGAGAGGGGGACAGGAGGAAAGAGGGAGGGAATGGAACGGACAGACAGAGGCACGAGGGGAGAGAGAGGGACAGGAGGGAAGAGGGAGGAAAGAGCGAGAGGTAGAACAAGAAGGAAGAGGAAGGGAAATGAGAGAGGGGGATATGAAGGAAGAGGGAAGGAATGGAGGGAAGAGAGACGGACAGGAGAGGAGCAGGACAGAAGAAAGAGAGAGAGAGATAGGAGGGACGACAGAGAGGGACAGGAGGTGAGGGTTGAGGTGAGTTACAATGGGGCTTAGGTGAGGGTGACAGGTGTGATTGGATCCGTTATTATTGCTGTGGAATTTCGTACAGGTGTTGTTCCTTGAGTGATGATGATTGCATTGGGGTGGTGCGGTGGTGGTGATGGTGGTGTGATGGACAGCGTGGTGTGGTGGGGTGTGGAGGTGTAATGGGATATGGTGGTGGTGTGGTGATGGTGTGGGGATGGTGTAGCGGTGTGGATGTGCGGTAATGGTGTGATGTAATGTTGGTAGTGTGATGGTTTATTGTTGTGGTGATGTTGTGAAGGTGTTGTGATGGTGTTGTGGTGTGGAGATGGTGTAGAGGTGTGGTGTCGTGGTGGTGGTGTGGTGTGGTGGTGGTGATGGTGTCGTGGTGGGGTGGTGTTTTGTAGGTGGACCCAGTGGTGCAGTGTAGTGTGGAGGTATTTTTGTGCAGGTCGTGTGGTGACCAGGGTGGTGTGGTGTGGTGTTGTGATAATGATGGTGTTGGGGTCATGGTGGTGTGTTTGTGCTGCTGTCTGCGTGATGATGTTTGTGCTCGTGCTGCTATTTGAATGGTGATGAGTATGTTAGTGTGGTGGTGATGAGGTGGTGGTGGTGTAGCAGTCTGGTCGTGGGGTGTGTAATTTTGGTGTTCTTGTTGCTTGAGTGATTATTGTGGTGGTGTTTTAATAATGTGGTGTTGGTGCTGTGGTGTTGCTTGATGAGTGATGACAGTTGTTATGTTGTCGTTGTTGTTTGACTGTTGGTGCGGTGTTGCTGTTTGTGATGTTGCTGTAGGTATGGTGCTGCTGTTTGCGTTGTTGCTGTTGTTGTGATGTTGGTGGTGGTATGGAGGGGCAATGGTGGTGTTATGGTAATACTTGATGCACATACATTACGTGAGTGTCTGTGAGTCTGCCTGTCTGAACAACATAACTCAAGACAGTTTTTATCCAATTTTAACTAAACTTGGTGGAAATATTGAGGGTCAGCCAAAGGGTTGACCTATCCCTTTTGAGAACAACAGGTTAAAACTCAAGGTCACATGACAAGGTAAACTTCTTATCTTATTTTGTCGAAATTTGGTGAAAGAGTAAGGGTGATGCAAGAACGAAGGCATTTGAGATATAAAACAATCAAAGGTCAAGGTTGCTGGACGGGCTCAAAGTTCGACCCGTATGTTTCTGTGGATGAATAAAATAACAGTTTTGATCCGATTTATACCAAACTTGATAGAAGTGTTGAGGATCACCCAAAGAGTTGACCTCGTTTTTCAGAGTAATAGGTAAAGGGTCAAGGTCACATGGCAATGTCAACTTCTTTGTATTCGTTTTAGACCAAACAGTGCATAAGGGCTCAGGGTAAGATAAGGCTTGATTAGATCTGATTGAGAAGGTTAAAGTCACAAGGGATGGCAAATATCTAGGCGACACGACAAGATCATCTTAACAGCTTTGATCCGAATTTGACTAAACTTGGTGGAAGGGAAGGGGTTATGCTAAGGAAGAATGACGGGATTCGATCATAAGAACAAGCAGTCAATGGTCAAAGTCACAAGGCAAGGTGAAAGTTCGACTCGTGCGTGGCAGTTTGGGCAAAATAAATGGAACAACTTTTATTTCATGCTTACCAAACTTCGTTGAAGAGCTGAGGGGTCAGCCGAGCAGATCAACGATTGCATTTGAGAATAATAGATCAAAGGTCAAAATGTCATAGCAAGATGAACTTCAGTAACTTTTATACGATTTAGACCAAAGGTTATGGGAGGGTTTAATGGTAAAGCAAGAATGAAGTTATTCGACTGAGAACAGTCACTCAAGATCAAAGTCTGACATTCGGCCCTTTGACTAAATGTGGGGAGTTGGCGTTGCACTCTCAGAGCGCCTTCTTATTTTTTTCAACTTCAGCTAGATTCCGAACTGCAAAGTCATTTACGTCATTACAGTCAGGAACCCTGACCCTCCTCATTCAACAGCAATCGCAACGTGTGGAATAGCGGAGGATTTCACAAATGTGTTTACCATCGATTCCATGCCGTGTGTTGGATCTGTTTTTGCAGGAAAAGCTAGAAACACGAGAAGATTCTACATTTTCCTTGTCGATCCTGCAAAAAGCAAATCAGAGTTGTGACTGGGAACTGATCTGAAGTTAGTCTGTGAATTCCGGGCATGAGTTATTCTGTCGATTGCCAAGTTACAAAATGGATGCAGTCAATTTTCTATTCACAACCAAACATACTTCGTTCTCCCAGCTATCTCCTTCGCCCGTTACTTTGCTTTCAAGTCGTCCACATCTCGCTTTGTCACATATTCACGACCCCTTAAAATCATCAACAACAACAACCCTCTTTCCAGCCTACATGGGATGGGATGGGTGCAGGGACAGGACCAGGAAGGTAAAAACGCAGAAGTATCCATGCTCAGTAAAACGTACCACGCCTCCACCTACATATCATAAAAGCCCCGGAAATGCTCTGTTCCATCTTGCACGTCAGATGATCCATCCAACGTGCACTTCAAAAAGCATTAATTCTTTTTGTTTTGTGGCAGAATTTTGAAACGTTTATATTCTCATTCAATACAGAGCTGAACAGGTGGAACTGATTACGTGAAAAGGCTCAAATTGCAGTTTCAAAAATAAATATATACCTTTCATCCGATGACATTCTATATTTCATTCTAGCTCCTTCCAGACGATTTTGAGTGGCTTTAGGGAAACCTTTTGTATGTGAAGACTTTATCTACCATTTCCGATTTGGGAAGTGTTTCGTAAGCTGAATAAAATCGTATAATAACAAGAACAATAGTAGAAGACGATGTTGTAGAAGACGATGTTTTGTTGAAAGAAGAGTCGCATTTCCACATTCTCTCTCTCTCTCTCCACCATATTCCCCCTCACCTTTCACCACCACTGACCACCATTCGCCCTCCCTTGCCTTCCTATTTATTTCCTCTTCCCTCTCCTCCCTTTTATACCCTCTCTCTTTATCTCCCCGTTTCCCTCCCCCTCATCCCTCTCCTTCAGCCCTGTACCTCTTTTATCCCCTCTTTCCCTCTCCCTCTCACCCCCACCATACCCCAAACCCCCTTCCTCCCCGCCCCTCACTCTCACCCGGGTCTTTGTGGCGGCAGGGCGGGGAGAATTTGGTTATTTGGGTTACATTTTCCCCATTGTTGACGGGGAATTTAATCTCGCGTTGGTGTTGCCCCTCCTCCCCCTTTCCCTCCCTTCCCCTCTCCCCTCTCACTCCACGGCCCTCTCTCTCCCCTCCCTATCCACTTTCTCCTGTCCCTATCCTTCCTTTCCCCTCTCCCTCCCCTCGCTTCATTCCAGCCCTCCTCTTCGTTCCTCCCCACCTCCCCTATCCCCTCCCCTTGCCCCACCGCAAGTCCTCTCTCTTTTCACGTCCTTCTCCATCCCCCTCTCAGGCTCCGATGGATTTCCCACCTCATACCCTCCCCCAGCCTCACTTCCTCCCTCCTTCCCTTCCTCTTCCCCCTCCTCCTTCCTCAGCCCATCTCAAGCTCTGATATATACTACCCACCCATCCTTCCCTTTCCCTTTCTCCCTCTTCCTTTACTCCTTTCTCCCACCACCCTGTCCCTCTTGCCCAGTTCCTCCCCTCTCCCCAACCTCATCTCCTTAGGCTGTGATGAATTCTACCTTGCTCTTTCATCGCCCTTTCCCTTTCTCACCCTTCTCCTTCTCTTCCTCCTCCCCCTACTTCTCCTTCCTTCTCTCAAACTTCCCCAGCCTCCCCTTCCCCCTCAGGCTGTGATGGATTGTTCCCCCTCTCCCCGTTCACCCCTCAATTTCCTCCCTCCTTCCCTTCCATTCCCTTCCCCTCCCCCGTTGCGTCGTACCACTCCCTCCCTTCGCCCCTCCCCTTTCAGGCTCCAATGGATTCTCCAACTCATTTCTCTCCCCTCTCGCACTCTCTCTCTCCCTCCCGTTCCTAGTTCCCCTCGTCCCTCCTCAACTCCTCCGGTCTGTCTTTCTGTCCGTCCGTCTGTCTGTCTGTCAGTCTCTCTCTCTCTCTCTCTCTCTCTCTCTCTCTCTCTCTCTCTCTCTCTCTCTCTCTCTCTCTCTCTCTCTCTCTCTCTCGAGCTGTGATAAATCCTCCCCGTTTATTACCCTCCCCTCTCTCCCCTTTGTTTTGTCCCTGTTAACTTCGTACTCTCAGTTCACTTTTTTTTTGCTAGTTCACTATTTTGTTCTGCCATCGCCCCAGCTTTGCCTCTCGATCCTGCACTTCTGTTCACAACTTTCCTCACAAGTTATCATCATTATCATCATCATCATTAACTTCTTCCCAGTAATACGTGAGGTGCACAAAACTTATAATAGCATCAGAAAAGCACAAACATGGACCTATCAACAAAGTGCTCAGAAAAAATGGGCCACGCATCTTTTTAGTGTATTAAAACCCTCGAAATTCTTTGCTCCATCTCAGTCAACACAATCCACATAAAATTCCCTGGTTCTGTAATAACTCCTCACATTCTTCTCTGTTCTCTCTTTTATATTACTTCTCACTGTCTCCTACTAGCAAATTCTGCTTGTAATTTCTCATCAATATTCACCCTACATATGTACACAATAAAAAGAACATTACAATTCCAGCAATGAAAAAGGAGAACGACCAAGAATATCAGTTAATGGTTCCATGAGGTCTTCCTTTATGAAAATATATTCGTCATTGGCATATCCGGTATATTCATTAATTCTTCAGTGCATAATTCTACAGTACTTTTATCTGCCATGTCGCATACACTGACCCTACCAGCCTTCCTGATGCTTACGAACAGGTCTGTGTGGAATTCATCAGACTCCCCTGGAGCGATTTCTATTTTTACTCAGTATGTCCCTACTCACTCTCTCACACATTTTCCCTTACACCCACTCTCCTACACACACTGTTATTCATGCTTATGATCTCTATTATATTCCTTACTCTTCTACTCACTTTCATCACTTTCTTGCACTCCCTTCTGTGCACTAAGATTCAACTCTCACGTGCCCTCACACTCTCATGTCCCCATCTCCTACCTATCAACCTACACACACACACACACACACACAAATCGTTTCATCCTACTTTCTCATAGCCTCATTACTCCTAGTTCTCACATAACTTAGTCATCTCTCTCAGCTATCTTCACCTACCCTCTTGCCACTTTTTAGTATCTCTTCTTACATGTTCTTACCCCTTGCGCCTTCCCTTAACTTACATTCTACCCTCATACCACATTTTGCTCTCGCTCTCTCTCTCTTACATCCATACCTTGTTAAGAAAACCAGTTCATAGCCCACCAGTGCCACAACCATTGCCATTGTTTGCATACCATACTGATAACACCTAACTATCTTCCTGCACCCACTGACCTGAAATTTTCCACCCACAGGTGAGTCAGTGATGTTACCTTACCTGCTTCACCTCCACGCGTCTTCAGCACAGGTCAGTGTGTGTGTGTGTGTGTGTGTGTGTGTGTGTGTGTGTGTGTGTGTGTGTGTGTGTGTGTGTGTGTGAGAGAGAGAGAGAGAGAGAGAGAGAGAGAGAGAGAGAGAGAGAGAGAGAATTTTATGAGTTGAGTCTGGGCGTCCAGTGTGCCAGGCATCTTTTCATGTCGCCACTACACCACTCATACCCACCGCCCGTAGTGAAATGTGCCACGGCTGTCTCATTTAGGGTTTGTGTAATGATAGATTTTTTTCTTTTTTTGCCATGTCGGTGGATACTGTGGAAGATTCAATTAAGTCTACTACGATTTTCTTATAATTAAACTGTTTGTTGCTCCCGCCCAAGATATCCAAGGCCAAGAAGTTGATATCTTCCTTCCTAACCTCCTCCTCCTCCTCTCCTTCTTCCTCCTCCTCTCCTCTTTCTTTCTCTCTTCTTCTTCTCCTCATCCTCCTCACCATACTTCATTCCTTCCTTCCTCTCCCCCTCCTCTTCCTGTTTATCTTTCCTTTCTTATTATCGCCCGCCTAGCGAGGCGATAACGTAACCGCCTACGTCTTTTTGTATGTGTATATGTGTCAGTGTGTATCTGGCTGTTCCCCAAATATCTCAAAATTAAGTGGGCAAACTGTATTCAAACTCTGTGGGCAGCATTCTGGGATAATGGCTTGTAAAAAAATTGGCGAAGATGAGATGATATGCCTTCGACTGCCAAAGGATTTTGCGAGAAAATACACCATCCGATTTTTTCTTTTCGCTTGCCATTATTCACCATTCTCTATCATACCCTTAACGATGAGACGGCTATTTAAAGGGCAATTATTAGAAATTTTTCGGTGGCCTGCTATACTCAATGACTTTCATCAGAATAATAACCCTGGCTCAAGGCATCTCAATGCTAGCAAGATATTTAACTTATTAGGAGTAAACTGCGAAGTCCTAAGAATTTTTCATATTTGGCGAAGCTGCGATGACATCCTCCAACTGCCAGAGGATTACTAAGCTACCAGTAGTTTTTTTCCTTTCTTGTGATGGCGGCCGATACACACTCGCGGGCGAATGCTTTAGCTTTTTTTTCTCTTGTTTCCCCTCCCCCTCCTCCACTTCCTAATCCTCCTTCCTGTGTTTGCAATCTCTCCCCCTGCTCCTGCTCCTCATTCTTTCTTCCTCCACATCCTCATCATAATCATCCTCGTCCTGCACTTCCCTTCTCCATTCTTCTTCCCCTTCCCATCTCCCTCCTCCTCTTCCTCTACTCCTCCCTGACCTCCACTCTCTCCTACTCACCCGGAAAGCTTTTTATTGTCCATTCACCCTGTACTCTGCTACCCGTTTGAAAAATGCCCTGCAGAGAAAGTTTTACTGGGCAGTCACATTTTAGTGCCGTCCCCCCATAAATTTTTTCCCCGACTTTCGTTTTCTACCATTCTACATTTTTGTTTCTCGCTCTTCGTTTTCTTTTCCCTTTTTAAGTTTGTGTTTCTTTTACTGTTCAGTGTGTGTGTGTGTGTGTGTGTGTGTGTGTGTGTGTGTCTGCCATGAATCGTTTTCTTCCATTCTACATTTTTTCTCGCTCTTCGTTTTCTTTTCAGCCGTTTTTATTTTCCTTTCGCCTGCTCCCCCCCCCCTTTTTTTTTTTTTTTTAAATTTCAAGATGTACCTTTACACCCGCCTGTACGAAGCAACTGCAGGTTTTATGTTTTGATCGGCGTATGTGAATCTGTGTGTGTGTGTGTGTGTGTGTGTGTGTGTGTGTGTGTGTGTGAAGCAACTTAAAGTTATCTAATTTTACCCAAATTTGGTGGACGGGTTTAGGGTTACCCGATAAAGAAATCCATTGATTTCGATACAATAGATCAAATGTCAAGAACACAGAGCTAGTCAAATGCTGACTCAGCAAAATCAGCTTAACAGTTTTAATTTTATTTTGACCAAACTTGGGGGAAGGGATGAGTGCAAAGCAAGAATGAAGTCCCTCAGATTTGAGAACAGTCTTACAGGGCAGCGCTGAACTTCGACCCGTGTCTGTGGCTGTTAATAACTCAAAGAGGTTTGATCCAGTTTTAAGCGGCCTTAGGCCAACTTAAACAGTTTTTATCAGTTTTAGATCAACTTTGTGGAAGGGATGAGGATAAGATATGAATACAAGGATTCGATTTTGTGAACAATCAGTTAAAGTACAAGGTCACACGAAAAGGCCAAAACCCAAGGTCACAGGGCCATGTCAACTCAAACAGGTTTTATCTAATTTGAACTAGATCTGGTGGAAATGTTAATGGTCAGGCAAGATGGGATCAAGCTTTGAAAACAATCAATCAAAGGTTAAGGTATCAAGGTCACAAGGCAACATAAAATTTCGACCCCTGTGTCTGTGAACAAAACAGCTAAAAAAAAAAAAAAAAAAAAAAAAATCTTTATCTGATTTACATCAAACTTGGTGGATGAGTTAAGGATCACCACAGAATCTGACCTACTGTTACAAATCGATCAAAGGTCAAGGTCACATGAAGAGTCAACTTAAACATTTTATTCGTTGCGCAGTAAATTTTGTGGGAAGGTTCACGTTCAAACAAGGCCTGAAACAATATATACATATATATATCTATATATATATATATATATATATATATATATATATATATATATATATATCGAGAACTGTCAGTCAAAGGCCAACGTTATCCGGAAAGACCAAGTCAAGGTCACTCGGTAACACAATTCTGAAAGGTGTTTTATTGGAACCAGTTTGAGGAAGGGTTCAGGATTAGGCAAGACTGGAGTAATTCGATTTTGAGAGTAATCTGTCGAAGGTTAAGATCACAGAACAAAGTCAAATATTCGGCCCTTCGACCAGGTGATGGACGCGGTGTTGCACTATGAGAATTCCTCCTTATCTCTTACTTTTTCTTTCGCTGTTCCTTACCATTCTTCTCTCTCTCTCTCTCTCTCTCTCTCTCTCTCTCTCTCTCTCTCTCTCTCTCGTACTTCAGCTCGGAAAACGAGACGAGTTCAGGTAAGACCCAATTTGTGTGTCGAAACTAATCAGCCTAATGTCAGGTGGGCAGAAGAGAAAATGAGAAGGTATAAAAAAACAGAGAGAGAGAGAGAGAGAGAGAGAGAGAGAGAGAGTGTCCCTTACAGTTGTTTGAATTCATTAGTACATACTTATTCATTTCTCGTAACGTTCTCTTCTATTTTTCCACTTATTCTCGACCTCTCATATCCCCCACTTTCGTTAACTGATTTACCCACATCCTAATTTCTGGATCTCTCGTCTTTTGCTATTGGTTCAGCTTCTGGAAAGTATAACGACCATAAATATGGATAAGTTAATTCTTACGCTAATCGTAAGAAACTTTGTCCTCGTCCTCCTCCTCCGCATCATCATCATCATTGTCGTCGTCATTATCCTAACCATCTTGCCTACCTCACGCTGCGTCGAGGTAGGATTCGGAAGCATATTAATTCGATGCAGTGTGAAAGAACTATCAAATAAATACCTCATCTAGTTCTAGTGTGCTGCGGGAAAATCCAGTCATACCAACACTGCCTCATAATACGTACTTCCCATAACCCTTTTGATTCTTTATAGTGTCTTTTTCTGTCAACTGCTACCACGGTTGATAGTAACTTTATGAAGCGTACACACTGTCTTTGCTCCTCTCAATAGCATACACAACCGTCCCCGCAACACACAAGACGAGAGAACTTAATAAATGGAACACTCAGTTTAAGAGTCCATCGACCACAGCTGCACTTACCAATGAAACCATTTAAAGCGTTTGAATCCGATGACGCATTTTACATTTTAACTTGCTGTTATCAGATGCTTTTACTGCCCTCTGGAGACACTTTTCGGACTGGAGGGGAAATGCAGCCTCATTTACCCTTTTCATAACCAATCGCCTTCCTTAAAGTGAAAATAAGTAGTCTAACTGGCAAAGAATACTAGATGGGCCAAAGACGTTTGTGTATGACCCGAATAGAGACTTGAAAATTTTCTAAATAGGTATGAGATTTAGTATTATAATTCGATAATGTAGACTGCGTTGATGGTGTGCTGGGTAGCAGCCTGGCTGATGGGGAACCGGGTTGGTTGGCGTAAAAGAGCATAAGAAAGGTGTGAAAAGGTCTTCCAGAAGACCCTTGCCAGCCGTCAGCTTCTGCAGGTGACAGTGCCGGGCATGATCAGACAAAGCAACTGCTCAGCATCGATTTAGACACACAGTAAAGATTGCTAATGTGGCCCTGGCAGGTTCTTGTCTGACAGAGTTCTTTGCTGCTTACAATAAGTGACTCAGTGACTCAAAAACCACCGTGTTCCTGGGCCAGCCCTGCCGCTAGTAGGGGGTCTGGTAAAAATGGAAAAACATGCTCATCGGATTCCAGGCCTTAACTTCTCGGTTCCGTCCTATCATTGGCTTGTGGCGTGCTTTTGCTTAATAAATAATTCTTGCAAATTTGCATCTATATTTATGTGGGAGTAGTAAAACACCAAAGTCTCAGAGACTGCATACAACTTGTCCCTTCCAATGAATGCTGAAAAATATGTCTAGGTCAGAGTGAAAGGGTAATAGCAGATCTAGGGAAGACAACAGAGTTAACTAGTTGTGTATATAAAAGATAGTAACGTTATCCTACAGGGTACTGACCAATTCACTGACTACCAATATGTGTGGCTCCATACACTCACCATCAATTTAGCCTACTACTTATCTTTTTTTTTTTTTTTTTTTTAATTCCGTTCTGCCCTCCTCCCTCCTTCTCTCATATCCCCTTACATTATCCAAAAACCCTCTTTAACCTTCCACGCTGCACATCTTCACAAATGTAACTCTGCTATACTTTTGGTGATAGAAACTCCGTGTACAAACAGCTAGATAAGGAGTTTATTACAAGCTCCTGCAGTAAAATAGGTCTGCCCGTCTTGGCTGCCTGCAATGAACTGATGCAATAAATGCCTTCTGTTCAGTGCGTGGGAAAGTGTGCTAGGTCAGCAATTTTAGTGGGGGCATGTATGCATTGGGGGGGACATATATACATCGGGGGTAGACATATTGTGGAGGGGGTACACTACTCCCGCGGGTAGCTGAGATGGTGTCTCCTGACACCAGGAGTTAAATGGTGTTTGATTATAGTAGTAAGGCAGGACCGGAGGTGTGTACAAGGGATAAGTATGATACAGGGGCAGTAGAGGAAAAGACATGGCCATGTTGATGGATAGGGAATTAGAAGGGATATATAAGCATATAAGATATACAAGGATTAAGACATAATGGGAATCTTGCATAATAATAGCTGGATACATGATAAGCAAGTGAGTAGATATGTAGGAGTTTTATTGTTCTTCGTGCATTTTTTTTTTTTCTTTTTGTATTTTCTGGTAGATGATGACAGTGTCACTCAGTAACAATTTGCATTAAAGAAATACCCATCATTTTCCTAGGTAAGCAGAGTTCCTGTTCACAGTTTGGGTAATTGTCAGATGGCATTGGTAGTCACTGAATGTGAGGGCACTAAGTACGGGAGTTTTTACTGTCGTGTGTAGGGTGGACTATGCTCTGTATGCGACTCTGATTTCCTGGAGTCGACGTTCCATTTTTCTGACACAACAATGCACTGCACATATGATGGAGTAGAAAACCTATTGACAAGCGATAACTTCACAGGGGGAAACATTGAACTGTTGGATGAACCCATGAACGGCTGAAGGCCAGAGAAAACTGATCCATAATGAAATCACTGTCATTGAGGAAGGTTAGCACTATGCAAGTTAGGGAGGTGATGGTAATGTTGGCAGATGGTAGGGGTTGAAGGTATGTCGATTGGTTGAAAGATGTCATAGGAGTAAGTTTACGGACAGCTTGGTGATAGCAAGTGGCGTAAGTGATGACGGACTCAGATTTGACGGTACAATAGTCAGGTGCTTTGTAGAGACCACTCAGTGGGGACGGATCAAACTGAAGTTAAACCAGGACACATGATTGGTGACAGAGATGGGAACAGCAAAGAACAGAAGAAGTACTGGACATGGTTGAGGTGAGCATGGTGGACCGGGAGGTCAGGAGTTGGGACAAAAAGAACAGGCCGAGTAGATGGAATGGTTGCATGAACTAGAGCAGGACTCATAGGGTGTAGCACTGCTAGGGGAAGATAGCTAAAAGGTGGGTGCAGCACAGAGACGAGGAGGTCGGAGTAAGGGAGGAACATTGCTGGAGGTTCTGTGGAAGAAAGGAAGGCAAACGGGAAAGATGATCATGGAGAGAGGAGGGAAATATTCTGAAGGAACAGGGATACTTGTAACAAGGAGTTGTTGAGGTGGAAAGGGAAAGGAATGATGTGGCAAAGGTTAAAGGTTATTGCAGAACGGAGAGGAATATGGACGACGACGGATGTGGTGAGAAGAGTGGCTTCGAGAACAGGATAATAATATTCAAGGGAGGAGTAGGGGAGGACTGGGGAGAGACCGAAGGTGGAGTGAGCCCATTCCAGGACAGAACGGAGAGCTGAGACAGGCACTAAGTCGGCAGTGACACGTCCATTGATAGCATCGACCAGGATACGAACCAAGGTAGAGACTTGAGACAGGAGAGAGTCAAAGGCCAGTTGGAGATTATCCATGTT